>NW_024062804.1:0-600000 GCF_006381635.1 Hibiscus syriacus | reverse complement strand
TAATTTCAGTGGCCGAAGAAGAAGAAGAGTTAAACGGTCGGTCAAACATGCTGAAGTCAAATGGCCAGTCAAACATGTTGAGTCAGTTGGTTCAACGTGCCACATCAGTATTCTGTTACTGTAGTAACGATTGTTAACAGTTGTTAATGTCGAGTGATCATTTTATAACAAACGATAACGTTAGTGACCGATTTGTGACTTTTGAAACATCAGTGATGAAAACGAACACTAACCCAAACATTAGTGACCATTAGCATAGTTTACCCTTAATATAATTAATTATCTTTATATTATGATCTAAATCAAAAATTAATTTTTAAATATTTTAAACGAAAGTGATTAACAGTGTATTATCTATAGTTCTATTAATCTAGTCATTAGTTTCTGAATTTATGCATTCCACGAAACTTTTCATCATGTTAAAAGATTAGGTGTATGAAAGATCAAGATTGAAATGGACAAGGAAAAACTGTTGGAGTGGTGTAAGGAAGGTGAAACACTCTACGAGATTATGCTTTTTTGGGTTTAATTCATTATTTGATTTAAGATGATCTGAAGACTCAAATACATCAAATTTTCTATATGTAGAATTAGGTGGCAAATACGTTAGCTAAACTATGTACTTATTGAACAATTGAGGATAAACCTTGTATATATATTGTGTTTTTAATTGACTTGTGCCATGTATATTTTTTCTTTTTAGATAAAATTCACACAATTTTTTTTTAAATATTTTTAATACGCTCTTTACGGAAAGTGTAACTTTGCTTTATCTTGTACAAATGTGTGTTATTTTCCTAAGTAATTTGGTTTTGTGTTATTTTATTAAATAATAAAAAATATTATTGAAGTGAAAAACCCGAAACAATGGGTAAAAATTGCATAGGGAACACCCATAATGATAAATGGAAATGGTTGGGAGAAGAGTTAGAAATATGGTTGTGTTGGAAGTGGTTCAGTTTCAATCTATAAATACTAGATTTAAATTGTTCTACCGGAAACAGGGTCCGACCTTAGCTCAGTTGGTAGAGCGGAGGACTGTAGTAGGAGATTATCCTGTCTGAAATCCTTAGGTCGCTGGTTCGAATCCGGCAGGTCGGATATTTTTTTTATTAAGTTTAGGATAAAAAAAATGCATATTGCATTTTTTTGATGTGTTTGGATAAGATAAAAATCTCCTTCGTTTTCAAACAAAAATATTTTAAAAACCTGAAACTCAATAGTACAATTATAAAGCTATCGTACATTTGTTCTCCTCTCATATTAAGAAATAAAATGCGTATTGCATTATGTACTTTGCATAATATTAGTTGCAATTTACTACAACACAAAGAATAAGAAAGTTCCTATTTTAGTCCTTTATGATGATGAAGCAGTCATGTGAAGTGCCACCAAGGAAGCGTAGAAACCGTCTTTGATGTTTATCAAGGTCTCATGCTTTCCTTTCTCCACAATAACCCCACAATAACCCCATTCTAAGCACTGCAATAACATCTGCCTTCTTGATTGTTGACAACCAATGCGCAACGACAACAGTCGTGCGGTTCACCATGACTCGGTCTAGTTCTTCCTGAACCACTTGTTCTGATTCAGCATCCAATGCACTTATGGCTTCATCAAAGAGTAATATCTTTGGACTCTTATGGCTCGTGCGATCGCTACTCGCTGCTTCTGCCCACCTGACAATTGAACCCCCCTCTCCCTTACTACGGTATCATAATCCTGTAATATGAATTGAAACAAAGGTTAGGAGAAATTTTTTACTCATTCATGAAGCTAGCTAGCGCAATGCTTTAGAATTTCTCACCTGTTGTAGACCACTAATGAAGTTGTGAGCATTGGCGAGCTCTGATGCAGCTAAAACTTCGGCCTTGGTTGCATTCCCTCCCTTTCCGTATGCGATGTTGGCACGTATGGTGTCGTTGAACAAAACAGGTTCTTAGCTTACAAGTCCCATTTGTTGCCTCAACCATTTTAATTGCAGCTTTTGTATTTCAACTCCATCTAGTGTAATAAGACCTGAATCTAGATCATAAAATCTCTGCCATAGTGCGATCACGGTCTACTTTCCACAGCCGCTTTCTCCAACTAAAGCAATTGTCTGAGACAAGAGAATCACATCATGAAAAGTTAGACCCTATAAGATCAATTTTGTGAAGTATGCTGAAAGTTGAAAGAGATTAAGCTCAGAATGCAATGGATGATTTACCTTGCCAGCAGGAATAGCCAAGCATAAGTCTTGGAAAATTTGAATGTCTGGACTTAATGGATACTTAAAGCTCACATTAGAAAGCTCGATTTCGCCTTTCACATTTTCTAATATCACCCCTGAGTCGTCACATTAGAAATCTTAGACCTCCAATCGATAATTGCGAATATGGAAGCTGCGGCTGTCTTTGCTTTGTTGGAATCAGAGCCAAAAGTGCTATATTGACTGATTGCAATAGATGCTATCGTCAAAGCAAAGAAAACCTGGGGGATGGATATTAATTTCATTATCAATTAAACATTTTGAAAGAATTTCGGTAGTCTCATAAAAGGTTTACGAGATAATTCGAACGAGAAAGAAGAGTTACTTGAAAAACATCTGAGAAAGTAGCATGATCATGCTCCACAAGTTGAGCTCCGACATAGAAACTTGTCGCATAAACAGAATACATTAAGAAGGACGACAGCCCGAATCCTATTCCGCTGATCAAACCCTGCCTTATCTCCGTCTTCTTCGGGTGTTGGCATTTCCTTTTGTAAAGACGCATCACTTTCTCCTCAGCGCAGAAGGAAGCAATTGTTCTTATACCCCCGACTGCATCATTCGCAACTTGGCTTGCTTCCTCGTACATCGTGTGCAGACAATTAGACTTGCATTAAGATAAATTGTATTGTTAAAAGCATACAGTTTTCACTCTATGAAGAATTTATATAAATGTGTGGTATGCGATTACCATTTCCACCTTGGAGTTCATAGTGTTAAACAAGGTGCAGGAATAGATTGCAGGTCATTAGCTTTAGGCACACCTTTGCATCTGCACTAAATCCCTTCATGAATTTCACTTGAATGTACCCGTCGATCCCTATGAGCGGAAAAGTGTGAGGACGATCAAAGCCAACTGCCAACTTGCAATGAAATCAATGACCAAACCTGCAATGGCTGATACAATACTTTGAACAATTTTGCTTAGTGCATCTCCAACTAGAGCACGTAATGTTGCTGCATCTGCCGAGAGCCTTGCTCCAAGTGAACCACTTGAGTGCTCGGGTTCATCAAACCAACCGACCTCCATGTGAATCACTTTCTGAAAACACATTGATCTTACTCGCTGGATTAGTTTACATCCAGCAACAGAAAAGAGGTATGTTTCTGCTGGATATGCCAATAATGAGGCCAAGCCAAGGGCCATAAATATCAGTGCCCAGAATCTTGAATCCGTTCGAAGTTCATTAGGTGGTTTGTAAAAGGTTTTGATGACCTCAGAAAGGAGTAGTGCATAAACAGGAAGGATTAATCCATTGACAACTGAAGCTATAGTTCCAAGTAGCAGCACAGGAATCTCCGGCGTATTGAGAGATGCAAGCCGATGAATTGAGACTTCCGAAGCCTGTACTGGTGGTACTGTAGGAGGAGCTTTTGCATCGGCCAACAGATTATCGGTGACATTCCGTCCTGTAGATATACTTCCTGCTCTAGAAGAACCTCTACTGATAGATTTCTCCAACGACATTCTAGGACTTGGTGCCATAGATAAGGACTTCACCGGATTGTGGATCATAAAATCTCTCTCTAACGACATTCTAGGACTTGATGCCATCGATAAGGACTTCACCGGATTGTGGATCATAAAATCTCTCTATGAGACTGATGACAGTTGATTTCCCGCTTCCACTTTGTCCAACCAGAGCAGCTTTAGTGCCACTGCGAATGGAAAGAGAGAATCCACTGAAAATTTGCTCATCCGGTCTTGCTGGATAACTGAAACAAACATCCTTCAAATCGATATCCCCTCGAATGTCCTTCAATATTTTCCCATTTGTGTCATAAGCATCTATCTGTCATGATCACGAGAGATACAAAAATCGGAGAAGACGGAAAAGAATTAGAAAAATTGGAAATAGGGTTAGAAATTTCAATTGAGAGATTGGTACTACAAGCAGTGAAGAGAGTCACGCCAGCAACACCCAGCATCACCTATAAGGGAATCAAAATGTTAGCTACAGCTGTATTGCCAGCTGATAAATGGGATAGGATTGGTACAATGTAAGTATATAAAATAATGTACTGAGTAGGGCTTTCCTCATGATTTGAATGAATGCATTTTTGGATTCTCTTGAACCTCTCTTCTCTTCTTTATTTCTCTTCTCTTCCTTATCTCCGTTCTTTTATTCTCCTTCGTTGATCTTCTTTTTCCAGCATAAACATAACAAATGGTATCCAGAGCCACAACTCTTGACAAAACAATGGTTGAATCCTCTGCACTTTCTGTGATTCAAAACCAGATTGACGAATTATCAAAGCTAGTGAACTAATATCAGTAACTAAAGACAAGGATTACAAAGAATAAGTGCTATTTCGTTCAGATTCTAAGGGTCTTGACAGGGAAGATGGCAGAGCAAGACCAAAACAACCCTAAAACTGAGTCGATGTTACTTGTGGCAATCGAAGGCATAAATGATGGGTGTCAAGTGTTTGATAAAATACCAACACGAGTAATTGATGCAATTCCATCCATCACTAGTACCCAACACTTGAAAATTGGTTCCGACCGTAAGTGGTCTGAAGAACAAAAACTGGAATGGCTAATATCTGAACCAAGTGGAAAACGTTCATTGTTTGGTTTTGATCTTCCTATAACAGAAGAAAATGTTGTTTTGGATACAATCATTATCTTGACAGAGTTTCTAGCAGACAACTTTGGAGCATACGCCATTTCAATTGCAATTGCCTCTTTTGATGTTCTTGCTATTAAGTTCTTGCAGCGTGAATGCCATGTGAAGCAACCATTAAGAGTTGTTCCACGGTTTGAGAAGTCAGGTTTTCTTACATCAATTCAAATTGCTACTTTTACTCTCTTCATAGTTTATTTTTCTGTGGGTAACTCAAATAATTTCAACTATCTAGTTCCATCGCGTTTAGAGAAATTTATTCTAAGATGTTTAGGGATGTCAATGAACATGTTGAAAATTTTGATCCTTTTGTGTTTCGTCTTTTGTTGATGGGATGGAGTAGGATTCAAATTGCTATGAAATTGAGTGTGACTGAAAAGGTTATTTGTTTTTATTGTAGGCTAACATTTGTTTTGTTGGTTGCAAAAGAATGGGTTACTACATACACATGTGAATTTTTCCAAGTCACGCGTAAGTGGTAGACTATAAGATGCAATACTACATTTAAGACTAGTCATAAGAGATCTTCTTGCAATTCAGGGAGTTGATCAAAATCCCGGGCTTCAAAAATTTATTGCCTTAAATATTGCACATAGCAAGATTGGTTCTTGTGTGTATAACATACACTTTTGGATTAGGAATGACACCACTCAAAATAAAGCGAAAACGGTTGCTATCATAATAGTTGACCTAGATACAATGTTATGAAGGAGTGTTGTGCAACAGAGTGTTCTTCAAAGCCATAAATTAGTAAATTTTTGTTTTACTCTAAGCCTTGCATTGTACCATCGGAGAGTGGTATCTCTTTTGAATTCAAAGAACCAGAGGAAGAGGTGTTTGACACATAATTGTATGTATACAACAGAAAGCAAATTGTCATTTTAAAGCAGGTTATGTTTGCTCGGTTTTCACTGAATCACGATGATGTTCCGATAAGTTTTGGGTCATGTTTAGTCATAGTGAAACTCAAAACCAATCAAACCATAAACGAGTTGAAATGCTTGAGAAAGTTGGTTCTATGGTTCTAATTACTACTAGAGGCAATTATGTTTTAATTGTAGCAGATAATGGAGTTATTTACTTTTTTTGGTTCTGACGCTAACATTTTTCGTAGACATGGAGAACATAAATATGAATTACACCCAAGTATACTCTACACAATTAAAAGAAAAAGTATGTCATCAGGAGTAGAATGGCATGATGTGGACAACATCAATTTCATCACTCGGTTGAGTGTGAACTTAAAAGGTACTGTTGTCGATGCTACTACAGGGCATGGTATAAATGTGATAAGAATTCTTGGGGTGTTAGTGGCAAAATTGCATCTTGTGCACAATTGGGTATATACCTAATGTTGAGCCTTTTAGGAAACAAAATGCGATGCAAATATTTGTAAAGCAGAAAGTGTTTGATCCTTGGAGACAATGATCATTTGAAGGAGGGGGAATATCATAACAAAAGGGGAAGCTAACACTAGAGGCATCAAAGAAAAAGTAAGAGTCAAAGAGTATGTGGAGATTAAATTTCTTGGAACAATTACAACACAGGGGATCAGAGCTTACCTCAAATTCCAGTCCTACTATCAAACTTCACTTGCTCTTCGAAAGAGTTTAAAGCTTGCAACAAGGTTCTATGGTACCTACATCGTTTTACATTGCATGGGGTTAGTAGCATATAACTTGTTGTATGAGTCCTCAAAGGTGCAAATAGTGAATTATGATAGTTTGTTGAAAAAAGAATTTGAAGATCAACGCATTACCACATTGGAGTCTTTCAAGTTTGGACATAAAAGACAATTAAAGGTCCAATCACCTATGAAGTTTGACAAACATAGGGAGAAGAAGTATAATCAGCTGCAGTGGATGAACTTAAGGTTGGAAAACGTCATTGGAGTAAACTATATTGTGCTTAAGGTACAATTATTAGGTTTTGACCCTTGGGGAGAAGGATCCTTTCATGGAGGGTTATTGTCATGATCATGAGAGATACAGAAATCGGAGAAGACGTAGGAGCATTGGAGAAATTGGAAACAAGATTAAGGGAGGAGATTGGTATTGCCACCAGTGAAGGGAGTCACGCCATCAGCACCCAACAACACCTGCAAGGGAATCAAAATGTTAGATACAACTATATTGCCAGCTGATTAATGGGATAGGGTTGGTACAATGTAAAGATATAAAGCAATGTACTGTATTGAGCTTACCTCATGATTTGAATGAATGCATTTTTGGATTCTCTTGAACCTCTCTTCTCTTCTTTATCTCCGTTTTTTCTTCTATTCTTTATCTCCGTTCTTCTATTCTCCTTCTTTAATCTCCCTTTTCCAGCAGAAACATAACACTATCTCAGGCTTCCTTTTAATAGTTTCAAACATCTTAAATGCTGCTGCTTGACCAGAAGCAAATGCATTCACACAGGGAGATGCCTTCCCTAGGGACCTGAATTATGTAAGGGAAATGAGAAAATGAACCCTCTTCTAGCAAAATAATTATAGCAACGATAACACTGACTACTTCACCACCAGTGTAACCATTTTCCAGAATCATCCTCCCACCAAACCATACAGCCAATGCATAACTGCAGAAAACAACCAACATGATCAGTCCAAGGCCTATTCCGGAAACAAATCCTTGGTAAACACCTGATCTGTAGGCGCTAACGAGAAACTTGTCGTAATCGCTCATGGCTTGCTTTTCACCAGTAAATGATGTAACCTGGTATCAGATAAAAAGGCAGTCATATTTTTTTTTATAAATCCAAGGAAAAAAAGTAAACAATATGCCGAGTAAATTTCTGGCTGTAATACCTACAGTTCGGATTGAACCGATTGCCTGTTTAACAACAGCTGCTGATTTTGCATAAGCATTCTGTCCTTGGGATGCTGTGTTGGCTACAATGAGGGACACTGCCGCACCGGCAATCACGAGAAGAGGCAGAGAGGACAACATCACAAGTGTAAGAAGCCATCCTCTGATAAATGCCACAACAAATCCTCCAATGAACATGGATATCAACTGTAAAAATTTCCCAACCTCCAAAAATCAAGCGGACATCTCCATTATTACACAGACAAGGTGAAAATGGAACTTAGTCTAGATGCCACACAGACACACACAGTATTAGTATCATTATACCTTCTCGCCCACCAGACATCCTCCCGACAACCTCTCCCGAGTTTGTTTCCAAATCAAAGAAGGCAATATCTAGTCTGTGTATGGTTTTCAAGTACAAGCTCCTTATTCTTGCAGCTTGTCTCTCTCCTGTGACCATCCAGCAAGTTACTTCTGCAAAATGATAACACACAGGCTTCTCTGTTTCTTAATGCATAACGAAAACTGCCTTAAATAAAACGTCTAGCAGAGATTTTGCATGATGCACTTACGGAGAAATCCCGACACCACATCCCCTACGCCTAGGTAGACAAAGTTCAGAGCAACCTAACAACACCAACAAACCATAATCTTAGAAACTAAAATCCAGTGAATGAATGGAAAGTTACATGCACTTGTATTAGCAACAACCAACCTAGTAAATCAAGTTCATGAGAAATTGTTACCTAACCGCATTGACCACCTCATTGTTGTTTTGGTTTTGTCCAAAAGAGTCCGTAAGCTCCCCGAACAATATTGTCATGAGGGGCATACTTATACCATTTCCAATGGCACCAGTTGTGCCAGCAATCATTAACAGAATATCTGTTGGATCAGCAAATGCAAATAGTTTTAAAAAAGGAACTTTGTTAGTCTTCTCATCTCCTTCGGGCGTCTCGAGGTTTCGATCTCCCCTGTTCATGCCACCGTCTTTCTGCGGAACTAAGCAACTTTTCGACACGCTTGCCTCATTCAAGCCAGAGTCGCCATAGAAGCTGTTCTCAATGGTCATCGTGTGACACCTAAGATTTGATCCTTAATTACTTCAAAAGCTATACAACTTGTATTTTACTTCAAAAGCTATACAACTTGTATTTTACTTCAAAAGCTATAGAACTTGTATTTTGTCTGCAAGGAGTAATGATGGTTAGTGAAGTGAAAATATCATATAAACCTAAGGCATTCTCTTGAAAAATGGAACTAAGAATATAAGGTATGCAGTTGGGGAATGGAAGGACTCATAAATCTATGAGCTTTCAGCTTTTGTAGTCTTACAAAACTTTTCAATGACTAAGACAGCATTTAATGGATAGCACCAGGCTCGCCATTCTTTATAATTAATAAGGTACACTACGAAGTTTAAATTGTTTAACTGACAAGAAATTGAAAATCAAAATTGACTGTCCATCGAAAATCCCATTGGCTAAAACAATGACAGAAGCAAAAATCTTATCAACCACCCATTGGCTAAAGCATTAAATATAATATTTGATGAAACAGTATCAAGCTGCCAAGGATATTGCACCAATTATTGCCACTGAAAAGTAAAGTATTCAAAGAAAACTGATCCGTTAATAGGTCGTGTGATCAATGATGTTCATATTATACTATCTTGTGTGAATTTGAGTCTCGATATTTTAATATATCTCTATCTAATAAAAAAGAAGTATCCAAAAAAAAAAAAACTGAACTTCAGCTACCTACGAGGCAAAGGAGATAACGCAGAGAAGGCGAAATAATCAAACAGAATGACACCATAAAGACAAAAGACAACTTTCCTTGCTATCCGAGGAATAAACAATTTAGGGTTCTTGTAACCAATACGTTTTTTCTTCATTTTCATACAATAATTGATTTGTGATTTCGCTTTGCAATTATTTGATATGCTTTTAAATTCTTCGTTTTCTGTTTTTCCATCCCTGGAATATCATGACCATGTTTTCCCATCAACGAAAGCTGAAACCAGAATTTTAAAGCCGTAATATGTCATGATCACTGGTCCTAACAATTCCTTTTCTGGGGACTATTTTAATCGCTTGCATTCCAAGAAGGAAAATCCGTGAAGGAAAGAAATGGCGTCCGTCTAGATGTATTGAAGTCTAAACTCAAAAAAAGTTGCTAATTTGCTAGGAAAATTCAACAATGAAAGATCAGTTTGCCTTGGCCCTCAAGTGCAAGGAAACCCAAAAAGTTGCTAATTTGCTTTTGTCGCTGCCAGTATTACCTTGTGCGGGGTTAGAGGAAAAGGAACACGTCGTCCTGTTCAAGCTTCACCTGAGATTTACCCCGATTCGGTAACCCACTCAAATCAGATGGCATAGTTTCTTGGTTCATAACAGTTTATCATATAAAACTCAACTCTTTCTTGCTGCCTAAGATGTGTATCGTATCAATAATAATAATAATATAAAAAAGCTATCCCATCTTTTTCATAATTCCATAGTGGGATTCAAAGGAACGGACAAACAATGGGTCACGGATTATGCTTGATGAGACAAGCACCTGCCTCTGGGTATTAATCATGAAATATTCTATTAAAAAATTACCCTGCAAATTCTTGTGTAAGTATATAATTTAAGCTGAGCTGAACTCAAAAGTTTTGCATCATCTTTGAAGGGTGATATTGTATAAGTGTACAATTTGAGTTCCAACATCTATAAGTATTATTCCTGTGTTATGACTTCTGCGAAGTGGAAGCAGTCATGAGAAGTTGCACCAATGAAGCATAGACGCCGTCTTTGATGTTCATCAAAGTTTCATGCTTTCCTTGCTCTACAATAAGGCCATTTTTAACCACGGCGATGGCATCTGCATTCTTGATTGTGGATAGTCTATGAGCAACCACGACTGTTGTGCGGTTCACCGTGACTTTATCTAGTGCATCCTGAACAACTTTCTCTGATTCAGCATCCAATGCGCTCGCCGCCTCGTCTAAGAGAAGTATCTTTGGACTTTTAACGATGGCTCGTGCTATGGCAACACATTGCTTCTGTCCCCCCGACAATTGAAGTCCTCGCTCTCCGACGATGGTGTCATAACCCTGGATTATAAGTGAAAAGATCAGTAACCAGTCATTAGTCAAGCATATTTGCCAACCTGTATCTAACCTCTTTAATGAACTGATGAACTTGTGAGCATTGGCCAACTCTGATGCAGCTACAATTTCTGCCTCGGTTGTATTTCCTCCCTTTCCGTATGCAATGTTGGCACGGATTGTATAGTTAAACAAAACAGGTTCCTGGCTCACAAGTCCCATCTGTTGCCTCAGCCATTTCAATTGGAGCGTTTCGATTTCGACTCCATCAAGAGTGATAACTCCGGACTCGGGATCATAAAATCTTTGCAATAATGAGATTATTGTGGATTTCCCGCTCCTGCTTTCTCCAATCAGGGCAACGGTATGAACGAAACGAAAAGATTGATATTCATTTGATTTTAGTGTCTACAATTATGTTGATAAGTGAAGTGTTTGTGAGTTTGATATGGCAGCAGGATCAATACCTTGCCAGCATGAATAGACAAGCTCAAGTCTTGGAAGATCTTAATATCTGGCCTTGATGGATACTTAAAACTGACATGACGAAGCTCAATATTTCCCTTCACATTTTCTAGTGTCCTCCTAGATTCATCGCTCGGGTCTACCTTAGACTCGCGGTTGATAATTGCAAATATGGAAGCAGCAGCGATCTTGGCTTTGTTGGAATCGGGAGCAAAGCAACTTGATTGAGAAATTCCAACAGCTGCCATGGTTAAATCTAAGAAAACCTGCAAAATAGATATTGGCCTCTGTTAGGTATGGCTCATAAATATACCAGTAAACTTACAAAGAAAGTCTCGTTGTGGGGTTACAAATTATGTGGGTTGGGGGTGTGGGGGCGCAGCCCCCGCGGTATGGTACAGGGTTGATTTTGTAATTATGTACCAGGGTTTTCTATTATAAATAGAGATGTAACCTAGACCTAAAACATCATTGAATAAAACTTCTAGCGCCGCCTAGGCACCGAGGACGTAAGCACATTGCCGAACCTCGTAAAATTCTCGTGTTCTTTCGTTTTCTTTACCCGTTTTCGTCAACAATTGGTATCAGATGTCAGGAGCAAAATTCGAAGTCGCGAAATTCGATGGTCAGGGTAACTTCGGATTATGGCAAACGAGGGTGAAGGATCTATTGGCGCAGCAAGGGATCTTGAAGGCTTTGCGACCTACAAAGCCGGCGTCGATGGATGAGGAAGATTGGGAAGAATTGCAGCAGCGAGCGGCAGGAACCATACGATTATGCTTGGCGGACGAGGTCATGTATCACGTCATGCATCTATCGTCTCCAGACGAAATTTGGAGGAAGTTGGAAAGTCAGTTTATGTCCAAATCCTTAACGACAAAACTGTATCTGAAGCAGCGGCTGTATGGGCTGAAGATGCAGGACGATCACGATTTGGCGCAACACGTGAATGTCTTCAATCAAATCGTTTCTGATCTGGCTCGGCTTGATGTGAAAATTGAAGATGAAGATAGAGCGATGATTCTGTTGTGTTCGTTGCCTTCCTCTTACGAACACATGGTGACTACTCTTACATATGGGAAAGAGACTATCAACGTTGAGGAGATTACTGCAGCCTTGTTGGCTCACAACCAGCGGAAGCAGAATGCAGGGGAAAGCTCTCAAGCCGATAGCTTATATGTCAAGGGTAATCGAGATCGTGGACGGAAGCCAGAGAAGGCAGGGTCCGGGAAGCGGAATTCCAGATCCAAATCCAGGGATAAGAAGACGATTCACTGTTACAAGTGCAAGGAGGCGGGACATATGAAGCGAAACTGTCCGAAGTTGAAAAAGCAGACCGATGAGAAGCGTGATGGCTCATCCAAGTCTGTGAACGTGGTCGAGGATGATACTTCTGATTGCAGTGAGGGTGATATGCTTTCTATTTCAACGACACAATTGACGGATGCTTGGATTCTTGATTCTGGATGTTCTTATCACATCACGCCAAATAGGGAATGGTTTTCGACATACAGGCCGGTTAATTCTGGTTCGGTTTATTTGGGTGATGATCGATGTTGCAATATTGTTGGTATTGGTGATGTCAGAATTAAGATGCACGATGGCTCCGTTCGGACGTTGAGTGGTGTTCGACATATCCCAGACTTGAAGAAGAATTTGATTTCCTTGGGCACTTTGCACAAGAATGGTTTTATCCCTAAGGCTGACGAGGATAGGGAAACCATTCGGATTGTTAAAGGAGCATTGACTGTGATGAAAGGCAAGATGACTGCAGGGAATATCTACAGATTGTTAGGGAGTACCGTTGCAGGTGGAGTTCACTCTGTTGAGTCCTGTGATGATACGACAAAATTGTGGCATATGCGCCTTGCTCATCTTAGTGAACGTGGTATGGCAGAATTACACAAGAGAAACTTGTTGCATGGTGTCAAAAGCTGTAAGCTCGATTTTTGCAAGTATTGTGTTCTTGGTAAACAGACTAAAGTCCGTTTCAAGACTGCGAAGCACACAACTCAAGGGATTCTTGATTATGTGCATTCTGATGTATGGGGGCCTTCCACGACATCGTCTTTGGGTGGATCTAGGTACTATGTTACTTTTATTGATGATTTTTCACGGAAAGTTTGGGTGTATTTTTTGAAACAGAAATCTGAAGTTTTTGAGAAGTTCAAGTTGTGGAAAGCTGAGGTAGAAAACCAACAGGACGAAAAATCAAGTGTTTGCGGTCTGATAATGGTACGGAGTACACAGATTCACAGTTCCTACAATTCTGTAAGGAGCATGGGATTCAGAGGCATTTTACAGTGCGCAAGACACCACAACAGAATGGTGTTGCGGAACGAATGAACAGGTCGTTGAATGAAAGAGCCAGATGTTTGCGGTTGAATGCGGGGCTTTCCAAACACTTCTGGGCTGAGGCTGTTAACATGGCGTGTTACCTTATCAACAGATCACCAAGGGCATCGCTGGCTGGGAAAGTTGCAGAAGAGGTATGGACTGGTCATGATGTTAATTTTGATAACTTACGGATTTTTGGTTGTCCTGCTTATGTGCATGTACCTGCTGATGAGAGATCCAAACTTGATGCAAAATCGAAGGAGTGCATTTTTCTGGGTTACAAGAAAGGTGTCAAAGGATTCAAGTTCTGGGATCCAGTTGCGAAGAAAGTTGTGATTAGTAGAGATGTCGTTTTTGATGAACAGTCTATGTTGCAGCAGAAGCAAGACACGACAGTGGTAGATTTCGAGCAGTTTCCAGTTGAGAAACCAGAAACTTCTCAACCGACTTCTGGTGGTTCCACTACGGATGATTTGCAGGATTATAGTCTCGCCAGAGACAGGGTGAGACGGACGAATATAAAGCCTCCGAACAGATTGGGTTTTGAAGACTTGGTATCTTTTGCACTTACTGTTAGCAGTGATGATCCAGTTACTTTTCATGATGCCGTTACTAGTCAGGAAAACGACAAGTGGATGGCAGCCATGGTTGAGGAGATGGAGTCTTTGAATCACAATCGCACATGGGAGTTAGTTCCCCTTCCTGAGGGTAAGAAGCCGATTGGTTGCAAATGGGTGTATAAGAAGAAACCAGCAGTAACAGAAAAAGAGGGGGAGAAGTTCAAGGCTCGTTTGGTAGCGAAGGGTTTTTCACAGCAGAAAGGAGTTGATTATGATGAAATCTTTTCTCCTGTGGTCAGGCACACTTCAATCCGAGCAGTACTTGCATTGGTGGCTAGTTGGGATTTGCATTTAGAGCAGATGGATGTTAAAACTGCTTTTTTGCATGGTGATTTAGAGGAGCAGATCTACATGCGGCAACCTGAAGGTTTCACTCAACCTGGAAACGAGCATTTAGTTTGCAGATTGAAGAAATCTTTGTACGGGTTAAAACAGTCTCCGAGACAGTGGTATAAACGGTTTGACTCCTATATGATCAAGATTGGCTACAACCGATGTGAGTATGATTGTTGTGTCTATGTTAAGAGCCTTGATGATGGTTCTTTTATTTTTCTATTACTGTATGTTGATGATATGTTGATTGTTGCGAAGAACATGGATGATGTTATCAGTTTGAAAACTTTATTGAGTCAGGAATTTGATATGAAAGATTTAGGTGCTGCAAAGAAAATTCTTGGAATGGAAATTTGCAGGGACAGAGACTCAAGGAAACTGCGGCTATCTCAACGGGGTTATGTTGAGAAATGCTAGAAAGGTTTGCGATGAGCGGCGCGAAACCAGTTAGCACTCCATTGGCGAATCACTTTAAGCTCTCATCAGAACAGTGCCCTAAGACAGATAAGGAAGCTGAAAATATGGCAAAGGTTCCGTATTCTAATGCTGTTGGCTGCTTGATGTATGCGATGGTATGTACGTCCTGATTTAGCTCATGCTGTTAGTCAAGTTTGTAAGTACATGTCTAAACCTGGTAAGCAACATTGGGATGCAGTCAAGTGGATCTTTCGGTACTTAAAGGGTACTGTGGGACATGGAATTGTTTTTGGGAGTCAGCGGGATAATCCTTTGGTTGTAGGATATGTGGATTCAGATTATGCAGGTGACTTGGATAATAGAAGATCTACGACAGGGTATGTGTTTACTCTTGGTGGAGGGCCTATTTGCTGGAAGTCTACTGTTCAATCTGTCGTGGCACTATCTACAACTGAAGCTGAATACATGGCAGCGGCTGAAGCTGCAAAAGAAGCTTTATGGCTTACTGGTTTAGTGAAGGAGTTGGGTGTTCAACAAGGTGGAGTTCAGTTGCTTTGTGATAATCAAAGTGCTATTCACTTGGCTAAGAATCAGGTGTATCGTGCTAGAACTAAACATATTGATGTAAGGTTCCACAAGATCAGAGAGTTGGTTGCATCTGGAGAGGTTTTGTTTCAGAAGGTACATACTGATGAGAATGCCGCTGATATGTTCACCAAGCCAGTTACGACAGACAAGTTCAAGCATTGCTTGGACTTGTTGAATGTTTCGAGTTGTTAAAGAAGCAAGGTAACCCAACCCACATTGAAGTTTCCAAGGGGCAGGATATTCGCCAAGGTGGAGATTTGTTAGGTATGGCTCATAAATATACCAGTAAACTTACAAAGAAAGTCTCGTTGTGGGGTTACAAATTATGTGGGTTGGGGGTGTGGGGGCGCAGCCCCCGCGGTATGGTACAGGGTTGATTTTGTAATTATGTACCAAGGTTTTCTATTATAAATAGAGATGTAACCTAGACCTAAAACATCATTGAATAAAACTTCTAGCGCCGCCTAGGCACCGAGGACGTAAGCACATTGCCGAACCTCGTAAAATTCTCGTGTTCTTTCGTTTTCTTTACCCGTTTTCGTTAACAGCCTCAGAATCATAGGGACATACAAAGAAATATGATGCCTTGGAAGAAAAGGAAAGGACCAAGATGACGGACTCACTTGGAAACCATCTGCAAAAATCGCCTTTCTGTGCTCGACAAGTTGAGCTCCTCCATAGAAACTTGTCGCATAAACGGAAAACAAAAAGAAGAATGAAAGTCCGTATCCTGTTCCACTGATCAAACCCTGTCTTATCCCTGTCTTCATCGGACCCTCAGATTTCTTTTTATAGAGTTGCATTACCTTTTCCTCTGCACAAAAGGAAGCAACTGTTCTAATACTCCCCACTGCATCATTAGCAGCTTGGCTTGCCTCCTCGTACGTCATCTGCAACCATTTATATTTACAATTGTAAATCATAATATTCTTAAAAGCATGTTATTTTTCACAATTATTGAAGTAATATTCGAGCATACTTTTGAATCTGCACTAAATCCCTTAATGAATTTCGCTTGAATGTATCCATTGATCCCAACCAGAGGGATCAGTGCTAGGATAATAAATACCATCTGCCAGCTTGCAACGAAAGCAATGACCACACCAGCCATTGCCGATGCCAAGCTGAGACCATCTAAGCTAGTGCATCTCGAGGCTGCATCTGCCGAGAGCCTTGCGCCAATTGAACCGCTTGAATTATCCGGTTCATCAAACCAACCAACTTCCATGCGGACCACTTTATCGAAACATGTTTCTCTGATTCGTTGGATTAATTTACACCCAGCTGGTTCATAAAATGTTTTGATCATACGGAAAATTAGGATACCGAAAATCGGAAGTATCACACCATAGGCAGCCGCAAACATAGTTCCAATTAAGATCACAGGAATCTCCGGCTTGTTGAGGTAAGCCGGAGGATGGAAACCTCTGGAGGCGGTTTCAATGGTGGTGGTCAGGGTCTTCTGTATCTAACATTGCAGGATCAGTGACATTCATTTCAGTAGGTAAACCAAAAGGTTCTGAGAAAGAATTGCTGCTGCTATTTCTAGGTGATCCCTTACTGATTGATCGCTTCAATGGGCTTCTTAGGATTGATTGTCTAAATGGTTCTGCAGTAATGTCGGATACATCTGCAACATGTTCCATTTATTTACTTCTTGAAAATGAATAAGCTGAGAGTAAGCTCCCTCAGGATCTTTGAGTAGTTCTGAATGTGACCCTGGACGATTCGAAGAAATGTTATCAGACAGTGAAAAAATATGTATTTGTGGAGCATGACACTGCTAATAGTATGCAGGAAAAATAACAGTTTAGTGAGTCGAATAAAAATGCTTTCCCTTGATAACACATGTCTATTAGATAGCTCCATTTCCGATCAAGTCGCAAAAGCTTGAGATATACGACTATAGGTTGTAACCTACCTTTTTCAACCATCTTTCCTTGATGAATTACGGCAATGGTATCTGCATTTCTAATGGTACTCAAACGATGAGCAACGATGACAGTAGTCTTATTGCTCATTATCCTGTCCAACGCCTCTTGCACGATTCTTTCGGATTCTGCATCGAGTGCACTTGTAGCATCATCTAAAAGCAAAATTCGAGGGTTCTTCAGAATTGCTCTTGCAATTGCCACTCTCTGCTTCTGTCCACCAGAAAGCTGAGTTCCATGCTCTCCAACCATGGTATCTAGTCCCTATGCATGGAGTCCGAAGCTTCAAAAGCAAATCAAAATGTACAATTCGCAAATAAAAGTACTGGAGGCATAAAATAGAACTAATTGGACTATAAATTAAAACCTGAGGTAGTTTATCAATGAACCTAGCAGCATTTGCAAGTTCAGCTGCGGCTCTTATCTCTTCCGTGGTTGCACCTTCTTTTCCATATGCAATATTATCCCTTATGCTTGAGGTAAACAACACTGGTTCCTGACTAACAAGACCAATCTTTCCCCGGATCCATCTAAGCTGGAATTCCTTGAGATTAATGTCATCAATAAGAACCTCACCGACTTGTGGATCATAAAATCTCTATCAGACTGATCACAGTCGATTTCCCACTTCCACTTTGTCCAACCAAGGCAGTTGTTGTGCCGCTCGGAATAGAAAGAGAGAATCCACTGAAAATTTGCTCCTCTGGTCTGGCAGGGTAACTGAAATAAACATCCTTCAGTTCTACATCCCCACGAATGTCCTCCAACACTTCCCACTCATGTCGTAAGTGTCGATCTCTGGTTTCCTTTTGATGGTTTCAAACATCTTAAAGGCTGCGGCCTGACCAGCTGCAAAGGCAGTCATGCACGGAGATGCCTGCCCCAGGGACCTGAAACATCCGTAAGTACCAAGGAACTTAGCCTACTAAGCATGCATAAAGTAGAAATGGACAGAATTCATATTTTAAACGCACATGGAACCGGTCAATACGCCATAATCACATTAAGTACTTGACCGCCAGTGTACCCTTTCTCCAAAATCATCTTCCCACCAAACCAGACAGCCAAGGCATAACTAGAGAATACAATTAGCATAACTACACCAACACTTAGTCCTGCAGCAGTACTGATGCAGGAGATCCGAGACAGATGATGTTAGACTGTCAGATTGCACCTTGATAGCGTTGAGATACCATGAATTGGCACATCATTGCAAATGCGGGAATTGATTGTGACATGTTCTTCAGTCTTTTGGCCATAACTTTGGCTACATGTGTCAGAATCGCGCATAAGACTCCAATCCGGAAAGCTCTTTTCGACGCGCACGCTCTACACATGGAGCTACCATGTGGCCTTTTTTCAACCTCAAATTCTGCCCTTTTTCCTTCCGAATCACTAGATTTAGATATTTTTTACTATTTATGGTAATATTTCGATTGTCAATTAGGAAGTCAATTTAAATCCGATTTAAGCCGGATTTTTTTGAGATTGCTTATTTTATTTCTAATTTCAATTTAGACTGATTTTCGGGATTTTGCTATTTTTGGCAAAATTCGAATAAAGACGATTTTTGGCTATAACAGTCCGGCTTGTGGACTGATTTTGGCATGATTTGATTTGATAATATTTTATTAAACCCTAGAGTCTAGTTTTTTTTTTTGGCGAATTTTTTCTTGTGAATCATCTGTTGGAGCGCTTGCAGGATAATCACTATTCTGTCTGGCGTCAAGTACCTTTCTGGACGCCTGATTTATAAGCAGTAACGAGTGACTTGTTGTAATCGTTCATAGCTTGCGTTTCCCCCCGTAAATGACGCAACCTGGAATCAAATCAAATGATTGGTCATATACTTCCACCAACAAGAAAAAGCAAAATCAATGACTGCAAATAGTTTCGATATGGAATTTACAGGTCGGATTGAACCAATTGTTTGTTCAACTACAGTAGCAGCTTTAGCATAAGCATTTTGTCCACGGGTTGCCATCTTGGATATCATTATAGCTATAGTTCCACCAGATAGTACAACTAGAGGGATAGAGGATAACATGACGAGGATAAGAAGCCATCCTTTGACAAGCGCTATAACGAAGCCTCCAAAGAAGGTGGATATCAACTGCAAAAACTTCCCGACCTGCGAAAAATATGTGAATGTTCCATGGTTACATGTAAATGATGATTCCCATGAAAATACTTTACTCAACAAGGATTCTAAACGTTGAGTCAAAACTCGGGACTTAAGACAAGGATAATATAGTCGTATTCACATACCTTTTCGCCCATGGCGTCCTGTATGAGAACTGTCCCCAGCAATTCTGCCAACAACTTCCCCTGTGTTTGTTTCCACATCAAAGAAAGCAACATCTTGCCTCAATATGGTTTTCAAGTACATGCCCCAAATTCGTGCAGCTTGTCTCTCACCTGTGACCATCCAGCAAGTCACCTCTGAAAAACAAAATCCAAGCTTTAAGTACTGCAAAGTAATCATAAATCAAGCAATACGATTTAAAGGAGAGGTCTTATTACGAAGAAACGCCGCCACCGCCGCCCCCAGTGCCAGGTAGACATATCTAAAAGAAACCTATGATTTTTTAAGAATTCAGTTAATAAATCCCCATGTGAACTGATTGATACAATCTTACAAGCCAAGCTCATGCTACATGCTATATACCTTGGAGACGGCTTCGACCACATTGCCATTACTCTGGTTGTTCCCGAAAGAATCAATGAGATTCCCAAACAAGACTGTCATAAGGGGCATAGATAGACCATTACCGGCGGCAACGGTTGTGGCGATGATCATTAACAAGATATCCTTAGAATCGGCAAATGAAAACATCTTGTAAAATGGAACCGTGTTAGTTTTCTCATCTCCTTTGGTGCTCTCAGGATCTTGCTTTTCTCCCTTCACGCTAGAGACTTTCTCTGGCTCTTCCTGGCCATTCGATGCGCTGGCTGCATGTAAGTCATTATCTTTATCACCGTTGAAGCCATTTTCGGAGGCCATTGATCTGCTTCCAAGCTATATATTACTTTGATACTCGACAACTGCAGAAATCTATAGGATTTACTATATTGTAGCTGCAGCAAACAAATGAATATTAATTGGTCAAATAAATGGATACAAAAGCTTATTAATTTAATAAGAATTATACTCTCACGAGTCACAACTCATCTACAAGAAGAAGAAAAGAGATAAATTTGCAAAAACTTAAATTTTCCTTGATAATCAGTGGGAAAATGAGTGAAGAAAATAAGCTTAAAATAGCGTCATTTGAGCATAAAACCAAACTCAGATACCCTCCAAACTCACCGTGAAAGAAAGAAAAAGAGAATAACAACACAGAATAATGAAAAGAAGATAGTTCAAATGGAACACTATCAGAGATTTGGAGTTTCATCTAGGTCCAGCTTTGTTGAAGGCTGGACTCTCTTGGTTGAAAAGCATATTTATAAACTCTATACCTTGAGCGGCGAGCCTTTTTTGCATGTAAATAAAATTTTCTGGGATTTTTTTGGTCAACCGTATCCCGATTGTTTTTTCCTTTGATCCAAACAATAATGAAATGCCATAAAATCTAAGAGTGATGGATTGGAGTTGTGACTCACCACTGAAAAAGACGCATCATTCTCATAATAAAATTGCCGAAGGAATCAATAAGTAGAAATAAATGCCAACATAATTTGTAGGCAATTGAAGTGACCGTATCGACTGAGTTTTGCGTCATTGTATGTAGAAAATTTTAAATAATATATAATTATCAATAAAATAACACTGTGACTAGAGATTATTTTGTGGAGTGAGAAGATACGGTGTTATTTCCATGAGAAATTTTTGAAGTGGATTATATTATGGGTAAACTACATATTTATTATCTAAATTATTATTTTTGTTCTGTTTTGATACCTAACTTTATTTTATTTTTTTCAAAAGCATACCTAACGTTTAGTTTATGTTTCAATTTAATTCCGTTCAAAAAGTAACAAAATTACTGATGTGAGACTTTTTTCAATGATGACATAGAAGTACTTTATGGTGACATATCAAAATCACTGCTAAGTTTTTAATGGCGGGTATCAAATTGAAACATAAATTAAACATTAGATATTGTTTTGAAAAAAATGAAATTTAAGTACAAAAACGACACAAAAGTGATCATTTATATATTAAACGCGTAGTTTACTCTTATATTATTGGGAAGTATGGTTAAGAACTATGAAAATAAAATCGTAAAAAATATACAAAATATTTTAAAAATAAAATAAATAAAATTAGAAAATATATAAATTTTCCCTTTAATTATCCATTGAAATTTCACTAATTTAGGCTTTGCAAATTATGTACGAGTTGATACCTTTTTAATCATTTCCCTTAACAAATTTGGCCATAGGGTTGAGCTTTCGAGGCAAGTCGAATTAAGTAAAAAAAATTTGAGTTATTCAAGTTGATGAGTTGAGTCGAATTTTTGAGTTTCTGTTTAAGTTTAATTATAAATATTTATAATATTATGATCTTATTTGATTCTAATTTAAATGGTTTTTTATAACTACATACAATACATATATATTTATTTATATTTTTTCATATGTGGTATACATATATCATACAGAGCCGAGGGACTCGACTTAAACTTAAATATCAATCCACTAATTAATAAAAATTTTGAGCTATTTGGGTTACTATTTGAGCTGTATTTTACAGCTCGATTTGAACTTGAATTTTTTTAGTCAAGTCGAGTTTATGAAATTACAATTTGAAGTAAATTCGAGTTGAGTCGATTTTGCTCACCCCTAAACATATCAATTGCCAATGCTCTGTTTTACATAACTATTAAATAAGTCCTGGAACTTTCTAAAATAAACAATTAAGCCCTTAAACTCTTTTTCAAAAAATCGATAAAGCCCCTTTGTCATGCCATCATCTATTGTGGACTGTCACATTAATACTTTAGATCACCACATCATCAATATGGATTGTCGTATCAACATCGTAAACTTTAGTCAATAGATCAAATTGATTTTTTTCTCAATTTAAAAATAACATTTAATATAAAATAAATTCACGAACCACGTTAAGTTCTTTTTTAAAGTTCAAGGGTATCAAATAAAAATGAAGAACCAGAAACAGATAAAATCGTATGTAATCCAAAGGGAAAGTCTCTTAACAAACCCTACAATCGATGTCACCCATGATGCATATGAACATCATCATTTTACTTACAAACTTACCACTTGGATTTTAGCCTATGCCATTTTGGCTTTGAATCATGTTGCATTAAAATAATTATTATAAAAAGGGACATATTTTCAAAATTTTTGACGTAAGAGGTGTCAGTCAATTTGTTTACGTTGATGAAAATGAACTTGAAGTAATATGTTTTGGACGTGCATCACAAAAGAGAAGACAAAAACAAAGTCCAAGCTCGCTAACTTGTATCCATTGTCTCTATGTTGCAGAAATCAATTCCAGGGACTGACCTACTTATAAATTATTCCAAACTTATACTATATCGGTTTAAATATAATATTTGAATTATTTAAATCTTATTTTATTTGAATTTATATTTTTATGAATGTTATAATAAAAATTATGTCAATTGAATCTAAACTCGAGTTAACATAAGATTTAAGGGAGTAACTTAATTATTAATTATTCTAAAGTTATAAATTTTTAGTGTTGGGTGTTTTAAATTAAATTGAATAAATCGAGAGCTTAGACATGTTAGACATTGTTTTAGATAGTCTAATTATTAATTATAATGAAGTTGTACAGTTTTTATAGTTGGATATTTTAGATCCAATTGAACAAATCGAGAGCTTGGGCATGTTGGACACTGTATTGAAAATATTTATTGGTGGGTAATTTAGGCTAAAAATGATAAAATTGTTACCAATAAAATAATCAATTGATCTAGTGGGATGATATATTATGTCTCTTAAACAAGGTCAGAGATTTAAATCCTGGCGTTTATGAATAGAGTAAACTCGATTATGAGGATCTTCTTTGCCTTTACAATACCTAATCCGGATTATTTTAGACTTATACTATGGAATATAAGGAGTTCCAAACTCCTTTGCTATTTTTATGGATTTAAAAGTTGAGATGTATGATTTTATGTTAAGAGACAAATTTTTAAAATTTTAGGAGGAAACTAATTTATAAAATTTTAAGAAATAAATATATATTATTAATAAAAAATATTAAAAAATCTAAAATATATAATAAATAAAAAATTTAAGCTGGATGATTGTCGCACCCGCTATCCTCGAGTCATTATTATTTATAGGTTGGTAAGGCTCGACTTAAGATTAAAAAAAAGTTGGTAAAGCTAGGCTTAAAATAATATTTGCATTAAATTTTATAGGGTGGCAAGGCTAGTAAAAAGTTGATAAAGTTAGGATTAAAATTATATTACATTAAATATTATGTATATAAATGAGAAATTTAATGTGATAAACAGAAAACAACACTAAAAAAAGAAATATGGAAAATCCAATAGTAAGTAGGCAAAGGGGTTACCCTGGAGGTGATAAGGGTTTGGCGATACTTCAATTACTAGAAATAATAATTTCAATAAAATTGATGCCAAAATGGTCACAAGTTATGCAGACAACTTTTATAATAAGACCATTTTCAAGATCTAATCACCACCATGATGTTGAAATTGATACAAGTTACAATGACGTTAAGAAAACAAAATAACCACAAATGTTTTTAAAATAGTGGCGCTGTCTTGATTTATTTGTTTACACTTCAGCGCTGAACAAAGCAATAGTTCAATCCAAGACTTGAAGCATTGTTTTAGTTTTTAGATTAGTTTTGCCATCAGATGAGTGAAGGGCTGGCTATGGTCTTTCTCAACACACCATGTCATCAATCGGACACCCTTGTTGGGCAATTGCAGCGATCCCATGATGCCAACAGGGATGATGCTCGAGCCAGGAATCGGAACCATATGGACCGGAGGACCCCATCCATAGTCGACCTGGTTGAACCCCAATCGACCCCATTCTGATATAAACAAAGTGGTGTACCCTAGAGGTGCTAGAAATGGGTCCTTACTGTTGGTTTTTGGCAAATATCCCAAATGGTTTTGTATAAGGAGGAGGGAAATTCTTTTGTTATAAATAGAGCCATCCTCCTCCTTAGTTTAGCATCCCACAAATATAAGTCTTCTTCTATATTAAAAGCTATTTGTATTCTTTCTTTCTCTTTGTAATATTTCCTCTACTAGTGAAATATTATTTTAGTAGTGTTCGAGGAGGTAGACATAATTTTGGCCTAACCTCGTTAAATTTTGGTGTTCTCTTTATGTCTATTTAATAGCTATTGTCGGGTATAGTTGTTGTTAATTATTGTCCTATTAAAATTACTTGTCTTGGTAGTTCTGTCTAAGGAAATTGGGTTTTAAGAGGGACCATTGTGACCCCTCCTCTTTCCTGGGAATCTATCTTGGTGTGATTTTTAGTACAATCATTTTCACACTAGTCACCTAGATAATAGTTTTCAAGGTGAATTTGTTATTATTGGTGGAAATTAACCCGAATTCCACAACAATTGGTATCAGAGCTCTTAGTTTATTTTAGTATGCTCTGTGGTTGCGACTTAGGCTGATCTTCCACATCAGAAAAAAAATT
The DNA here is from genome assembly GCF_006381635.1 of Hibiscus syriacus. Classification (NCBI taxonomy): domain Eukaryota; kingdom Viridiplantae; phylum Streptophyta; class Magnoliopsida; order Malvales; family Malvaceae; genus Hibiscus; species Hibiscus syriacus. The sequence goes on along the minus strand of NW_024062804.1, from coordinate 574,892 downwards.
CCTTGGGATAATTGGCATTCCGCATTGACAACTATTAAATAGAATTTGTAGCAGAAATGGCAAACGCAACAAAAACATCCACATCGTCGTCAACAGCTGTGACAAATGTTAGATTTGCAGTGGAGATTTTTTATGGCACCGGTCATTTCAGCATGTGGCAAAGTGAGGTTCTAGATGCCCTATTTCAGTAGGGTCTAGACATTGCTATTGAATGAGAGAAACCATATGATGTTGAGGAGAAAGAATGGAAGATGATCAATAGATTGGCATGTGGTACTATTCGATCGTGTCTTTCTAGAGAGTAGAAGTATGCATTTTCTAAGGAAACTTCTGCAAGTAAATTGTGGAAGGCACTGGAGGAGAAATTTTTGAAGAAAAGCTGTCAGAACAAGCTCTACATGAAAAAGAGATTGTTCCGCTTCAACTATGTACCAGGTACCACTATGAATGATCACATTACTAGCTTTAATCAACTGGTGACTGATCTGATGAATATGGACGTGACTTTTGAAGACGAAGATCTGGATTTGATGTTGATGGGATCACTTCCTGATGAGTTTGAGTATCTTGAAACTACTCTACTTCATGGGAAAGTTGATGTGTCTCTCAGTGAAGTAACTGCTGCCTTGTATAGTTATGAATTGAGAAAGAGCGACAAACAAGAAAACACAAGTGTCGAAGCAGAAGCTCTTGTTGTTAGAGGCCATTCGAAGAGTCAGAATAAAGGAAGGAGAGGGAGATCAAAGTCAAAGTCCAGATTGAGCAAAGATGAATGTGCCTTTTGTCGAGAAAAAGGGCACTAGAAGAAAGAATGTCCCAGGCTAAAGAACAAAGGCAAACCTGAAAGGGGAAAGGCTGTCTCAGAATCAAATGTGGTCGAGTATGATGATGCAGATTCAGATTTCGCATTCGCTGTTACGCCATCAACCAGTTGTTCCAGTTCATGGCTGTTAGATTCAGCTTGTAGCCACCATATGACCCCCAATAGAGAATGATTCTTTGATTTTAAAGAACTAAAAGGTGAAATTGTCTACACAGTAAATAATTCCCCTCTTGACACACTTGGGATTGGTTCAATTCGCTTGAGAAATCAGGATGGATCAATCAAAACCTTAACAGGTGTCCATTATGTACCAGATTTAATGAGAAATCTCATCTCTGTGGGAACCTTAGAGTCAAAAGGTTTAGAAGTGAGGGCAAAAGATGGGATTATGAGGATTATCTCTGGTGCAAAGGTGATAATGAAGGGAATTCGGAAAATAAATAATGTGTATTACTTTCTGGGTAGTACAATTGTTGGGACAACAGCAGTGGCAACTTCTACTGATGAACAGGAGTCAGAAGCAACCAGGTTATGGCATATGCGCTTGGGGCATGTTGGTGAAAAATCCTTGAAATTGCTGATAGATCAAGGATTATTGAAGGGTGCTCGGGCTTGCAAATTAGCTTTTTGTGAGCATTGCATCAAAGGGAAGAAGACGAGGGTGAAATTTGGAACAACAATCCATGATACTAAAGGTATTTTGGATTATGTTCATTCAGATGTATGGGGGCCTTCCAAGACAACTTCATTGGGAGGAACACACTATTATGTCACCTTTGTTGATGATTTTTCCCGGAGAGTTTGGGTGTATACAATGAAGACAAAGGATGAGGTGCTAGGATTTTTCCTTAAATGGAAAAAGATGGTGGAGACTCAAACAGGCAGAAAAATCAAAAGTCTCCATACAGAATATGGTGGAGAGTACAAAAATGATCCATTTCTGAAAGACTGTGAAGAAGAAGGTATTGTCAGGCATTTCACTGTCAGAAGTACACCACAACAGAATGGGGTGGCAGAGCGTATGAACCGAACATTAGTGGAGAAGGTTCGGTGTATGTTGTCTAATGCTGGGTTAGGCAAAGAATTTTGGGCTGAGGCTTTGGTCTATGCTTGTCACCTTGTCAACCGCTTACCATCGACTGCTATTGGTGGCAAAACACCATTAGAGAAATGGTTTGGAGTACCTGCTACAGATTATGATTCCTTATATGTGTTTGGTTCCACTGCATACTACCATGTTAAGGAGTCAAAGCTGGATCCAAGAGCAAAGAAGGCGATCTTTATGGGGATCACTTCTGGTGTGAAAGGCCATCGTATTTGGTGTTCAGAAATAAAGAAAATAATCTTTAGCAGGGATATTACCTTTGATGAATCTACCATGTTGAGAAAGGTGACTTCAGAAAAATTGGAGCAGACAGATGGAACTCCCAAACAGGTGGTTAGTTTGAAGGAAGCAGAATTGACCCAGCCAGTAAAGAAACTGATGTTGACTCTCCTATGGTAGAAGAAGAGTCAGATGAAGAAGAGGTTCAGACCCAAGAACCTCCACAGCAACATGAATTAATTGCACTCAGAAAGGGAAAGAGGACCATTAGACAACCTGCTCGTTATGCTGATATGGTCTCTTTTGCATCACCAATTGCAATTGATGACGTTCATGCCATTTTTAATGAAGTAGTACAAAGTTCAGAACATAAAAAGTGGAGGATCGCCATTAATGAAGAAATGCAATCCCTTCAAAAGAATCAGACGTGTAAACTAGCTAGTCTTCTGAAAGGAAATAAGGCAATTGGGTGCAAGTGGGTATATGCAAAGAAAGATGGATTTCCTGACAAGAATAGCATCCGCTACAAAGCAAGATTGGTGGCTAAAGGCTACACTCAAATGGAGGGAGTTGATTATAATGAAGTATTTTCTCCAGTTGTAAAACATTCCTCCATCAGAATTTTGTTGGCTTTGGTAGCACAGTTGGATTTGGAACTAGTTCAGATGGATGTAAAAACTGCATTTTTACATGGAGACTTGGATGAGGAAATCTACATGACTCAGCTAGATGGATTCAAAGTTGCTGAAAAAGAAGAGATGGTGTGCAAATTAGAAAAATCGCTATACGGATTGAAGCAATCTCCAAGGCAGTGGTACAAGCGATTTGACAAGTTTATGATAGGGCAGAAGTACACAAGAAGCAAATATGATCATTGTGTGTATTTACGTAAGCTACAATACGGATCCTATATATATCTTCTTCTTTATGTTGATGATATGCTGATAGCTTCCAGGAGTCAGACAGAAATTGTGAAACTAAAGACTCAATTGAACATGGAGTTTGAGATGAAGGATCTTGGTGAAGCAAAGAAGGTTCTAGGCATGGAGATATCAAGAGATAAGAAATTGGGGAGGCTTTGTTTGTCTCAGAAAGAATATCTGAGGAAGGTACTAAAACATTTTGGCATGAATGAGAAGTCAAAACCAGTTAGTACACCTCTTGCTCCTCATTTCAAGCTCGGTGCATCCATGTCACCTAAGGATGATGCAAAACGGGAATACATGTCAAAGGTTCCGTATGCAAGTGCTGTTGGTAGCTTAATGTATGCAATGGTATGTACGAGACCCAATATTTCACAGGCAGTTAGGGTTATGAACAGGTATATGCATGATCCTAGAAAGGAGCATTGGGAAGCTGTGAAATGGATTCTGCAGTATATTCTGAACACCGTAGATGTTGGTTTGGTCTTTTAGCAGGACAAACAAGATGGTCAGTGTGTAGTTGGGTATTGTGATTCAGACTATGCAGGTGATTTGGACAAGCGTCGATCAACTACTGGTTATGTGTTTACATTTAAAAAAGCACCAGTCAATTGGAAGTCCACCTTACAGTCAACAGTGGCTTTGTCTACTACAGAGGTAGAGTATATGGCAGTTACAGAGGCTGTGAAGGAGGCAATTTGGCTTCAAGGGTTGTTTGGTGAATTGGGAATAGAACATAAGCACATCAAAGTGCACTGTGACAGTCAGAGTGCTATTCATTTAGCAAAGAACCAAGTTTAGCATGCAAGGACGAAGCACATCGATGTTCGATATCACTTTGTACGAGAGATTCTAGAAGAAGGTGGAGTCATAATCCAGAAGATTCAAACCACTGAGAATCCTGCTGATATGTTGACAAAAGTGGTAACTGCGGTCAAGTTTAAACATTGTTTAGACTTGGTCAATATTGTTACAAATTGAAAGATGAATTTGCAGACACTACTGAAGATTGAATTTTTTGAGAGACGTGTGTGGAATTTGCCAAGGTGGAGATTTGTTGGTTTTTGGCAAATATCTCACATTGGTTTTGTATAAGGAGGAGGGGAAATTCTTTTGTTATAAATAGAGTCCTCATCCTCCTTAGTTTAGCATCCCACAAATATAAGCCTTCTTCTATATTAAAGGCTATTTGTATTCTTTCTTTCTCTTTGTAATATTTCCTCTACTAGTGAAATATTATTTTAATAGTGTTTGAGGAGGTAGGCATAATTTTGGCCTAACCTCGTTAAATTTTGGTGTTCTCTTTATGTCTATTTAATAGCTATTGTCGGGTATAGTTGTTGTTAATTATTGTCCTATTAAAATTACTTGTCTTGGTAGTTCTGTCTAAGGAAAGTGAGTTTTAAGAGGGACCATTGTGACCCCTCCTCTTTCCTAGGAATCTACCTTGGTGTGATTTTTAGTACAATCGTTTTCATACTAGTCATCTAGATAATAGTTTTCAAGGTGAATTTGTTATTATTGGTGGAAATTAACCCGAATTCCACAACACTTACCATCTCTCAAGTGATCCCCATTCTTGAATTTGGAATACTCCATAGGTAGCTTAGTCTCGCTTCTTGTATCAGTTTGATCACATCGATTGCCGATGATTGTTTAAACACGTCGCATGGGGCTACGATCGTTATTGGGAAGAAACAGTTGTCGTAGAAGCTTTTAGGCAAAGGAGGGTCCGTGAGCTGACGGCAATTCGAGAAGAAAAGAAGCCGGATTTTGGTACCTGGCTTGAAGTTTATTGCTTTTGTTCTGAGCCTCCAGAAATTGGCAGCTACGATTTCGAAAGCAGAGCAATTTTTCCAGGTTGATTCGTGGAATTGTTTCTTTAGCTGGTTGATTTCATCCAGGGAAATGTCGATGCTCACATGCTCTAGCGGATTGCCTGGCATTGGTGGTGGAATTGGCAAGTTCGCCAATTGATCGACATTTGCTTGTTGTTTTGAAATTGGGAAAAAGTCCCTTTGCCACACCGGTGCGACGCTTAGATATTTGACACCTCTTGCCAACACACCTACAGCGTTTAGGAACTGTGTCGATCCTAAACCGTCACATATGGTGTGGTAAAATATTAACCCTATGACAAAACCTCCACATGAAAATTGTGTCACCTGAGGCAAAAACAATGCACGATTGCATCAGGCTTTTAAATTACTAGTAATGTTGGTTTCAATTCAAGTTTTGGGTACCTGCATTTGTACAAGAGGTTCCATGCCTTCACTTTTCGGAACTTGATCAGGGAGAAGTTCATCATAAGGAATGGAGAAGCTAGCATTATCGAAGTAATCAAATGCATCGAGTGTACAATTAGCTGATGCCTCGACAAACCAGGCACCTTCACTGGAACATTCGACGTGGAGCTGATTGTCACCGGACTCTTTTAGCCGTCTGTCAAGGGGATAGTAAGGCACCAAAGCCTTCGACAAGGCTTCTCTAATGACCTTTGAGGCTTGAGGGCCATGTTTATATACATGCAACGTGCGAGTGTAGCATCTGAGGACCGGAACATTGTCGATGAATGATAAGTCGAGCTTTTTCGATGGTGTTTACTGAGACGGGGTCACCAGGCTTCGCCTGGATCTGATGACATAAAGCAACGACATTGGCAAGAATGTGGCTAATTAAGAAAGAAAAAGCAGGATTCAAATTGGCTTATACAACATTTCTAACGGGACATCCTTTTTATATATAAAACCAGATAGTGGATATATGTATTTTAAAAACTAGACTAATATTCTTCTTGCCTTGGAAGTTCAAATTCGCTATGGAAAGAAGATAACTTTGACTGACAGAGGTTGCGTCATGCGTGCCCAGTATATGTTAGGTGAGTTTCTTTCCTTATGTAAGGTGGAAATAATGTTTTTTTTATGAAAGAAGGTGGGGTCTCGTTAAAATTCCCATTCATTATCGAACAAACATTTAGTGATAATAAGCTGAAGGGAAAAAGAATACTCATATATTTTATTAAAAATACCTGAAACATAACAATTTATACAACGACAAAATAGCATCTACCTCACAAGCAGACAACCTACAAATTATATGAAGACCACGAAAACAACCCTTGTATATTCAAAACCAACAACAGATATAATATAACCAGTAAACATAAAGAAAATCACCCAATCCCTTCTTTGGCCAGTTCGTCCGCATCCAAATTCAGTGCCCTCGGAATACGCTTCACAACCAACCAACCAGCAGCAACACAGTCAGCTATGAAATGAATTAAACTAACAAAAGTAGGAGAACTAGGCGGGTCAGAAACCCAATCCACCCCCAGCTTAGAATCACTCTCCAAAATCATTTATACTTACGAACCACTCCGATTTAAGTAAAAAGAAATGCTCTGTTTCATAACTAGAATCTCCACCAAAAAAATCGAACCAGACACAACTACTCTCCTTATTCATAAGATATCATTAGTTTTATTAATTAAAAAATAAATCTTTGAATCCATCAAATCTCAATATTAAAAGGAATGTTATTCTTGTTGGGAATCATTGTCTTTCCCACTTCGTGAAGTTAAGATAGGCACTTAGAGATTAAGGATAGTAAAGAGAGCAGAAGAGTATAATTCTCCAATTTGAAGATTCTTCAACTATACAAAGAATAGTAGGATTACAAGGATGTGTTAACAAAATTTGACTCACACTCGGTGGCTCACTCAAGCTTGAGGATAAAGACTTCCCAAGCTATCTCTCTTCTCTCTAAAAAAGACTCTCTAACTCTCTTAGTATTTTTGGATTTCTTGGATGGTTAGGAATGAAGTCACTCACCCCTATTTATACTACTCTACCTCCACAATAAATGGTGGAGATTACTTACATCCAAGGGTGAAGATTAATTATCTAGAATGCTCCACACATTTTAAGAAGCTCTACACTCTTTCACTCCCTTCCATATTCTTCCACACTCTTCCATAAGGTTCCACACATCTCTAGAATATTCCAAAGGATTCCACACTCTTCCACAAGCTTCTAGAGAGTTCTACACTTCTCTAGCGTTCTCCGGAATGTTCTAAAAAATTTTACACTTCTCTAGAAAGCTCTAGAATTTTCTAGAACCTCTCCAATTAAGGAGAGACCCAACAAATTTCCTCCTCTCGACTTAATTCAGAGGTAGTAGCAAGTCGACACCTTGACATCAATTTTCAAACTTTTTGTACCATTGCCTTGGTTCTTGCTTAAGCCCGTATAGACTCTTAGTCACACGACACACTAGATTTTATTTGCTTGGAACTTTGAATCCCTCAGGTTGCTCCATATAAATTTCTTTCTCTAGATCGCCATATAGGAACGCCGTCTTGACATCGAGCTGTTCAATCTCCAAATCTTGCACGATTGCTAAGCCAATGACCATTTGGATGGATGACATTTTTACCACGAGAGAGAATATTTCTTCAAAGTCTATACCTTTTTCTTGTATGAATCCTTTGGTGACCAACCGAGCTTTATAGCGAGGCTTTAAGATGTTATCTTCGATCTTGATCCGATACACCCACTTATTCTTCAAGGCTCTTCTTTCTTTTGGTAGCTCCACTAGTTCATAAGTATGATTATCATACAAGGATTGCATTTCTTCTTGCATGGTTTTCTCCACTCTTCTTTATGACTATCACTAATTATTTCTTTATAGCTTTGAGGCTCCCCCTTATCAGTGAGCATAACGTACTCATTTGTATTATACCAAGTGGATGGTCTTCTATCTCTCTAGGATCGTCTCGGCTCTGGTAGTGTTGAAGAACTAGATTGAGGTTCTTCCTGAGCTGGTTCATCATGAGTCTCCTGGTTGCTTTGCTCTAACATAAGTTCATGATCTTCAGTATTATTTTTTTTGTGTATTATTATCCTCACTTCTAACTAGAGTAGGTTCGGTGTTCTTGCTACTTCTCAATCTTGGCCTCTCTGAATTTTTGATATCTTTGATTGTTTGGTCTTCGAAAAAAACAACGTCTCTGCTGCGGACAACCTTCTTATTAACTGGACCCCAAAGCTGATAATCGAATTCATCCTTAGGTGAACGAAGGTAGATGCATTCCTTCGTCTTTGCGTCAAACTTGGCTCTCTCATCTTTGGGTATGTGAACAAAAGCCCTGCACGCGAATACCTTGAGATGATTGTATGAAGCCCTTTTGCCCGTCCAGACTTCTTCTAGGATACCCCCGTTCAAGGGAACTAATGATGTGAGGTTGACAATGTTAACCACTGCCATTATAGCTTCTCCCCAGAATGATTTGGGTAACTTAGCATGGGATAGCACACATCGAACTCTTTCTTCAATAGTTTTATTCATTCTCTCAGCTAGTCCATTCAATTGTGGTGTCTTAGGTGGAGTCATCTCTATTCTAATTCCATATTTCTTGCAATATGGTTCAAAAGGTCCTCTACACTCAACTCCATTGTCACATCTTAGACACTTGATCTTCCATCTGATCTCACGCTCCACTAGGGCATGAAATTCTTTGAATGCGTCAATCACTTGATCCTTTGATTTTAACAGGTGCACCCACACCTTCCTTGAATGGTCATCAATGAAGGTGACAAAGCACAATGCACCAACAATTGATCTCTCATACATCGAACACACGTCGATGTGTACGAGGTCTAGGATGTTTTTTCTCCTTGTGGGTTGAGAAGATCTTTAGAAAGTAACTCTGTATTATTTTTCAGCTAAATAGTGAGCACAAAGATCAAGTGGTTTACCTTTCACATCAGGTAGGATTTGTTCCGAGCGAGCATGTGAAGACCCTTCTCACTGATGTGCCTAAGTCGTTTATGCCATATCTCCACATCTTCAGTGGTGATGTTTACCTCTTATTTGCAGAGCTTAGCTTGCATCACATTCAATGACTCTTCTTTCTTTTCTCTAGCCATTATTAGGCTTCTTTTGGTGATCTTCCACTTTCTTTCACCAAAGTAACTTATCAGACCAACATCATCTAGGTTCCCAGCTGAGATAAGATTGAGGCGCATGGTCGGAATATGCCTCACATCTTTTAAGATAAGCTTGCATCCAGTGCTTGTCGTCAGGATGATGTCTCCTATCCCGACGATCTTGCTCCTGTATTGATTTCCCATTTTCACCGTACCAAAGTCATCGCTTCGGTAGGATGAGAAGAAACTTCTGTGTGGAGTAACATGGAAGGAAGCACCAGAATCGACAATCCAAGAGCTATCATCATAAGCAATGTTTAAGATATTACCTTCATCAACGAGATATAGCATATTTTCTTTTGATACTACGGTAGTAGTACTATTCTCTTCTTGCTTCTTCGTTGGACTGATTTGGTCTAGCTTAACATTCTCAGCCTTCTGGTCTCTCTTGAAGGATCGACATTCCATTTTCTTGTAACCCATCCTTCCACAGTAGTAGCATGTAATCTTCGAGCGTGATTTGGATCTACCTCAGGATTGATGCATATATCAGTTTTTGCTATGTCCACGAGTTTCATTCCTACCCCGATTCTCAATAATATTAGCTTCGGGATAAATAGACTCACCTCGTTCCATTCTCCTTGTTTCTTCACCGAGGAGGCTATCACTAACGGTATCCATGGTGAGCTTTCCTTCCGGAGCTGAATTACTAAGTGTAACGAGTGTATCCCAACTTTCCAGTAAGGAACTAAAGAGTAGAAGGGCTTGCAACTCATCATCAATTTTCATCTCGGTTTTTGTTAATTGATTTACAAGTCCCTTAAAATTATTTAAGTGTTCAATCATACTTTTACCATCCTTATAATCTAATTTCACCAACCGTCGAACTAAATTGGCTTTGTTACGTGGAGTTTTCTTTTGAATCATGTACTCAAGCTGTCCATAATATATAAGCATTTGTTTAAGTAGAAAATGCTCAAATAGGGTTTTATCAATGTACTTACGGATCATAGCAACGACCTTCCGATTTAGCAGCTCCCATTGAGCATCACTCCTGCCTTCTACCTTGTCTTTATAGATGATAGACTCATACAAATCCTTGCAGTACAGGTGGTCCTCAATCATCGGCTTTCAGTATGAGTAGTTATTGGCTTTGAGCTTGAACATGTCTCCATCATAAGTGACACTATCCTCCATCTTTCATCTTGAATTGCATGAGCTAATTACGGCTATGAATGAACCTAGCTCTGATACCACTGTTGGGAATCACGGTCTTTCCCGCTTCATGAAGTTAAGATAGATACTTAGAGATTAAAGATAGTAAAGAGAGCATAAAAGTATAATTCTCCAATTTGGATATTCTTCCACTATACAAAGAATAGTAGGATTACAAGGATGTGTTAACAAAATTTGACTCACACTCGGTGGCTCACTAAAGCTTGAGGATAAAGACTTCCCAAGCTATCTCTATTCTCTCTAAAAAATGCTATTTAACTCTCGTAGTATTTTTGGATTTCTTGGATGGTTAGGAATGAAGTCACTCACCCCTATTTATACTAATCCACCTCCATAATAAATGGTGGAGATTACTTACATCCAAGAGCGGAGATTAATTATCTAGAATGCTACACACATTCTAAGAAGCTCTACACTCTTCCACTCCCTTCCATATTCTTCCACAAGGTTCCACACATCTTGAGAATATTCCAAAGGATTCTACACTCTTCCACAAGCTTCTAGAGAGTTCTACACTTCTCTAGAGTTCTCCGGAATATTCTAGAAAATTTTACACTTCTCTAGAAAGCTCTAGAATTTTCTAGAATTTCTCCAATTAAGGAGAGACCCAACAATTCTATCTTTAAAAGTTCGAGTAATTATATATTTGTTATCAATTAGTTAAAAAAGTTATAAATATATATTATATTGTAATAAATCTAGCTATTAAAAATTAATTTATTTTTAAAAATCTTTGAATTGAATTTATAACATTTTAGAAAATATTAATGACATCCGAAAGTATATTAACTTTTAGGTCACAGGTCCAATTCTTATAACCTTTAAAAATTAGTAGAGTTATCGACACGTTAATGTAATAATCAAAATGTGTGATGTTAATAGTTTGAAGAGTAATATACGATGTTTTAAAATTTAAGATCAATTTAAAATGAAATCAACAAATATTGTAAAGTTTAAAGAGCAATTTATGATAAGAGTCATAATTTAAAAACATCTTATTGAATTAACTCAAAAAACTAAAATAAAACATAGTTAAATAATTTAATTTTAAAATCAATAATAATTTAATAAATATTTGAAAAGTAAAAATTAAAACTTAGTTTAATTAATTTCAATATAATAATAACCTAATATTTGATGATTGACACCTATGTTTGTATTTCTTTTTATATCTAAAATAAATAAATAAGTATTTGAATTAAAAAATGGTCTTGATAAATATTTTAAGATAATGATGCGGAAAAAAATCTTTGAGATAATGTATGTTTAAAATTATTTGTTGCGATAGGATCATTGCTACACTAAGGGGAGAAGTATTGCACTCCATGCGTCTTGGGTGGGTGGACAAACATTGCACACAAGAGAATGCATGGTTAATGTAAATGGCCCATGCATGGTTAATGTAAATGGCACGTGCATGGCCAGTGTGAATAGCCTATGAATCTGATGTATAGAGACGCGTGGATTGCAGTGCGACTTAGCCTAGGTCGTATGGATTACATGACATATCTGGTGGTCACTGTAATGATTGCCCTATCCCACGAATTAATTTGTCCAATGCATTATTCAAGTCATTTTATTTTTCCAACTCATTACTAAAAGAATTTACCTTTGATCCTCGAACTCAATAAAAAATTAATTTAACATATCTATCATTTCATCAGTCATCATGAAGTGCCATTCAGTGTCGTAACGGTAACAACGAAAATCGTTACTCAAATATCACACTATGTTATTTTTCTAAGTTTGAGAGTCATATTGAGTGTAAAAATAAGTTGAGGGTCACATTATTCTTTTTAGGCTTAATGAAAAAAAATAAGTGCCTAAAGTATATCAAAAGTTCAAATTTTGGTGCTTAAAGTATTTCTCGTTAAAAATATGTATCTAACGTTTCTAACATTATACTTTTAGGTTATGAACTGAAACGACTGTTAAATTTAACCATTAACTGACATGTATCACCTTTATTTTATTTTTAATTTTTTAATTAAAAATATTATTAATTTATTAAAAAAACATCAATTTTATGAAATTATAAAAAAATCCTTGAAGCTCTAAAATCTTTCATTCCAAACCTCAATTTTTTATAGCTTCATATTAAAAATGTGTTTCAATTATACAATTTTTCTTATTTGAGCGTCTAAATTCCCCCCGCTTAATATAGATGTCTAAAGTTATAAATGTTGTCATTTTAAATATCTAAACTATAATGGTCGTTAAAAAAATCTATTAAGTGACACATATCACACCCATATAATTTTGAAAATTTTATTTTCTAAAAAAGATTAAATTGTAAAAAAAACTTAAATTTCTTTAAAATTATAAAAAGAGTCAAAATCTTAAAATCTCCTATTTTAATCCATGTTCTTAATCGTGTCTGCCATCTCCTATCACCGTTTATGTACTGACCATCACATTTTTCATCATCCTAAACACCTAAATACATAAATACCTAAATCTCTAACTCTAATTTAGAGAAAATAACCTCAGTGACCAAAAATAAATTATAATATACGAATTTAACCAACTTTTTTTGGATTTGCGAAAATGAACAACAAATTCGCAATGCGATCTCAAATTTGCAACGCGAATTCCAATTTCGCAACCTAGTTTCCAATTTCGCAACGCGACTATGTAAATCGCATTGCGATTTTCCAAATTCGCGTTGCGATATTCCAAATTCGCGTTGCGATAGTCAAATTCGCAACGCGAAAGTCAAATGTTTTTACACGAAACACAATGTTAATTTCGCAACACAAATGTAAACAGTATTATCGCAAATCATTTCTAACCTAAAACCCTAAAGCACAACTCAGTCTCATCTCCATCTCTCACTCTCTACGACGACATCCGTCCCCATCTCCAAAGAAATTCGTCCCTATTTCCGACGAAATCCGTCTATCTCCATCTCTCATATCAACCCTCACAACCATTCACGGTCAGAAATATAAAATCAACCACCGAGGGTTAGTTTTTTTAATCTCTTATTTTTATTTTGAAATTTTTGTATTATTATTAGATTAACCATTTCACTGAGATTGCTAAATTCATTCAGTTGCTTCCAATACTGCTAAACTGTTTAGTCTTTAACCCTGTGAAGTTAGTATTTGTCTTTGTTTTATCTTTTTGTTTTGTTTTTTTGTTGAAGAAACCCTAAATCGTAACGCGAAAATGAAAATCGCAACGCGAAACTAAAATCGCATTACGATTTTCATTTTTCGCGTTGCGAATTTAAGTTTCAGAAACTTATTTTATTCGCCAAATTGAAACTTGAATGAATTGTATTACTTCAACCAAAAAACAAAGACAAATACTAACTTCACAGTGTTGCTATTTTAAGTTTCAAGAATAAACTACTACTCTTTATGTTGTCCTTGAACCTGCACTAAACCTATATGTTGTCCTTTTAAATGTTTATATAAGTGCTTACTTCTGGAATGTTATCTGATGCATTTTGTGAACTATGATGGAATAATGACTTGGGTGAATATCGTGCTAGTTTGAAACATATTTGGCTTTGTTTTCACTGTTTAATATCATGTCTGTTTGTAGTGTATAATTTGTAGTTTTTGGTATATCTAACTTGGTATGTTTATTGTTTTTGTAGAAATTTTTTTCCGCTCAATTGACCTTAAGGAATAAATTAAGCATAGCCACTAAAATTGCGTTGACGCTTACACCTCTACAAAGAAAATTGTTTGAGGATACTTGCTTCGGGCCATGGCTGAAAGCACAACATCTGGGTGGAGATGCTATGTTGACACATTTGTTTCTTCAGACCATGACTAACGATCTACCCGAGGAGGTACAACGTGGTGATGAAGAGATATGGTTTCATTTTCCTCTGGCACCGGCGTATACTTGTTTTGGGCGAGAGGAGTTTTGCTTAATCACCGGTCTACGGTTCGGACATGATGATGTAGGCCGGTACACTAGTCATATCGCCCGCCCATCATGGTTATATCGGGTTTTTCATGAGCTGGCAAAGTCGAAGCCGAGTATACATGTCGACGACTTGAAGAGATTATTTGATAAAGATGGTTTTACTCGGATGGATGACCATGATGTTGTCCAAGTATGCCATTTACTACTTTTAAATGCCGTCTTTTTAGGCAAAGAGGGTAGACAACCAATCTCCGAGGACCTAATATTATTGGTAGAGGACCTAAATGCATGGAACCTGTTTCCGTGGGGTTCATATATATGGAAAGCTACCTGGAAGAAGTTGTCGTCTGCCTTCGAGGACCGAAAAAGTTTGCGGGGCGATGGTTCTAAATACATGTTGACAGGCTTTACTTGGGCTTTTAAGATAAGAATTTATATATAATATTTCCAAAATTATAATTAATTATTTAATAATTACTAATGTTTGTGTATTATATTGTTTGTAGATTAGGATATTTGAGGCTTTCCCCAGCATGCGGACACATGCGATAAAAAGATCAAATGATATTCCTAGGGCTATTACCTGGAAGAAGAAATGCATGTTGGATTGGGAAGACTTACTCCCATATACGATGATTAATGATGTAAGTTAACACACAAATACTATCATATATAAACAAGTTATTACTAGTACAAGTTTAACTTTGTTTGAGCTTTTATATTGTTAGGAGGCCAACTACCCATTACAGAGGCTGACACCCTCAGATGCTGAGCTTGCCACTGATTGGTGGCAAGCTAGTAAGCGGTTTTTTGATGAGACGGATAATGAGCACCCCCCACTTCGAGAGCCATCACCCCATCACATCATCGAGCCTCTTATCCACCATCACCTCATAATAGGCGACCGACAAAGAGGCTCCGTCTATCTCTATCTCCCTGTTCTCCACCTCCATGGGATGAGTTAGGGGAATTACATGATGAGGTCGGTGCTTTGCATCATGAGGTCGGTACTTTACGTGAAGATAATGGTGCATGGCGTGATGAGGTTCGATCTTTACGTGGTGAGGTAGATTTTTTACACGATGACAATGGTGCGCTACGCGGTGAGGTATCCACCTTACGTGATGAGGTTGCCGCTCTACGCGAGATTGTTTCATTGTTGCAGAATGAGGTTAATACTCTACGCAATGAGGTAAATTTATTTAATACTATACTAAAAATGCAAATAACTTTTGTTCGATATTATTTATTTATTTATTTACTGATTTATATATTAATTTATTTTCAGCAGCCCGTTAAGGTAGATGCTTTACGTCGGGTTTTTCTTGCACGACGGGATTCACGCATCAGACGCGTGCACGTGCCATTACGTCTCCGTTCACCCCACTAGTGCCAAGACTCCATAAGAATAAGCCCGATGCACCTATCATCATTCAAGAGGCGCCTCCTATCGTTCAAGAGTCCCCTATCATCATCGAAGAAGCCCGTCCCACCGTTCAAGAGGCCACTGTCATCGTTCAAGTAGTCTCGCCCGCCGTTCAAGAGCCCGATTTATTTGGCGTCATATGTTGACATATTGATAAACCACCTCCAGTGCCCGATATAATGGATGCGTGTTGGCTTTCATATGAGTTACCGGCCAGTACCATTCCTCAGCATGAGATGGAAACACTACCGGACACAATTACGGATAATACCTTTTGGGCTAAGACCGCAGTTGATTTTTATCTACATGAGCGGAGCAAGGGGTGTTATTCTGACCTATGTCAAATCGACAATGCTATTCATTTGTTTCTTGATCGGTCTTGGTGGGGTATTTTATTAGGGGTTGAAGATAATGGCTACTTCGAATGGGGGTAAGTATTATATTCTTCTTATATTGCATTTTGATTAATTTTTTTAAATTATTAATAAATTCACTAATATATTTATTTTTTTATAAAACAACATATTGATGCACGGGTGTCACGTCTTCTAATAATAAGGAAATTGAAGAAAAGAGGTATTCGATGGACTATTATGCCGACGTCTTTTCACGCAGCTCACTTGAAGGATCAGAGAGATGCTTCATATAAGTTGGCTAATGGAAAAGCTAAATTTTATCCTGCGTGGTGGGAGGTCGATAAGGTTAGTATTTATTTTTTGAATATTTTAAAAGTTTTGATAAATTTTATTTGATGTGCGCAATTATTTATGATTGCAGGTGTTTATCCTTGTTTTGGAAAAGCGTCATTAGCTTCTCGTCGAGCTTCAGCTCCCATCCCTGAAGACAGTGGTATATGACAGCATGTTGAATTACATACCATTGTCTGATTTGAGAATATTATTACAAAGAGATGGAGCGATCATTTGGAAAAATTCTTGAATGCTATTGATTATTGGACAAAATATGGAAACAAGAAGCCAAAGAAGTTCAAAATTATAATGATCAGAGACGAGACTGTGCCACAACAAATACAGGGAGCAAGAGGGGATTGTGGTCCTCTCGTATGCTTGTGCTTGGAACGTTTGACGACATGAAGTATACAATATCTACCTCCCACAGATAGAGATAGAGCTGCAGTAGGCTTGTGGTTTCGGCATTATTTGGCCAGATCGATATATTCGAGACGCTGCTTACCTGCATCCGCATGCTGAAAGTTATACAAAAACAATTGGTAAGTTTGAGCAAGTGTTGTTAACATAGATACTCTTTAATTGGTTTGCAAATATTTGGTTAAGTACCTATAATTCAGTAATTTGCTGTTTGTTGGTTTTAGATGTGTAAAAAGTGTTGTTTGAGCAAATGTTTGGTTTATGCAGCTTAATCCTGAAATGAGCTGCGTGAAATGTATTTGTGCATAAACAATAGTCTGGGGTACACTTTTATTCTTTGTTTAATTGAATTTTACATTGAAAGTTGATTTGTTACAATTGATGAGGAAATAAGATTTATTTTTTGATTAATTGATTTGTAAAAGTTGATTTAATTTGATTTGTAATAAGAATATTTTTTTGTTTAATTGATTTGTAAAAGTTGATTTGTTGTTTCTAAAAAATTCAATCTGTATTATGTTTGAAGGCAAAAAAGACATGTTGAAGGTACAAATTCGCAACGCGAAAATCAAATTCGCAACGCGAAATAAGCGTTGCGATAGTTAAATTCTCAACGCGAAATAAGCGTTGCGAAAGTCAAATTCGCAGCGCGAAAGTCAAATTCGCAGCGCGAAAGTCAGATTCGCAACACGATTTTCGATTTGCGAATTTGACTATCGCAACGCTTATTTCGTGTTGCGAATTTGACTTTCGCGTTGATCGCAACATACAACATCAAGGTATATACAACATCAAACACATTCCAAGCTATAAATACAAGCAATGACACTTGAAGAAGCAAGAGAACAACTATCCAAGCAATCAAACACGAGAAAATCCCAACATGATAACAACTGAACAGATCATATCAATGTTCAAACTCAAGTTACTAATGAATGTCTAACTGAAAATGTATGCATTCACACATAAAATACACATAATACAACGTTTGCATTTAAAAATCACCTAAGTTAATAAGTCCCAAAAGGTGAAGCCGGTTGTGATTGAGATTTGATTTTGATTGCGATTTTGATTTCCTTTTGCTTGGCACCATATGAGCTTTGGATTTTGATGAGGATCCATTTTTTAGTAGAGGAAAAGATGATTGTAATGGCACTGGTGATCCACAGGTCAACCTTGTATGACCACTCTCCTTGCACCGACTACATGTCGATATCCTCTCCTTTTCAGCCTTAGACGGTATACGATCGTGATTTTTTGGTCGGCCAGGTAGCCTGCTGTCTATGACTGGTGGCAAAACTGTTTGTAAGTCATCTGGTATGTCCCACTCAGAAGGATGTGGATATAGGTAGACAATCTCGGCATAAGTCTGTCGATATGCTTCTGTAGTGTAGCAATCCATAGCGTATGCGCTTGAATCATCTTGGTTTAGATGAAGAGTAACTTTTATAACATGGCCACACGGATAACCAGATGTTTGCCATTTCTTACAACTACACGTCTTTGCATTTAGATCGACAAACCCATTTAAGTTATTATCCAATACTTCAAACAAAGTGTTTGAACATGGTTCAACTCTCCAGGACGTTGACTTTACAACACGTTTCGTTATCTTTTTTTTTCAGTCCATAGTATAACCCGACGTTCCAATGTTCCTGTAAATTTAAATAAATAATACTTAGTAAAATATGATAAGTTACGAATTTAAAGAAATAATACATGGTTTCTTTTCTTGTAGTACCACTGTTGAATAGAGGCTCGAAAAAACTCCATTAACATAGTAATGGGTAATTTCCGGGAATGACGACTTAGAGCGTTGATTGATTCTGCACTATTAGACGTCATGAAACCATATCTTTCTCCAAGTTGATGTACTCTTGACCATCTTTCAAACCCGACATCTTCTATTGTTTGAGCACATTGAGGCAAAACACGTCTTAAACAATTTATATGCTTATTAAAATCCACTTCCCGATAAGCTTTTACAGCCTTTCAGTATGCCTATTTGTGATTTTTTATACTAGCGGACCTTGATTTTAGATTTCTGTACAAATAAACACCACAAAGTCCATGAAAAGCATCTGGGAAACACCTTCTAACAGCGTTGTCAATTGAGTTTGCCCTATCGGATATGATTATCAGATTGCTAATAAGACCTATGTAATCCCTAAGATGCCCCGCCCCATAAACCATGTCCATGAATCAGAGGTTTCAGATTTGCCAACCCCGTAAGCTATTGGCAGTATCCCATTATTAGCATCCATGGCTACTGCAAAATAAGTTTACTCCAAGGTATCGACCTTTCAAATGTGCTCCATCAACTATAATAACTGAGCGCATGCAAGTAATAAACGAACGAATCTACAAAATCATATACACAAGAAATATAATCATTTAAATGTGAAATGCATGCAACTAAAAAAAATGAGTAAACAATATTATAATTATTTACTAAACGCGGCACCAATGGCGATAAACAACAATTCAAAGCGTCCATCTCTATCTGTTTTGATATGAGTTACCGACCCATGATTTTTCAGCTTTAAATTGTGACAATAAGACGGCAGTTGGGCAAACGATGCTTCTGGCGACCCCCTCAACAATTCCAAGGCATAACATTTGGCTCTCCAAGCTTGAGAATATAAGATAATAATCTTGAACCGAGCATTCATGTCAGTCATAATTTCATGTCCCTGATATACCCTTCCATTCAAAAACATTAACTCAGCTAAAAAACCACCCAACACCTTTTTGTTTACCTGTCTATGGTGAGGAAAAACTTGGGTTCTTGAACATGTATGTTTATCAATAAAAGTTCTAACTTGAAACATTTCGTAATTTTTTATCCTCTTAGCAATCATACGCCACGTACAATTTTTGTCAATCATACACCTTGTTTCGAAACGATCTTTGCTTGATTTGTTAACTTTTAGTTGATAGCCATCTTCCACACATTTTGTATACAAAGCTATCTTCAAGTCTTCCTTTGTATCAAAACAATCATCTTTCTTGATACGAATAACTTTTGTGTAACAATCAACTGATATCTTTACCAACTCTTCTTCCGGGTATCTGAAGTAATTCCGGCATATTCCAGTTATACTCCCGTGTCATTTTCTTCTTTTTTCTTTCTTCGGGGACTTCTTCTTATTCTTTTTTTTCTTCTTCAGGGTTATATGAATTACAGAATGGATGTTCAACATGTTCATTCACAGTCGTAAATTCCTCCTCATTATCATCAACAACATCTTCCTCGGCAACGGCTGTTTCATTATCAAAATTCAGATTTTGACCAATATCAAAATCATTACATGCATGGTCTGTTTCTTCTTCCATCATATCATCAAAATCCGAGTATTGACCAAGATCAAAGTTCGGGTATTGACCAAGATCAAATTTCGAATACTGACTAGTACTCACAATTTTTTTCTGTTGGCTCATAATCGTCTAACTGGTCAATACGAAAACCAGAATTTGGTGCTGAAAGTTGATTGGGATTTGGATTAGGAAAATGTTGTGGGTTTTGAGATTGTTTTTGGTATTGGAAATGTGGTGAAATAAAATTTGCTTGGTGATGAAATTGTGCTGGAACCATTAAATTTTGGGTTGAAGAACTTAGTTGATTACTACTCGCTACTGACCCAACTTCACTACTTCTAGGTTCAACAACATATAATGTAACATCATCTTCTTGCGAAACACTAATGTAAGCAATGAATCTTTCAACATCTTCATTGTCGGTTAACAAATAAACTTTACCTTTTCTCAGATAAGATAGGCTAAATCCACTTAGAGGCTCTAAATTCAATTTCTTTGCAACACGTAAAATTAGAGTTTCATAAGTTAACTTTTTTAATGACAGTTTTAGTTGAAGATTCGTGGGTAAAGGCACATATTGTAAAACACCATGAACATTCTCCCATGACCCTCCAAAACACAAATCTATCCAAACATGATCAACATTAGATGATTTCATTCTAAAAATTGTAAATTAATTTACTAAACAAATGAGCTATAAACTAGATATCATCACTAACTTAGAGAAAAACATACCTTTATTAAGTTGATAGTTGATAATTTGGGAGAGAAATCATTGAAAAATTATATAAAAATAAAATTATGTAAAAAAAATAGAGATGGGGAAGGATGTCGTTGGATATAGGAATGGATGTCGCCGGAGAGAGTGATAGATGGAGATGGAATGAGTTGTGATTTAGGGATTTAGGTTATGAGAACTGCTGCTGCGTTGTTATATACCCAAAACATTTGTGTTGCGAAATTAAATTCGCGTTGCGAATTTGAAATTCAGTTGCGAATTTGACTTTCACGTTGCGAATTTGACTATCGCGTTGCGAATTTGACTTTCGCGTTGAGAATTTGACTATCGCGTTGCGAATTTGGAATATCGCAAATCGGATTTAGAAAATCGCAACGCGGATTTAGAAAATCGCAACGCGAATTTGGAAAATCGCAACGTGAATTTGGAAAATCATAATGCGATTTACATATTCGCGTTGCGAAATTGAAAACTGGTTTGCGAAATTGGAATTCGCGTTGCGAATTTGTTGGTCATTTTGACAAATCCAAAAAAAATGATTAAATTCGTATATTATAATTTATTTTTGTCACTGAGGTTATTTTCTCCTAAATTTAATGGGCTAACCCAAGTTTAATGGGTAAATGATTTAATGGAGATTTAATAGTAATGAACAGAAGAAGATGAGAAAGTTGTTGGGATGCAGAAATAAATGTGCAAGCCGGTGTCAGTTCCAGACATGGCTTTGGATGTACTATGTGCTATGAGAGTTTTGACACACACGAGAAATGGACGAATATTTTTATTCTCAAAACTCAAAAACTAAGTTGTAAATTCATGTGAGTAGAGATTGAGATCATGAATAACTCACTCGATGATGCAAATTGTTGTGATTTTCGAACGGAGGGAGGGGACGAAGGGGAGAGAGACGGCCCGTGGGGAGGAGAGGGATGGGATGGGGCAGTATAATTTTTTTAAATATTTTAAAAATAATATTTTATTTTTTAAAATAAAAATTTCAAAAAAATATAAATATAACTTATTTCATTTAACGATAATTTTTAACGGTCATTATAATCGAAGACTTTAAATGATATTATATGAAACATTATATAATGATTGAAAAAAATTAACGTAAACACCTAAACAAAAAAAGGGCAAAGTATAATAATGGTCACTGAACATTTTGAAGCTTGCATTTAGGTCCTCCAACTTTTAAAACTTGCAATACAGTCCCTCAATATTTAATCCGTTTGCAATATGATCCCGCACCTATAAAAATTAGGGTAAATTATATAAATGGTCACTAAACTTTTTAGGTACTTGAATTTAGGTCCCTCAACTTTTAAAACTTACAAAACAATCCTCAATTTCATTCTAAACCACAAATTCCAAAGTAATTCAATTTCATTCTAAACCCTAAATTCCAAAATAATTCAATTACTTTCTAAAACCCAAATTCTTAAATACTTCAATTTCTATCTTTTTTATAAACGACGCCAATGTCACTAAATTATTAATTAATTTACTTTTTATATTTAAAAACATATGATAATATTTTAATATTAATTTAAAGACATGAAAATTTTTCAATAGTAAGAATATGATAATAATTCATTTATTAAAAATAAATATATTTTTCAATAGTAAGAATATGATAATAATCATTTATTTAAAAATAAATATTTCTGATTTGTGTATGTTTTATATCTAATCATACGTGTTAATATATTTTATATCTTTCATATAAAATATTAAGATTACATAAATAGCAGAGTCAAAAATATTATATGAGTTATGTTAATTATAGTAATGATGTATAAATATATTTTATTTTTATATTATTTCTATTATAATTAAAATATAAATATTACCATATTAATATTTATTTTATTACATCGATATTTTTGTAGAAAAATTATTAAATCATAAAAA
Organism: Hibiscus syriacus; assembly: GCF_006381635.1. Classification (NCBI taxonomy): domain Eukaryota; kingdom Viridiplantae; phylum Streptophyta; class Magnoliopsida; order Malvales; family Malvaceae; genus Hibiscus; species Hibiscus syriacus. The sequence goes on along the minus strand of NW_024062804.1, from coordinate 552,268 downwards.
ACGCAATAAAAAAATAAATACTGAAGTTGACTACTTCAAAAATAAAATAAAAAAATCAATAATTTATATAATATACCCTAAGTTTGATGATAATCAACTCAAAGAGATGGGTTTGTGTCATGTTTTTGTAACGTACGTAAACCTATTTCATGGTCACGTATTCTTTTTTTTTTATTCATTTTCTTCCATAATCATTTTTTATATTTAAATTATTGAATGTCACTAAATTTACATTTACGAGGAGGGAGTGTATTTTTTTTTCTTCACAAAAGTAAAAAAATCAAAACGCTATCACGTTCTTAAAGATAATCTAGTATATTCCTCCTTAAATTGAAATATTTTAGAATTTGGGTTTTAGAATGTAATTGAATTTTTTTGGAATTTAGGGTTTAGAATGAAATTGAATTATTTTGGAATTTGGGGTTTAGAATGAAATTGAGGAATGTTTTGTAAGTTTTAAAAGTTAGGGGATCTAAATTCAAGTGTTTGAAAAGTTCAGTGACCATTTATATAACTTACCCTAATTTTCTTAGGTGCGGGACTATATTGCAAATGGATTAAATGTTGGGGGACTATATTGTAAGTTTTAAAAGTTAAGGGACCTAAATGCAAGTTTCATAAATTTTCAGTGACCATTACTATACTTTACCCATAAAAAATATAATTTAAACAGTTACTTTTATATTAATTTTTTAAAAAGTAATATTTCACTTATTTAACCAGCAACAGAATCCATTTTATTTTTAATACAGGATGCGTCCAAACAATGGATTTGCAAATAGAAAACAGACGCTGTTCCCAGTTCCTTACAAGCAATGTCATAATTGGCAACCCCACATTGAAAGATTGAAACCTGAGACCAACTACTCACCAACCACCACGATCTCAACCCCCTGTCTCTTTGGGCAAAAAAAAAAAAAAAACTTGATTTTCTTTTGTTTTTGGTTTTCTGATATGGCAGATGAGCCCTTTCTCTCCCCACAATCAAAACCCCAACTTCGACACCTCCTCGAAGACCCTCATCATGGCTTCTATTTCACAATCCCACAGTCAATCTCCACACCAGCTCTTTTCCCATATGAAATCGAAGACAATCCACAGATTCAATCCCCCCTCGTCTGATTATCCTGATCCCAGTACGCGATTAAAGAGACCCAGTTCTCTCAAGCGATGTAAAACAGCTCCTGCAATGGCTGTCATGCGTGATTTGAAGCCCAAGACACCCCAGGTTCCCAAACCTCAATCCGAGTCCAGCACCATTATCAGGCAAGCTGTTTTCTTGCTTTCCATCTACTTGATACTCGGTGTTGCTATTTATTCGTTAAACAGAGATGAATTCTCGGGTGTCGAGACTCACCCGGTTGTCGATGCTCTTTACTTCTGTATAGTCACTATGTGTACAATTGGTTATGGTGATATAGCCCCTTTAACCCCGGCTACGAAGATTTTCGCTTGCGTTTTTGTATTGGTGGGTTTCGGTTTTATTGATATTTTGTTGAGTGGGGTTGTGAATTATGTTCTTGACTTGCAAGAAAACATGATTTTAACTGGGATTCAGATGGAGAAAACGAATCGAGGGTTTTCGGCTAGGGATTATATTGTCGATGTCGATAAAGGAAGGATGAGGATTAGGCTTAAGGTTGGTTTGGCACTTGGGGTTGTGGTTTTGTGTATTGCAATCGGATCTCTGATTTTGTACTTTGTGGAGAGCTTGGACTGGGTTGATTCTGTTTACTTGTCTGTTATGTCGGTTACTACGGTTGGGTACGGTGATCGGGCGTTTAAGACTCTGCCCGGAAGGTTGTTTGCCGGTGCTTGGCTTCTGATTTCGACGCTGGCTGTTGCTAGAGCTTTTCTGTATTTGGCTGAAGCAAGGGTTAACAAGAGGCATAGGAGGATTGCTGAGTGGGTGTTGCAGAGAGAGATCACTATTGAGGATTTGCTAGCTGCTGACATCAATAACAACGGTTTTATCAGGTTGGAGTTCGATCTTTATAGCATATTTCCGAATGAACTTGACTCGATGCTTGTTGCCAGAATTGTAGCAAATTTAGAAAGGTGATGCGCTGGTTAATTTCCAGTCCCAAAAAAACATGTTTGAAAGAAATCACCCTAAAACTAGCACTATGTTTTTATATCATCTATTAGATGCCTCAAGCTTGATACTAAATGATCATTGCCTGTAAGGTACCTAATCGCAACTAAAGAATCACTTTTAATCTCTACATGCCTGACCTGCATTCCTAGAGCCATTCAATACCAAAAAAAATCACTTCTGTCAAAAGTGTGCCCGTATGGCGAGCTTGTATCTACAATCTTGCTGTAATGAAGAACCCCGTTTGCCTATCTTAAAACCACCCCAAACCAAATCATTTTACTGCATCTACACATCCTGCATCAACATTTTATTTACAGAAACCATGTGGTAATAATGTTTTTGTTTTGTTCGATTTTCCCTTTACACCTTCAAATTTCTCATCGCAGTAAATCGGAGTATGTCATCTACAAGCTCAAAGAAATGGGAAAGGTTGAGGAGAAGGATATATTGCAAATATGCGATCAGTTCAGCAAGCTTGATACTAATAACTCAGGGAAAATAACTCTTCCCGATCTCTTAGAAAATCACTGGTGAATCTGAGCAGATAAAGTTAATTATTATTCACTTGGCTGGTGATTCTAGCCTCTGTCATTGGAAATGGGCGTTGCATGTAAAATTGTGTATCCATTCAAGTTAGAAATCCCAATTCTATGATTTTTGTCGAGCTGTTGTGATGTAAAAAAAGAAAATGGAATTGGCAAGAGAGAAAAGGGCAACAAAATGCTTCTGATCTCATTCATATTCTAATTGTAAAATCTTTGTTTCCTATGTATTCATCATCCGGACTCTTGAGATGTAATGAAAAGTAAATATTATTCCAAAATGATGCTTCCTTTTACCTTCATGTTCTTTTTTATATCACAAGTAGTTTGCAAAGGTTCTTTTCACTGTATGGGCAGCTGGGAGATCTTCAGGTAAATAGTATTCCTAATTGTTGCAGGTAAATTCTGTTTATTTGAAGATTCCGGTGGACATGTCATGCTAATGGCATTATTAAATTCTTAAAAGTAATTTATTTGGTAAGAGTTAACGCATCATAAGAGATTGTGAGTACTATCAGATGGAATTGTAGTACATGTTGATCCCACCAGAAAACGTTCTTCTTGTACTGCCAACCGGCACTTGAAGTTGCTAGCACAGAGTCAGTTTAGTACATGTACTGTAAACTTTTTGGTGTTTTAGTATAAATAGCTCAGATGACAGCAGACAGCCATAGACATCAAAAGTGATACACCGAGCCAAGATGAGGTAAGAGATCGATAAAGATGGGAGAGAAGGACAAAGACGGGGAAAAGGCTGAACATGGATGGATCTACCAACAGATTCTGTTGGTTCTCCAGCCATGCACCTCCATTTTCTCCTCGTCTTGGTTTTTTTTTAATCTTGTTCCTTTCCTTTTAACCTTATTCCGTTTCGGGAGTTTTCTTTATTCTTATAAGGTAGTGATTGAATGTAGATCCAGGTTCATGATAGTTGCGCTTAACAAGAGGCTAAGGTAATTGTAGTGACTTTTGTTGTGCCTCTACGGCCCCAGCTCTTTCTTCTTCTTCTTCATTTTTTCTTGCTTTGTTGAAGATTAACCATTCTTGCAATCCAGATAGTAGAGGGAAATGAAACAATAAGACTTGAATGCGCATCACTTTCGTGGCCGGAGATAGTGGACAGGAAGAATTTCAGGGTCTGCCTCAGCTGTAATGTTATGTGTTTGCTTCGATTTTGTATTGTATCTCATGATAAGACTTAACCCACCAGAAAAAGGAAAAAAGCTCTCTCATTCTAAATTCTGGGTGTTTGTAGCTTCATAATAAATGGTTTTTATGAAATCAAGTTTCTCGTTTAATCATGATTGTAAGTAAGCTACCTTCATGTTGATTTCGGAATTGGGAGACGCTTCTTCAAAGAGAACCATGCATATTAAGCATTAAGTCTTAAGCACATCATACTAATCAACTGCAAATAAACAAGGCCAAGAACAATTTCTGCATCAGAATCGATACATTAACATACCCTGCACTCTTATGGGACGTGAGTTTTGATAAACCAAATCTGCTTTCATAAACCAGCAGTACAGTAGCTCTAGGGATCAATTTATGTCCAACCGAACCAGCAACTGTAAGTGGAAAAACTATAAAACATCAGACAATATTCACCTTACTGCAACTTTAAATCTGCCTTGACTAATGGATTGCAAGAAAAATGAAGATAACAAAAGCTTATGATTTTGAATATTCATCATCATAGATGTAGAACTATATAATCATAGCAGAACCATTTATCCAAATTACAAAATCTGATATGAAGTTGAATTACTCAAAACACAGTCCATTAAGAGAAATAAAAGCCAAGAAAACCAAGGGGGAATATAATCATAGCAGAACCATTTATCCAAATTACAAACTCTGATATGAAGTTGAATTTCTCAAAACACAGTCCATTAAGAGAAATAAAAGCCAAGAAAACCAAGGGGGAAATAGATTAGAGATATTTGATTTTATGACAAGTCAAGTTTGAGCCGGAAATTGGCTCAGTTTCTAGGGTCAACAAATTCTCAGATGCATGTATATGAAAGACGACATGGATATGAAAATGAAGGAATTGATGCAGAAGAAGCTGGCAAGAAAGAAAGATTGATATGTACTTGTTATCATCATTAGTCCAGCAAACAGATTGAGTGCAGTCGACTTGAATACACGGCTGCCTTTTGCTCAGTTCATGGTCGAGTTTACCCGATTCGATAAACTGCAAATCCTCCAAGAGTATCACATAACGTTTATGCACATCTTCTGCAGTTTTTTTCCCTCCAACCATGGCAGCAACCACTTCCCAACGATCCGGGTGTCGTTCATCGACCACAGCTAGAGCCAGCTCAAACAACTTGTTCTCCTCCCAGCTCCAACCACACAAAACATCCGGAAACTTATCCATATGACACCCTTCGCCTTGGATTGATAGATAACCGTTCTTTTGAGGCAATTAAGGAAGAAGACTTAGTAATTGCTTTGCATTCTAGGATTCATCGAAGAACAAGAGCTTGAGGGGAGCAACTTGTTTGATTCTTCAGACCAGATTCTAACACCCCAATGTCTTTGGGAAGGTGTCAGATACCTGTTTTTGAGCAGCAAATCTTCCCTTTTTGTTTTGTTTTTCTTTTTTTCAGATATAACAGGGTGGAATTTTGTTTAGTTTAGATCTAACCACGGCCAAAAATATTATATTATAGTTTTCAATCAATCAGGGTCTAAAACGGGAAAATCAAAGGAGGAAAAGAGACAAAACTTAAGGACTTAAAGTAACCATTTCTTGCCATACGTATAGCCTCGGATTCTAAATATTCTTAGATCCGGCAATACAGCATTTTCATGAAATATTAAAAAGTAATTAAAAAAAATCAATAATGGAAAAGAATCTGTCATGATTTTATCTTCAAACCAATGAAAACTTTTCCCATTTCCCCCAAATTTTTCTACCTTGAAGCTCAAGAAAAAGACTTTTGTGGGTTGGATCAAATCTTGCTAGATTTTTTTGATCAGAAGTTTCAATGCAATTACAGTTGAGACCTTGGAAGTCGTTTCAAGGACGTTTTAATGGGTAGAAAAGATTGGTTATAGAAGAAAACCTTCCATTTCCTTTCCCCCTCATCGTTGGCCGCTGAAAACTAATCCCCATCCAACTGTTCATTTATGAAGTTTCTTAGGGTCAGGTTTGCTTTTAAATTGATGTGTTAACCTGTCCCCTTCAGTCCGGACACTTTTGGAACCTAAGGATTTAACCATAAAATGAGGAGAATACCATACCAATATGGAGTGTGAGATTAAAATATAGTCCGAACTAGAGATGATAACGGGTCCAAGTAAAATGACCATCCCAACTTCGAACCTACTCTTTGTACATTTGACTTCAAACCACTCTTCGTACATTTGAATTTTCATTTTATAATTGAATGAGCAACCTGTAGTTTACTCTATATAATATTTTAAATATAATTATCGTAAAATATGCTTTTTATATAAATATCATCTAAAGAAAATTTTGATTTTTTCAAAGTAACACATTTTCCATGCCTCCCACAAAATGATTTCAATCCAAAGAGCAAGAAAGGTAAGAACGTGCCCCACCTTCCACGCATCAAACCAAATCCCATCCACTCTTTTTATTTGGCTTTGATGGTAGACAAGTGGTCTTATTTTAGGTAAATTAATTTACATGATTATATATTTTTAATCTAAATTCAAATAGCAATATGAATAATAAAATATTCATATTTTATAGCAAGTTTGTATATTCGTTAAAATATCATGAACAGTTCAATACTAGTCCTATAAGTCGTTGGCCCAGAAACCATTCTTAGATTTAGAGAGAGATTAATTGCAAACCTGTAATGCATGACTATCGAGTCTGCTAGAAATTTGTGGGGACAATAATACAAAAAGTCAACTATAATTAACCCTAAAATACTTGTGTTAACACACTACATCATGATGAAATTGTAAATCTGTAATTGTTTCGAGAACAATCAGTGAAAAAAAAATACAACATGGGATGGGACACGTCATGCAAGACATGTGCATCACCAAAAAGAATTAGAATATTCAGTAGGTCCTGATTGCAAGACAACAAAGAGTGTTGACCCTTTTCATGAATGGAAATGAGATGGTAAATGACAAATTCTAAGACCAGTAATATAGGTCATTGAGCAGAACTGAAGGTAGCAATTGCATCCATTTCCTGTTGCAGAAGAAGAGCATCAACAAAGACGTCCAAATTTTCTCCCTGCATCACATCATCTATCGCATGATACGTGATGCCAACACGATGATCGGTGACTCGGCCTTGTGGGAAGTTATAGGTTCGAATGCGCTCAGATCTGTCTCCACTACCAATCTGTTTATATCAGTGATCAGTATCCACTAATGTAGATTTCAAGGACAAAAGACCGAATTTCATTTCATGGTAACACATACCTGTTCAGATCTAAGTTTTGATCGAGATGTATGAAGTCTAGACCTCTCCATTTCATACAGCTTTGCACAGAGCACTTTAAGTGCCTTGGCTTTGTTCTATCATATGAAGCAAAAAGGAAGAAGAGAGTTACTAAAGCATCAGGATAAACATATCCATGGATGATAAGAGGGATGATAATGTTATAGAAAACCATCCAAATTGATATTTCAGTGCTTTACACCCTCTCTAACATATAATCCATATATTGTATACTTAAGAGACTTCAAATACGCCATATATATCAGTAATCAGAAACTCTCAAAAACTATAACTACCTATGCTCACAGAGGAAATCTAGTTGATACAGAAATACTAATTCATTTGCACAGTTTCATATTTTATGCATGTGGATACCTATTGAGCTTCGAACGGCACAAAAGAGCTCTCTCTCCCCCATCCCAATATTCGAACTTCAGAAGTAATCCATAACATTAATAGGGCAATAAAATTGACAGAAGGTTGAAGCTAGCATGTTGACTAAGAGATGTGAAAGAAAAAGTGAGCATGCATCATAAACTTTTTAAATGAAAAACCTTTTTCCACGTTTAGATCATATTGAAACAAATTATCACACAATATGGAAAAATGGCGTTTTGAGAGAAGATCTAAACTACAACATATCAGTACTCTACCATATGCTGGGATCGTTCATCCTGTATGGATACTAAGCTAGCATGTTGACTAAGAGATGTGAAAGAAAAAGTGAGCATGCATCATAAACTTTTAATGAAAAACCTTTTTCCACGTTTAGATCATATTGAAACAAATTATCACACAATATGGAAAAATGGCGTTTTGAGAGAAGATCTAAACTACAACATATCAGTACTCTACCATATGCTGGGATCGTTCATCCTGTATGGATACTGTTATACCAGTGGGAAAATGTGTGATTCTGACTGCACTGTTGGTGGTGTTTGCATGTTGACCGCCAGAACCACCAGACCTGTAAGTATCGATTCTCAAATCTTCATTTCTTAACCGGACATCTACCTACATAACCTCAACAAGAACATTAGTCAAAACAGGCAAAAAGGATATCTTTTGAAAACTAGTAATGAGAAAAATTTAATTATGAAAAGTTTTCAAATACTAAAGGTTAACTAGTATACTCAACAGAATGTTCAACCAAATACATCTAACAACCTTTCAAACAGATTAAAAAACAACAAAAACAAAACAAATGAAGCACAAATCAAATCCTTAAGCACCTCATCAGCCTGAGGGAGAATAGCAACTGATACAGCACTAGTGTGTATACGTCCAGACTTCTCAGTCACCGGAACACGCTGTGCAAAGAAACTCCATGTAAGTTTAGAAGTTATGCTTAAAAGCCTTTACATTGCATGTAAAAAGTCAGAAACAAAACCTGAACTCGGTGAATTCCACTCTCAAATTTAAGTTTCCCATAAACACCAGATCCTGATATTGCTGCACTAGCTTCCTGATAAGGAGCACAAGAAGTCAAGGTTCTGTGATGCAGACAGAAGATGGACTCCAAATATGATTCCTCAAAGTTCAGAAAGATCGACACCCTAGAAAATGCAGAATCAATACCTTATATCCTTTCAGATCAGACTCTGCTATATCCACCACTTCGAACCTCCAACCCTTCTTCTGTGAATATCTCTCATACCTGTCGTAACCATGCCAGGAAAAAACTCCCAGATTATCAGCTTCTAGACACAATTCATGATTCCCCAAAGACAACTGTATTGGCTTACATTTTGAATACATCCATTGCAAACAAAGAAGCTTCCTCCCCACCAGTTCCTGATTAAAAAAATGGGGGGAAATTAACAAAAAGAATGACAGAAACCAGCATTCAAGTGAACATCTCAACATACAGTCGTTACCTGCTCTGACCTCCAAAATGCAGTCCCTCTCGTCAGCATCATCCCTAGGAAGTAACGACTTGAGTAGCAAGTTCTGCAGTCTTTTCTCTTCCTCCAAAGCCTTATGCAAATCCTCAGTTGCCATCTCAAGCATATCTTTATCATCGGAGCTTTCAGCCATCAACGTCCTCAAACCATCTATCTCCTACTTAAAATGGGGGGAAAAAAAGCTTAAAACGGCATCCACGTAGGACAAAATCAGTAAATCACAAACTAATAGAAACTAAAGAAAGCATTAAAATAGCGCATAAAGATACCCCTAAGGCTATATCGCCCTATATTATCATTCATCAACCCAGGTGAACTTAACTGAATACAAGATACATGATACCATCAACCAAGGTAGAGAAAATGTCACCAAATCAGAGGATAAAACCGTCCGAACATTAGTACGAGAAAGGAAATGAAGACAAAAATTATACCTTCTGTTTGGTTCTCAACTCACTGATAAGGTCCATTGAGTCCCTAAGTTTTCGAAGCTCTTTGTTAGCCTTGGAATACTCGGTTGGTGAGGCTTCCGGCTGTCTTCAAACAAGCCACCAAGCTCAATTAAAATAAAACAAAGATCATAATACAATTAAATAGAATCATTAAAGAGAAAAATGAGATTTAAAGATATAACCTGGTTTATGAAATTCTCGAGAAAAGCACTCCTATGCTCAATAGCAACCAATCTTTGTTCCATGATTTTTAGAAGGTCAGATGAAACCTGAGGTTGCAGCTCTGCCCATTACCAAAAAATTGTTACAATTTATCGAAAACAACACTTAAATTTGAACTTTTTTTCTGAAACAGAACTAGTAAGAACATAGAAAGGCTCACCGGTGGAATAATAGCGACAAAAGGATAGAAAAATGTTCGGAATCGCTGGCAAAACAAAAGATCTTTCATTGCAAGGATTGGGATATGATTTTGCTACTTGAAATTGCCTCAATAAATTGATGCACCGGCTAAACCCTTGACTGAGTTTCATAATTATTTCTCTTTTCTTCAGTTCGCCTTATCGAATGCTAAGCTCTGTTTGTTGTTCAGTTTCCGGCGGAAGTATTGCCCGTTGCGAGTTGCGAACTTGTCGCCTGCTAGTGATGGAAAGAAAGTTAAGGGCCATGAGAAAGCGGCCCACATCTCATCTACGATCGGAAAAGATAGAGGCCCAGAAACTCAGAGTTCAGATCCAACGATGGCAAAGTAATTCAGATCTAATGGATTTTAATCTGATCAAACTTTACTAGGGTGGATTTTCTTGTTTGAAAACAGGATTTGGGGCAAGACCGTTTGGTTCTCCCCTTTGTGAAGATCAATAAATTTAAACTATGTTAAACTTCGTCTATTATGTGTGATTTATTCAATGTTAATCACAAGTTTTTTTTTCACTTACTGATTCATAAGTGATATTAAAGTTATAATTTGAGTCTTCACTTAAAACGATCGGTTAATAGAGACATTAAATCACGACATTAAAAGAATTTTTTGAGTTACACCAGATTTTGAAATATATATTGAGTTATGATATTCAACAAATTCATGTATTTGTATTCTTTTAGTTTATTCTTTTCTTCTCTACATTTATAAATTTGTGTTTCTCTCATCTATATAGATAGAATAAGATCAAATCACATTTAAATGATATGTTATTTATTCCATGCTGATATCGAATTATTTTATTTTCTTAACAAAATCATATATAGGGAAAGGTCAAAGTGAGGTATGATATTAAAATTGAGTTCAGATTGTTGAGTTTACATCACCGAACACAAATGGCTTCTATCCAACTTTAAATATGTACTTAAATGGAATCAATGATACAAGAACAACCATATTTCCAAGGCACAAGCATTATTGTTCATAGACAGTCCTTTTTCTAGAACTAAATACAGCACTTAGATCTCCATAGTTGAATCGATTATTAGTGTAGACACCCATTTTCTTAAAAGATAGAACTAACAAGAGTTCATCTCCTAAGAGGATTCTTCCACCACCATATCTTTTAAAACAACAACCACACCAACAAACGTGCAACAACCAGCAAGGAGTCTAGTTGCATTAGGATTCTATTGTTAATAGGATTCTAAAAATAGTTAATTTTTTTCACTATAAATACATGTAATCCTCCCCATTTGTGAGAGACGATTTAGATACAAAATACAGAGGAAAGCACGGAAAATACAAAGGCAAAGCTATTGTAAACGATTCGAAAATGAAATAAAATGTAGCATTTTTTTTACATTAATTCGTTCATTCTCGCATGTGCATGTTATTTTTCTTGAGATTTGGTTTAAATAATCCAAAGCGTGGGTTGCGCCGATGACCAAAAAGGGGTGGGGTTTCGAAGTTTCGAACCTATATCTACTCCCGAGGCATGTTCATTTTTTAAATTATTTAATATTTAATTTACCTTGAAATTACCCTTTAATTTTACTTTTATATTAATTTCGTTCCCTATATATATATTTTTAATTATATTCTTTTATTTATTTACTATATTCTTTTTTTTTATATTATATTATTTATATTATATATATCTTATATCATTATATATAGATGTATTAATTTTTCTCCATTTACTATGTATATATATATTTTCTTAATATTATATTTTATACGTTTTTATATATATTTTTTCTTAATATTCTATTTTTGTTTTCATTTATTTATATATATATATTATATTTTTACTTTATTTTTTTTCTATTATTTTTTTTTAATATCATGTATATCTTTATTTTTTATTTGTTTTATTTAGTATTATATATTTATTATTTTTATTTGTTTTAGTAAATACTACTTTATGTGTATACATTATTTTTATTCCTTTTTAATTTCTTTTACCTTTTTTATTTTTTTACTCCATTAATATTTTTCTTTATCTGCGTCTTTGTTTTTTAATATTTTATTCATTTTGTTTATTTTTATTTTTTTTTATTTTTGACGTGTTTTTGTTATTTTCCATTTTTTCTTGTTTTATTTATTATTCTCACGTTTGCACACTTGTTATCCTAATTCGATTTTATACTCCGCTACGAGTCAAACGTTTTTATCTTTTAAGGGTATTCAAATCAATCAATTGTAAGTAATTTGAATCGGGTCTATTAAATTTTAATTTTAATTTCGAATTTTCGCAACTAAGACAACCGGTAAATTAATTGGTACCGAAATGGCGGTTTAAGGGTGCTAATCCTTCCTTGACCGTAACCGACTCTCGAACCCGACACATTTCTGGTAAAACGCAGATCAGGTAAGATGGTGTCCGACCCACCTAAATTCGTTTTAAAATGGTCGGTGGCGACTCCAATCCATATTTTTCAAGTCGAAACCCAATTCAGGGGCCCAACCGAAAGACGTTACGACAGCTTGGCGACTCCACTAGGGACAAGTAAGTGAGTCAAGCCGAAATTAATTTTCGGTTGTCTTTTTTTAGCGAAAATTACAAGTTTAAATTTTAATTTATTTATTCGATTCCAATTATTTATCTTTGATTATTTTTTTCAAGTAAATAGTTGTACTGACGTTTTTTCAATGATTTCAGATTTTTGAAAAAGTTTTCATCTCTAGCTCTATACCCGAGCTTCGAACCTTTTTAAGTGGGGGTGAAAGCGACGCCTTCGTGTGAATTTATTCACCGTGCGGGCATAAGGGAATGTTTCCTCTCGAGTTTAACTTAGTCCACATAAGCTTGTAATGGGCTTAGGACTAAGGGTCTGGTAAGCCCAAGGGGGCACCGGCAAGGAGAACTCGGGTCCCATTTTTTAGAACCTAAACCGGGAGGCTATGGAGAATTAGAGCCCACCACAAAACCTCATTCCAAACCCTAGGCTGCTTTGATTCATGCTTTACTTTCTGTTCAAAGCATGCGAACTAGATAAATATGCGGTTAGGATTTGTGTGGAATTAGCATGCGGGATAGAGATCATGTCCGGGTAGGAATTAAAGCATGTGGGGTAGATATATGGGTAGGACCTTTTATTTTCAATATTATTATCTTTATCTTACTAACTCTTTTCAATTTTTCTCTCTTTTATTTTATTTCATCATCTGCATCATTCAAAAGAGGTGTTGACCCACACAAAAAAAACGTGTTCGTTAACCATAAATAATTTGCATTAATGGACAAAGGGGTTGTAATACAAGAGATGAAAAACACAGGGGTCGGCTATGGCCAGAAAAGGCTCATAAAGAAAATGAGGACAATTTGCAAGACAATTATGTGTCACATTCGATCAAGAAGACATGGTGCCCACAATCAAGTACATCAAAAGTTAACTTTTTAAAAATGGGTTGACAAAGGTGGCAGGGGCAAGACGATAAAAAGGTTAATGACCTCGAGAGTCCATTCAAAGACAACAAGAACAAGATGGCAAGTCACTGTCGACAAATTCAAGAAACAAGCAAATGAACTTCGGATAATCCCTTTGATGGAGGATTTCAATGGAATTTCCGATTCAGCAAAGGATGAAAGCCAGAGATGCAGTCATTCGACACTTTTTGGGAACCAGTACAAAAAACAACTCAACATTTTCATGGTTCATCCAGAGAGGCCGGTGTGGTTCAACAAGTTATTCAACCGGTGAAAGACGAAGGCAAATGAGTAGTCAACCTGTTCCGGGTCTAGAGGATTTAGTCCGGATGTACCTTTAAATATGTTTAGTGTCTCTTAAAAGATTTTGTCCCAATAAAGGTTATTTACAATAACAGACATGTTTTTGGATCAAAGCCTCGAACATTTCATGCATTTTTGCATTTTGCATCTATATTTTATTTTTAAGCATTTTTATAAACATGACATTTTCTTCATGGAGAATTCGATGAAGTGGTTTTAACCACATGGAAGCAAGATTGTAACATCAAAAGAAAAAACTGAAATTATAACGAATGAGCTCGATCAAATGGTTGTACGACTAAGCCTGCCAAGATATCTGAGAAAATAGTCCACATATCCTAAGGGTTACGATGTTGAAGCTGTTTGCAGTTGCCACATAGGATGCTCCAAACATTTCTTTGAGAACTATAAGGCGCTGAAGCGCGAGATTTAAAACCTGATGGGTTCAGGGGCACGGACAGCCGAAGAAGGGGTATTACATATATCATTTGCACTTATAGGATTGTTTTGTTTGAACACGTCTTTGATCTTTCATGTTCGCTAATCTTTTAAACGATTGAATTTATGTTACTTTCTAAGGTGGATCAATTGAACAAATCTTAATCTTTAGTTTTTCGAATATTAAATGAATTAAGGATTCTTTTAATTCTTCAAGAATTATGGATTTTTGACACATGACAAGGTTAGACCTTTCTTATCCTGTCTCAAACCCCAAAATAAAATATCTTGATTCTTTACCCAAAATAATTCGTGGTCATTACCAAAAATACCAAATTTTGACATTACCTCCCTTTGAAATTTTTTAATGCCTTTATCTTTTTGATACACCCATACCTTTCTTTGAGTCAATAAAGTCACATCATTGTCTTTTTAGACTCAAAATTGACATTTTTATACCATTAAAACCCAAGGCATTGAGTTGTTCATTTGAACATGAGCATTCTTCTAAGACACAACTTGGGGCATCTTGCAGGGAGCCTGAACATTAAGACATGTTGGGGGCAAGAAGCAGAAAGAAGAATTCACTCGAAATAATTCTACCATGCATTAATTACACTGTTTTCATGTGAATAAAATTAATCCTGAAAATCTATCCCCCTGGGGATACCTCTTCTGTGAGGACTTCCATGTATGAAATGATGAACGACTTTATTTCTTCATCCCTTCACAACAGGAGAAAATATATATCCCTTGTGTCCCCTTTTGAGCCTATAGTATTTTTCTTCTGATTCAACCTTAACCAAGGATCACCCTCCACACTGGGGGCAAGGTGGAGAAAATCTTCTCGCATGAGTGAAGACATTGATTCAGATGAGATACCGAAAGGTGAACCAAATGCCAAGTGCAAAGATTCAATCAGAACAAAAAGAAAAAAAAACAAAGAGAAAAAACAAAGGAAAATTGAAGAAAAAAGAAGACAATATGCATATGCAAAGATTCTCTCGATTCAAACGACGCATCAAGATTCAAACTATGAGATTGATCAAATCACTGAACCACTTCACTCGAAGATCATAGAGCATCAAATGAGATTGATCAAGCATAATCATTTCTGAATTACTGAATCACTCCACTCGAAGATCATAGAGCATCAAGAGAGACACATACGAGTAGATTCAAATTGAGCAAGATATGATTGAAGACATCAGAATGAATTGATCCTTGGTTCAATCACCCTTAAACATTTGTTTGATACTTTTATCCATTTCTTTCATAACCATGAACCATGACCTACGTTACGTGCCTTAAAAGTCCCTTCTAATCATACATGGATTTCTAAACAGAAGATACTATCTTCAGATTTCATCCCGCCCATCAGGACTAATCGTTATTTGCAAAAAACAGTGTAATTAATGTATGATAGAGAAAAAAAACAAAGGGGGTTCAAGATATAAATTACGAATGACGTCTTGAAACCAAAGGAGGATTCGAGTTGAAAACCTGAAAAGGCGGCTCGAATACGAAAATTGGGCAGCTGAGGCGATCACACAAATTCCTTGATAAGGCATCGCACAATCTGAGCATGACCATGAAAGTTGGGAGTCAGAGAACACTTCCAGTAGAGGAGCATACAAGGTACCCCATCAAACCTTTGAGCATCAAATAAACAAAAAAAAAAACCAAACCTTTGACCAAACACAATAACATGAGACTTTTTATCCTTTCCTTACTTAACCATTTCCCAAAAATAGCTATAATTTATTGAAGGATTAACATTGTAATTAATTCTTTAATATCTAATAAACTCTAGTTTTATGATTCGTCTCAATTCTAAAACCGTGAAAGGGGTATTATTTTCAAAACTTCTGATTAAACATTTTTTGAAACTCTTTTAATTGATATTTTCAAAACTTTGAAAATAAAAGAGAAATATTTTTTCAAACAAGACAATCTCTCTAGAGTGGATCTTGGTAAATGACATGTGGCTTTCAGACAGTAATCTCATGCTTAGAATTAATGTTGAAGCAAGAAATTAGGAACAATAGGGGCACTTTTAATGTTGGGGCATTTTTGGAGATTCAACATTGAATATTGGGGCATCTTCGGGGATTCAAAATCCTGATGAGAACGATCAGGTCTTCCGAAGGCTTTTCCTCCACATGTAGGAACCAACAGGCAAAAAATGAGATTATGTCCAAGGAATAAAACAAGAACTCATTCATTATGCATATATTTTAGAGCATCATATTTATCATTTTTTCACATACATAAGTTTTGCAGCTTTAGAGTCAAGTTTCAACTTCAAGGCGAAAGATATTTGATTCAAAAGAGTTTGTAAAAATCGATGGTGGTTGTTTAACTCAGCAGCAAGAAGTCACACTTCAACCAACTCGACAGATTGAAAGATCGACATTCATCTTCAGATTCAACATTTCCAATATAAATTTTGTCTCGCTTGAGACAGTCTCATTTAATGCAGATGATTATCTCACTTGAGATTGCTTTTCTTAAAACATACTTTGTCTCACTTGAGACTGTTTCACTCGAAAGAAGGCATTTCATTTCACTCGAGACTGTTTTTAAAAAGAATATTTTATCTTGTTTGAGATAGTTTCCCTTGAAACGAAATATTGTCTCCCTTGAGACAGTTTCTCTTGAAACATAAACATTGAAAACATTTCCCTTGAAACGAATTTTGTCTCTCTTGAGATAGTTTCCCTTGAAACAAAATTTTGTCTCCCTTGAGACAATTTCTCTTGAAACATAAACATTGAAAACATTTTCCCTTGAAATAAATTTCGTCTCTCTTGAGACAGTTTCCCTTGAAACAAATTTTGTCTCTCTTGAGACAGTTTCCCTTGAAACAAATTATTTGAATATGTTTTATTTGAAACAAATTTCATCTCCCTTGAGACAGATATTTTGGAACTAAGTTTTGTCTCTCTTAAGACAGTTTCCCTTGAAACAAAATCTTTGAATTTATTTCACCTAAAACAAATTTTGTCTCCCTTGAGACAGTTTCTCTTGAAACACAAAATCTTCAAATTTATTTCCCTTAAAACAAAATTTTGTTTCCCTTGAGACCGTTTTCATGAAACAACATATATCTTTGAGATCGTTTCCTTTGAAACAAATTCTATCTCTTTCGAGACAACTTCTCTTGAAGCATCATCTGAACCGTTACACTCACCTCAGACACATACTTGAGATGGTTGAGAAACATTTCTCAAATCAAAAATAGAATGTGCACATCAGATTTGAACATTTGAAGAATTCAAGATCAGGGATCAGAACTTGAAGATTCAAGAATCAAGATTCCAGACAGGCAACCAGAGATTGAGATTTCTCTTCAGAGCCCCAAGATAGCATATGTTGCATATGCATTTTAGGCACACCTAAGAGCATTGCATCCATAGCATCACATATATGTATAACTTTTTCAGGTTTTAGCTAGAGTCAATTTCAACTTCGCGGCGAAGGATATTGAACTCAAAGCGACACAATTTGCTCGAGAGTAGATTTCAACTTCAATACGGAGAATATCTAACTCGAAGCCAAACTTCACAATAAAGGGGTCATCCACTGTTTCAACTTCATGGCGAAGGGAATCGTGTCCACCCGCAACATACAATACTTGGATTTCAACTTCACGACGAAGGATATTCAAGTCAAGGCTCAATTTCACGATGAAGGAGCCATCCGCGATTTCAACTCCACGACGGAGGATATCGTACCCGCACATCCACGATTTCAACTCCACAACGGAGGATATCGTGCCATTTTAGGCTCAACTTCACGACGAAGGGGCTTCCCAGTTTCAGAGCCAATTTCAACTTCACAACGAGATATATTAGACTCAAGACAACACAAGCTCAACTTCACAACGAAGGGGCGACTGATTGTCAACAAACAACTTTTCAGTTTCATTCAGAGTCAATTTCAACTTCACAGCGAAGGATATTGAACTCGAGACAACACAAGCTCAACTTCACAGCGAAGGGGCGGTTGGCTGTCAACAAACAATTTCCCAGTTTCAGAGCCAATTTCAACTTCACGACGGAGGATATTGGACTCAGAATAATACTACCCACTTGGATTTCAACTTCACGATGAAGGATATCCAATTACCAAGCTCAACTTCACAACGAAGGGGCCACCCGCGGTTTCAACTTCACGACGAAGGGGAATCGTGCACACAAGCAGCATCCATCTCTAGATTGGATTTCAACTTCATGACGAATGATATCTAACTCAAAGAAGGGTTATCTATCACCAAAGACCTTCGAGTTCGATTACATTCAACTCAGAGGTAAATCAAATTTACAGCATAGCTCAAGGCAAAAAGGGATATCTGTCAACGAAAATTGTTGAGTTCGATTCCATTCAGCTCGATGACACCTCAATCACACTATTATCCGGTTGCAATCGAGGTTTTCAAGCCGAGAAGAAGATCTGGGTTAGATGTGCCTTAGTAGCAAGAATCCTTTTTTCCGTCAGCATAGCTTAAGTCGAGAAAAGCGATATGTCAACGAAGACTTTTCGAGTTCGGTTTCATTCAGCTCGAGAGCATATCAACCACATTGTGAAGTCAAGAGATTACTTTCCAGTCGAATTTTTAGCCAAGGTCTTTAAACCAAGAAGAATACCAAAGTGGACTACAACGAGAAGCTACATTCTGATTCAAATCATTTCAAGATGAACTCGACTTCGCGACGGAGGAGCCATCCGCAACTCAATTCGACAGGGGAGTTATTCTTCAACTCCACTGAATGAAAATTTGTGTCTTTTTATCTTTGTCCTATTTTTCGTTCCACGAAAAAGGACAAAGAGGGGCAACTGTAGACACCCATTTTCTTAAAAGATAGAACTAGAAAGAGTTCATCTCCTAAGAGGACTCTTCCACCACCATATCTTTTAAAGCAACAACCACACCAACAAACGTGCAACAACCGAGCAATGAGTCTAGTTGCATTAGGATTCTATTGTTAATATGATTCTAAAAATAGTTAATTTTTTTCACTATAAATACATGTAATCCTCCCCATTTATGAGAGACAATTTAGATACAAAATACAGAGGAAAGCACGGAAAATACAAAGGCAAAGCTATTGTTAACGATTCGAAAAGAAATAAAAGGTAGCATCTTTTTTACATGATTCGTTCATTTCTCGCATGTGATGTTATTTTTCTTGAGATTTGGTTTGAATAACCCAAAGCGTGGGTTGTGCCGATGACCAAAAAGGGGTGGGGTCTCAAAGTTTCGAACCTAGATCTACTCCCGAGGCATGTTCATTTTTTAAAGTATTTAATATTTCCCCTAAGTCAATCTTAATCTTTAATTTACCTTGAAATTTACCCTTTAATTTACTTTTATATTAATTTAGTTCCCTATATATATATATTTTAATTATTTATTTACTATATTCCTTTTTTTTTATTTATATTATATTATTTTTATTATATATATCTTATATCATTATATATATATATAGATATATTAATTTTTCTCCATTTACTATGTATATATATTTTTTCTTAATATAATATTTTATACGTTTTATATATATATTTTCTTAATATTCTATTTTTGTTTTTATTTAATTATATATATATATATATATATATATTTTTACTTTATTTTATTTTTTTCTATTATTTTTTTAATATTATGTATATCTTTTTTTTATTTATTTTATTTAGTATTATATATTTATTATTTTTATTTGTTTTAGTAAATACTACTTTATATGTATACATTATTTTTATTCTTTTTAATTTCTTTTACCTTTTTTATTTTTTTACTCCATTAATATTTTTCTTTACCTGTGTCTTTGTTTTTTAACATTTTATTCATTTTGTTTTTTTTATTTTTTACGTATTTTGTTATTTTCCATTTTTTCTTGTTTTATTTATTATTCTCACGTTTGCACACTTGTTATCCTAATTCGATTTTATACTCCGCTACGAGTCAAACGTTTTTATCTTTTAAGGGTATTCAAATCAATCAATTGTAAGTAATTTGAATCGGGTCTGTTAAATTTTAATTTTAATTTCGAATTTTTGCAACTAAGACAACTGTAAATTAATTGGTACCGAAAGGGCGGTTCAAGGGTGCTAATCCTTCCTTGACCGTAACCGACTCTCGAACCCGACACATTTCTGGTAAAACGCAGATCAGGTAAGATGTGTCCGACCCACCTAAATTCGTTTTAAAATGATCAGTGGCAACTCCAATCCATTTTTCAAGTCGAAACCCAATTCCGAGCCCAACCGAAAGTTGGTTACAACAATTAGGGTTATTAAATTTTGGTCGGATAGAAAACAATGTTTATTATTTCTTAGTAATGATATTATTCCTTTTGTATGTGTAGATTAGTAGAAGATAAAATATTAGAAGCATGGAACATGGGTATGTTAGATTGTGGTTGCGGTGCTGGTGGGTGTTTAAACTGAGTATAGACATAACACCATCGACAGGTTGGAGTTGGAATTGGCCTAAGATTTGCATCCCTCGCTGGATTCGTCGCCTCATGTGCCCACCTCCAATCCATAACCTAACTATACTATACAACAACCAACCTTCATTTCTAAAATATAGTTTTTATTTAGCTTAGGTTAAATTCTCTTTAATTCTTTAGGGTTGCTAGCTTGTTTTCCTTTTTCATCTTCATTGACAGGCTGCGGCGTCAACTTTAGGTTTATTGTCGTCTGTCAATCTTTTTAATTTCTTTTTTATATTTTAGTTTTCATTAAGTCTATCTTCATGGTATGTATTTTTCTATTTCTATAGCACTTTTTCTTTATCTTTTGATACGTTTTATTATCTTTTCTATAGGTCGTTTGGCTATTATTTTTTGTTTACTTTTTTTCAGGGTTGGATTTGACATCACATCGACTGATCAAGATGACGCACTTATTTATAATCTTGCTGATCTTCTCTGCTTTGGACCCTCATTTTAGAATTGGATATGTGGTTTGCATTCAGATATAGTTATCTCCCAACACTCGACTTTGATTTGCTATTTGTCAGTGATCTTTTAATAGTTTTATCTCATATTGTAGTTTGTTTGCCAATATTATCAGATCTATTTGTATCGTGTTAGAATTTACGGTGAAACTCAATGGTCAACCGAATGATTTGTCAAGAGGGGTTGAAGTGGATTTGAGTAAAATTTAAGGATTAAGGAGTTTTAAGAAAAATAAAATTGATGCACAAAGATTTATAGTGGTTTGACTTCTCAATCAAGTCTACATCCACTACTTTAGCTCATCACTAAGAATTTTCTAACAAATTCATTAATTTGTTATTTCTTTTTCAAGGACAAAGATATAACCTTTACAAATCTCTATCTTTTCAATTGTTAAGATAGAACCACTCCCCTTTTACAAAAGGATAAAAAAATCTAAACAAGAAAACCCTTACAAGGCATGTGTTTACAAAATTAAGCTTACTAAACACTAATATTACAAGAGAAATGAAAAATAAGAATAAAAAACTATTCTCTTGTGGTTGATTGCTTGGATAGGTGTTCTAACCCTTCTTCAAGTGTCCTCAACTTGTTTTTATAGGTTGGAATGTGTTTGTGACCGTTTCTAGCCGGTGTGGATTAATTTTTCTGCAAAATAAAACTACCCAGGACAGAGAGTATCAGTACTCCTCTAATGAGTATCGGTATTTCCTTTATAATATTTAAATAAACTAGTTGTTACTAGCTGTTGGGCCTGACCAGTATCGATACTCTGCTTCATGGTATCGATATCAGTACTCCTTTGAGTATCGATACCTATTTTGCATTCTGGAATTTGAGCAATTCAGAAAACAACTGGTAGTATCGATACTACCTTTAGAGTATTGATACTTCTTTTACCTTTGGTATCGATACCACGTGAACAATATCGGTACTGTTCATGCAATATCGATACTGTAAGAACAGTATCGGTACTACGTACCCAGAAAAGTAGTTTTGTGCTCAAATTATAGTTTAATAGACTTTGAATTATTTTTGAAAAATTTTGAACAAATTCAATTAAGTCAAAAACATTTTGTCTTAATTTTTATGTCAAAATATTATAAAACATTGTTCAACATATCAATATTTTATTCTAGTTTTTGGATGGGTTGTTAACATTTTCATTGTATGATCCTTACATGATCTAAAGTGACTAGTTTCTTATGTAATCATTATAGAAAAATTTCATAATTATGTGTTAAGTTTACACTTATGATTGCAAGTCTTTCATTGTAATTTTGGATATTTCTTCATTTTTCTAACAAAACTAGAGACTTTTATTTGCATAAAAAATTATTTATTGTTATAAAATTCTTAATTAATTAAGAGTCATGATAAAAATAATATCAAATTTTAAGTGCATGTTTAATTAAAAATATAAACTTTTTTTTTTTGTAAAAATTATGTTGTAGTTTTTTTACAACATTGCTATTAATGATATATATGTTTTTGTAAAAAAAAAACTCAAATAAACATAAAGAAGATGAACACAAATTTATACTCACATAAGATACTGTCGTTGTCGACAAGAGAGAAATATCGATTTTAGATGTTTATATTTTGAAGTGAAAACGATATATTAATTTATTGAGAATTAGACTATAAAATAATTTACTAAAAATATAAAAACAATTATATTGATCGGAAAAATGAGTTATATTAATTAATTTATTTTACGTCCCTTACAAACAAAAAATATAAATTTTTAAGTAATTTATATAAAATAAACAAAATCTACATTATAAATAATTAAACATATCTTGTTTGATAACATAAATTAAATAATTTTAGTACACATAACTATGCCAAAAAGGCAAATCTTATTCCTCTGCCCCAACAAAATGTAACGAAAGAAATCTAATTACATAATTCAATGAAATTTTAAATTACGATAATTGTCTAAACATAATATAATAATTTATATTATAAATAAGTATCTAAGATATATAATATTTTTATCTAAGTACTTAAAATATTTTTTTTTGATAAGTTCTTAAACTTATCTTTTTGATCAAATAGGTACCTAAAATATTTTTGATCAAAATACATACCTAAAATATTCAATTTTTTCCATTTAAATTCTAAAAAAGTTTATATGTAATATTAATTAAAGAATACTTTAGACACTTGGATAAATAAATAAATAATTTAGGTACCTATGTTGATCATAAAATATTTTAGGTACCTATTTTGAGAAAAATATAAATATTTATTTTGATTAAAAGAATACATTCAATACTTAAATGAAAAAGTGATATGCTTTATATACTTATTTATTTATGATATAAGCTTAATATAATAATCACTAAAATTTTAGTTATATAATGATTTTCCAAAATTACCTTAATTATTTCAGTCCCTGTCCCTCTCCCTCTCCTAACGGGCTATATATTAACTGTTTTAATCTGATAATTTATCATATAATTTTATTATGAGACACGCAAAGCACCTTTCATCTCTTTTTCTTTGTATTCCAGTTTCTTTCTGTCACACGAATTCCATCGAACAGTTAAAATAAAGGCTTATTCTTTTATATTTTAAGAAAACCAATAAATTTATGATTTTTTGTGTACCATACCACACCAAACTATCACCAATACAGTTCCCCACAAACAAACACGTTCCATCATATCATTACCTTCTGAGGAACCTTTTGGAACCTGTCTCAACTGCCGTTCACTTACCGGCGTACACTTTCAGCACTTTTTTCCCGCCGTCTGTTATCTCTGCGAGTAACCGTTAAGTGTGTTAATCTTTTGCCTTTTGACTATATTTCTGTCCGTTTAATTTTTAGTTAATTTTCAACTTTTATATGGACTTGTTCTGAGATGCGGAAAAAAGAAAGCTCAGTGCTTTGAATTTGGAATTCTGTGAAAAGTAGGTTTTTTTATGTATAATTTTTCGTGTGTGGGTTGTTCTTAACTTGAATCATGGATGTCTTTGTGTTGCTGTATTTGGATTTTTGGAGAAGAGCTGAAGCTGGATGGTTTTATGTAATCATTATAGTGTTTCTAGTTAGGGTCTTGAAGCTCTGATCTGTAGCTGGATTTGCGTTAAAGTTCTGGTTGTAATTGTTAAGTTGTGTTTTCTGAGGTTGAATTTCTTGGTTTGGATCTTCTGGTTATCTGGGTTTCGTAAATGGAGGCTAGATTTGGAAGTGAAGTTCATCATTTTTATGGTATGAGTCCGGCAGCTTTGCAGGCGGTCGGGAAAAGGACAGTGGAATGGGATTTGAATGATTGGAAATGGGATGGTGACCTTTTCATTGTTAGCTCGATAAAACCGGTGTCTGCCGATAGCATGGGAAGACAGTTTTTTCCAGTGGGATCCGGGATTCCTGGGAATTCATCTAATAGTTCATCATCATGCCCAGAGGAAGTTAATCCAAAAACTTCGAAAGGGAAATGGCAATTGGAGAAGAAGAGAAGGGTTATTGTTGTAGAAGATGACAGTTTAAATGAAGAAGCAGGTAACCTTTCTTTGAAGCTTGGGGGCCAAGGTGATCATCGCTATCCAATCAGCCAAGGGGAGATTAGAAATTGGGAGGGAACTAGTGCGAAGAAGACTAAGTTGAGGGGAGGTTCTGGAAATCATGCAACATGTCAGGTTGAGGACTGTGGGGCTGATCTGACCAATGCCAAGGATTATCACAGACGGCATAAGGTTTGTGAGATGCATTCCAAGGCTACTAAGGCACTGGTCGGAAATGTTATGCAGCGATTTTGTCAGCAGTGTAGTAGGTAAGCATTTAAGATTTTCCATGCTTTGTAGGAATGAAGAGAGAGGATAGTTTAATATGTTGAAGTTATGACTGACAGAAAGTCCTGTTTTTGTGTAATCCAAGCTGAAAATAAAATTGTTGGCTGACATTTTATTTGTCTTTTTTGTAGATTTCATGTTCTTCAAGAGTTTGATGAAGGTAAGAGAAGTTGTCGCAGGCGTTTGGCTGGCCACAATAAGAGGAGGAGAAAAACTAACCCTGCTACTGTTGTCAATGGCAATTCACTGAATGAAAAGCAGACTAGTGGTTATCTATTGATAAGTCTCTTGAGGATACTTTCTAACATGCATTGTAAGTAACTCAATGGCTTTTTCGCACAACTTATACTAATGGATTTATGTCTTTATAATAATCTTTGTTCATTTTTCCTTTGAAAAATGGGACTCCGTTTGCTATTGGGTTTTCATGCTTTACAATAATTTTCCCTTTTTCTTTTTTTCCTGCGTGGGGTGGAGGGAGGGGGGCATAGAAGGTGATTAGATGGTCATGTTTGAACAAGTAATGCCAAAAGGAATTTCCAACTAGTTTATTGTGCACTTTCTCTGAAATCTATATTCTAGGTGAACTCAAGGAGTTCTTTGTTTGGCCATCAGAGGAAAGTAAGAACTATAAATTAGACCTAAAAGAGCTGGAAAATTCTTGACAGTAGCATGATTCTGATCATCAATTTTTTGCCTGGAATATTTTTTATTCGCATTAAATGGGGTGAATGGTTCTGTTTTTCTTAAATTACAGCTAATAGTTCTGACCAGACCACAGATGAAGATATGCTATCTCAGCTTTTACAGAGCCTTGCAAACAATACTGGTGACGGGGGGAGAAGAAACATATCTGTACTTTTTCCAGAACCTAAAGATTCAGAAGCTGTTTCGACTTTGTTTTTGAATGGTCAAGGCCCTCCTGGGCCTTTCAAGCAGTGCATCACTGAAACTACATCAGATATTCCACAGAAAGGAGTTTGTTCTCATGATAGGGTTGCCGATGTCCAAGGCAACACAGCTGGACCAGTAAAGATGAATAATTTTGATTTGAATGACATATATATTGACACAGATGATGGCGTGGATGACATAGAAAGGTCACCTGCACCTTTGAATACGGAGACTGGCTCTCTTGATTGCCCTTCATTGGTCCATCAAGTCTCTAATCAGTCAAGTCCACATCAGACCAGTGGGAATTCAGATTCAGCATCTGCCCAGTCACCTTCTAGTTTTAGTGGTGATGCTCAGGTATCTCTATAGTATTCCATTAAAATTCTTTGGAATTTTCCTCTTAAGTATAGGATGTCTTGATTTCTGAAGTTAAAATTGTGCCACAGTTTTGTTCTTGGAGTTTCAATAGATAGTAGTCAATTCTCTTCTCTGAAGATCACACTGTGAAGGGGTCCAACCTAAAAACCAATTTGCAATAGGTGGAAGGGCTCAACTTAAATATAAGAGCACAACAAACCTAATAATGCTTCACAGATGTGGTGGGATAATATCACTTAACACTCTCCCCTGTAGCTCAACAAAGCCTATGTGTAGGCAATCCCACATGGGGTTAGACATGAAGAAAAACAGAACAAAACCTAGGCTTTAATGCCATAGCAATGTGTCAAAGAATCCAACTTGAATAGAAGACCACAGGAAACCCATAATACTTAATAGTAGTAGGATAAGATGACTTACCAAACTCCTCGCAAAGGTGTAGAATGAGCCAGGTTATTGCCTTGTTAAGGAATCGTGCACCACAAACTTTTGCATGATTATGTTTACCAAATTTTGAGAACCTCAAGTAGTTACTTCAAAGAATTCTTGACAGATTCTTCTTAATATAACATAGGGAGGGAGTTTATCTGTCGTTTCATAGCTGACGTTGAGTAATATGTATTGTCATAAAATCATATGCTATTAAACCTTTAACCTCTGTAATTTGTTTTTGGCTTTAAACATTGCAGAGCCCGTACTGATAGGATTGTTTTTAAATTATTTGAGAAAGAACCAAGTGACTTTCCTATGGTCTTGCGAGCACAGGTACATAAAAGTTTTTGAATTCAAGTATCCTTAAGGGTTTTCTTCCTCATAAAATATGCTTACGAAAATGTTTGAACTTCCAGATTCTTGATTGGCTGTCTCATAGTCCCACTGACATTGAGAGCTATATTAGGCCCGGTTGCATTGTTCTGACAATTTACCTTTGTCAATATGAGGCTGTATGGGATGAAGTAAGCTTGATTTACATGAAACTATGGATTTTTATCTTCTTTGCTTTTAGTTCTGTCAATAAGCTTGATTTACGTGGAACTATAGATTTTATCTTCTTTGCTTTTGAATTCTTTCAAATTGTTCATTATTTTAATCCTCTATCATCTTTTGTCAGCTTTGCTGTGATCTGAGTTCCAGTTTGAATCGGCTTCTAGATTCTTCAGATGACGCTTTCTGGAGGACTGGATGGATTTGTATGAGGGTTCAAGATCAGATAGCTTTCATTAATAATGGTTTGTTTGGTCTTCATCTTTATCGGTATTTATTTAACCGATATGTCCGAATAATTGGCCACCAGGAGCGTTTTCTATTCAGGAATGAATAGTTCGACCAATATATTTTTCTGTTGCAGGTCAGGTTATTGTAGATACATCTTTACCTCTTGGAAGCAACCATCATACTAAAATTATGAGTGTCAAGTCAATTGCTGTATGTGCAACAGAGAGAGCTCAATTTTTGGTTAAGGGTATCAATCTGTATCAGCCAGCCACAAGGTATTCTTTACTTTATTCTTGCAGTGATTACAATGGTTTAATTTGATCCTTAATAATGTTATAAAATTAGGTATCAATTTAATGTATTGTATGTTTTACATTGGATTTCTATGTTTACTCTAGAGGCTAAAATGTTCTTGGGCTTCCTATGCCAGGTTGCTCTGTGCTGTAGAGGGGAAGTATCTGGTACAGGAAGCTACTCATGAGTTGATGGCTGACAATGATGAGTTCGAGGCACAAAATGAGCTTCAATGTATAAACTTTTCTTGCTCTATCCCTACCGTGACTGGAAGAGGATTCATAGAGGTAATTTTTCTTTCTACATTTTAAAATCGAACCTGTAGCCCCCCCTTTGCTGTTATCTTTGACAAGAATTATATGTGAATTCCAGTGAAGCTCCATTTAATGGAGTGAGAGTTTACAGTGTAGTAGATTGTGGATAATAGGTGTAGTTTTAGTACATCCAAGTTTGGTGTTAAATACTTCTTCGAGGTAATTCCTTGCATGGACTTCCATTGTATTCTGGATTGGGGGGAGGGAAAGGCCCAAGGGGCTTGGGTTATGAGTATTTAATGGAAATGGTGTGAATTTTATCTAAATTCTTGGAAGCATTTATAGTGGATCATAGAAGATTCTTTTGTGCTGCCCCAACTTTCATAAATTCTTATTGCTAGCTCTGCTGCTATCGTATTTATGGTGAAAATGTAGAGAAAGATGTAGCAGCATATCTCTTTTCGGTTTTCCAGTTGCACTGTAATCTCCAGTCACTGTGTTCTTTTTCTTGGAGTGGGAAATAAGTAGAATCTACTATAATACTTGCATTGCTTCTTTTTCTCTTTTGTTTTAGACACATGCGCGTGATAAAAAGATGCTTATTATATAATTTTCTGAATATGCCTTTTGATAGCTGAAGTTGACATTTCCTTGATCTTCTCCAGATCGAAGACGATGGTTGTAATAGCAGTTTCTTTCCTTTCATAGTTGCTGAGGATGATGTTTGCTCAGATATCCGTAAACTTGAGAGTTTACTGGAGATTACTGACACTGAAGCAGCTGTTGACAGAACTGGAAAAATGGAAGCCAAAAATCAAGCCATGCACTTCATTCATGAAGTTGGTTGGCTTCTTCATAGAAGTCAATTGAAGTCTAGATTGGGCCACTTGGATCCAAACCCAGAACCCTTTCCTCTGAGACGGTTCAAGTGGCTTATGGAGTTCTCTATGGACCATGAATGGTGTGCTGTAGTAAAGAAACTCTTACATGTTCTTCTTGATGGAGTAGTAGGTTCTGGGGAGCACCCTTCACTTAACCTTGCATTAACAGAGATGGGTCTTCTTCATAGAGCTGTTAGGAAAAATTGTAGATCTCTAGTGGAACTCCTTTTAAGATTTGTCCCTGAGAAAGCTTCAAGTAGATCAGAATTTGAGAATGAGATGGTAGCTGGTGGTATTCATAAAAGCTTCTTGTTTAGACCTGATGCCCTAGGCCCTGCAGGTTTGACTCCTCTTCACATTGCAGCTGGTAAAGATGATTCTGACGATGTTCTGGATGCATTAACCAATGATCCCGGAAAGGTAACCCCTTTTTAGTTTATTTCTCTGAGCATGACAAGGAGGGGAACTACAAGAATTGTTATTTTTGTCGTCTAGCTTGAGTAATGATATTCTGAAATGCATTCCTCTGTACCTCATTCAATCTGGACTCTACCATGAGTGCAATTCCTTGATTGATAATTTCTCTCTATTACCAACAAATGCATTCTCCCATACACTTGTACAATTCTTTGAACTCGAGTCATTTGCTTTGAAATTTCCTCTAAAATTTGGATTGAAAGTTTTTAAGTTGAATCTGAGCATAGGTCTTATCTTTTTTGGGGGCCTATTTTCATTTGAAAAACTATTGTCTATTTCCCATTCAGGTCGGCATTGATGCTTGGAAGAGTGCTCGAGACAGCACTGGCTGTACACCTGAAGATTATGCTCGCTTACGTGGCCACTACTCATACATCCACTTGGCACAGAAGAAAATTAATAAGAGACCACCTTCCGGGCATGTGGTGGTTGACGTTCCTGGTACCCTATCTGATTGCAGCACAAGGCAAAAACAAAGTAACGAGTCAACCTCCAGCCTTGAGATTGACCGTCTAGAATCAAGGTCCATGAAGCGACAGTGCAAGCTTTGTGATCAGAAACTCGCATGTGGCTATGGAACAGCTAGCAGGTCATTGGTTTACAGGCCTGCAATGCTATCGATGGTAGCAATCGCTGCAGTATGCGTGTGTGTTGCTCTACTATTTAAGAGCTGTCCTGAAGTTCTGTACGTGTTCCGTCCCTTCAGGTGGGAAATGCTGGACTATGGAGCTATCTGAAGACCAGGAACTGTTCCTCCCTCCCTAGGTCATTAACATTTAATAGGCGGTTTGTATCTGTAACCCGTTGACTGTAAAAGTAAAATTGAGGTTTGGTGTATAACACCATTGTTTAGACAGAGTTTCGGATGCAGTAATATTATTTACACAGCATATATATCTATTTGTTGGTCAGCCGTCACTGTAATGTTATCAAGATATTATTAACATAATAAAACATACTTAGTTCTCTCTGGGTTTTTAAGTTATTGACTTCGAACTTTCAGATGATCTTATTAACCCTAGCAAACGGTTTGCTATTTACATTTTACAGTTGTTTAACTGACTAGTTTTTATTGGGAATTGTAAAAATTGGGGATTGAAATTTGGTAGCAGATTCTTGCAAATATTGTAGCTACTTGGCAAGTTGGAGTCGAACAAACCATTGCCATGCCTAAATATTTGTAACAAAGCAGTGTACAAGTATTAAAACACACAGCGATAACATCATTGGGGAGTTCCAGCAGCGATTATCTTAGAGTATAATATTTTATCCTTTTTAGTGGGTATTTGTAATCGTAGAACTTTTTTTATGATTATGTATATTTTATCTTTTGTTTCTTTACTCTATATTAGAGCTCCATATTTTATGATATTTTCTTTTAAATTTCTATCATTTTTATTTTAATTTGATTTTGATTTTACAATTTATTTCGATTAAAATAAAGATATAAAATTTTTACTTAAGTTATTTTGACGATCTTAATATGACACTTGAATCTATCAGACATCTTAAATAGAGTTTAGAGTGTTGCATTAAGCTCAAACTTCGATATCATATTCATTTTAAGAATAAAAAGAATTCTAGAACTAGATGGAGGTATTGATACTTGATGTTGAATATCGATACTCACTCTCAAATAGAAATCACAATGAATTTAAAATAGGAACAATTACTTATTTTTACCTCAATGACTCAATATAATATTCTTGGATCCATCAATTATGCAGAATTAGGCATGGGAGTTACATTATCTCCTTTGATAGTTTAGTTTCGCTATAGCATACGTAAAAACAGATGCAAAGACAAGTGGAAAAGCAAGAAGTACAATGGCTATCATGGGTAAATCTTGATGTTTATACCCATAATGACTGTCCAAGAAGGCATTGAGTGCCTTTTGCTCTCCAAATGCTACAATTTCTTCTGTAATATCTCCATATTTTGAAGTGAAGATACCTTTCAAGGACCATGAAGTTGGGCAAATCCAATAGCCCCAAACCCACCATTTAGGAAATTTCTGCAAGTAAGAAGTAGCAGATATGTGTTTGAGTCGGATCCAATAGCTCAAAATTCGATATTATATCCATTTTAAGCATCAATTTTAGTCAGTAAAGTATTTAAGTAGAAGCATGCTCTCCTCAACATTTATTTGCGTTTGAGTCGACTTACCGGTCCCGGGATGAGGTATCCTGAGAACATGCTCAACAATGTGTAACAGATGCTTGCAAATATTGAAGCTACTTGGTAAGTTGGAGTCAAAGAAACCATCATCATGCCTAAATATTTGTAAAAAAGCAGTGTACAGGACATAGTGTAGAAGTACCAAAATACTTTGTAAGCCGATCCATAGAAGTTTACAGCTGGATAAGTGATTGTCAGAAATAATGTTGCTTCTAGAAAGATGTAAGGGATCTCGATAATCATCTGCAAATATGGAGCAAATTTATATTATATATATGTGACCTTCAAAGATGTCATAGTACCTGTAAATGCTTAGAATGCATTTTATATATATATATATATATTTACCTGTGCCAATGAATATGCCCATGAGGAATACATTCTGGCAAATCTTTCACGGTAGACAACTGTCCGATGAGTAGCTACGAATGGAAGAACAGATGAACAACTGCTTGCTCCAGTGAGTACCATGAAAACATACATTGATCCCATTATGTTGAAAAAAATCCTGCTCATCATGTCTTCAGAAAAGGGGAATAGAGTGTCAGCATGTCAAACATAAGTATATAATCTAACATACTCCAACCAATTATTCTTTTTTCAGTTTTTAAATTTTAATTCAGCTTTTCATCATACAAATCTAGTTTGAATTGAAATTCATATAAAACCTGATTCATTTATCTTTCCACCAAGTAACTTTAATAGTTATGTGATAAGAATTTAATGCGTTCTTTTGGAACAATAATTGTCAGGGTAAGCTCATTGCACTTACTAATTAACTTGATATAAGGAGTCCCACTTCTTAAATTTTTGTTAATCTGCTAAATTTTAATTTACGTCCTTGCTAACTTCTCTTACTCTCGTGTATGCTCTCTTATTTAGATTTTAACAGAGGAGACAAGTTATTAGTACTGATATCTTCCCTTGTTTGTTTAGTATTCTATTTATCCTTGCAAATAAAACCACCAACTTACTTAATGAAGATACATTTTCTTTTAACTCTATGGAATAAATCTTGGTGACGCTTCATAGATGAACATTTCTTCCTATAGCTATGTGATCATGGTGTTTAAATGGTTGACAACAACAGTAACCGGAGAAAAAAAGCTATAAAGCAACTTACAGGTTCTGTCCTTTCTGCCAAAGTAAGGCTCCATATAATAAAGAAGATAAAATTATTAATGCCAAGCGTCCTAAGTTGTATTTCGGACTTCTCCAATAGGTCAAGTGTTGTTTCCAAAGGCATGCTTTAAGTTGCTCCCATCCATTTTGTGGGAAGGGTGTCGAAAAACGTAGTTTCTCTGTACCTTGTGCTGTAAGGCTTTGGCTTGTGACTATTTCTTTGTTTTTCCTATAGAGAAGGAACATTATATCATTCGGTATGATAATAAAAAATCAGGCACAAGAAACCCAGAAAACGAAGTGCTTAAACAAAAACGAAATAGGATGGTTTTAACAATCGAGTGAAAGCAAGTGTTTATGACTCTTTGAACTAAAATCAAAAGAAAACTGTAACAAAATGTGATGTCTAAACCTGGTTAGTGGTGAAACCGTGACAGCTTAATAGTTTTTAAACACATTTAAGATAATGAACTTGTAGAGATAAGATTCTTTGTAGATACAGGCAAAATCTATTCCAAGATGAGCCTCCACAGAAGGACTAGTTACTTCTAACATCCATGTATCTGGATTATGGTTTTCTTCAATTTTTGGTACTCCAGGTATACCCTACCATAAGGGTGTAAAAATATTATCAAGAGTATTGGATGAGTTAAAAAGAGAGTCGCCATAGAAAGGCCATTTGTTTTACTTAGTGTACTATTCCTTAATTATTATGTCATTCTCATGTCAAACATATAGGTAGTAAGGCCCTAGGCTACAAGCTAGAAACATGTATGCATGTAATGCAAAATAAACTTTACGTAGTGATATTGATTTTTAGGATTACCTCAAAGTATTCAATAAGCCTACTTGAGTATAGACCCAGTTCTCCAGAATATATCATTTGTCCTCCTTTTTTCATCAAAATAAGCTAATAATACTTATTTAGGCCTGAATTCTTGCATCCAAGTAACTTTTGGTGAAAATCTCTGTAATCATAATGATTGGCTCAACCAGTGAATTGTTCATGTTTCAGTTTATGACAAGAAGCTAAAGGTTTAAGAAGTAAGCTATAATAGCCTCTCTTTTTACCTCAGTGTTTATTATCTGCTGTCTGATTAAGTCACATCTAGTAACATATGATAGTACATTCAGATTCAAAATGAAAAAAGCAGAACAGTTTACTCGAAATTCTGATTTGTAAATTTTATTACAAAAAAAAAATTACCATGCATATGAATGTTCCAGTTAATTACCTCATTAAATGCTTCAAATACGTCGATACTTGGCTGATGAATGGTGCAAACGATTGTCCGCTGTGTCAACAATATTCTTCACAACTCGCATGACAATTGCAGCTGCTCTGGTATCTAAACCCGAAGTAGGCTCATCCATAAATATTATGGATGGATTAGAAACAAGCTCTACTGCTATAGTTAGCCGTTTACGCTGCTCTGGTGATATTCCACTTACAAAAGGGATGCCAACTAAAGCATCTTTTATTTCATCCAACTCAATCATTTGAAGAACCTCTGCTACAAATTCCTGTTAGGTAAGTTAAAAAATTTTAAGCAATTTATTCATAATCATGGATATAACCCTAGCATGTATGCAAGTACTAGGTGATGATTTGCTAATTTCTACGTAAGATCTCTACAGTTCTTCCAGTCCCACGCAAAAGTATAAGAGCACTGCTGCAACTGGTCCTTTCTAGAGGTAAAGGTCAAGCGACAAGGACATGAATGAGATTTGGATCTTTGCCTAGAAAGTGCAAGTTGTTTAATTAAACTATGTGAGCATGTATTACCAATCTTTTGTGTTTATCAATCTCCGTTGGTAGACGAAACCAAGCTGAGTACATCACTGCTTCCTCTACTGTAATCATTGGAGAATGGATGTCAGTTTGCTCACAGTAAACTGATATTCTAGCATATGTTTCTTGGACTTTGAGGTGCCCTCCGATTCTTATCTCTCCTTCAATATAACCAACAGTTTTTCTTCCTGAAAGTACATCCATTAGTGTTGTTTTCCCCGCTCCACTAACACCCATCAAAGCCGTGAGAACTCCAGGCCTAAATGCACCAGTAATATTTTGAAGTACGTGTAGTCTTTTTTGTGGGCACCCTTGCTCTCTCAGTTTCTGGGAATACATAGAAGACGTTAGAAAATATTTTATTTATATTTGAAAATGTAGGCTTGAGGACTAACATAGTTACCTTAGATGTGTCAACAAAGTATTGCACATCCTCGAATGATATCGTCAAGGGCTTAAAAGGTAAAACCATCCCTGTAGTAAAAAAACGTGATAAAAGTATTTGTTTGCTTTACATGACATCCAATAGATGCTCTGTGCTCTAAAGTAGAAGTACATGAAGAACAATAATTCCTTACCCTTAACTTGTGTTCGTGCTAGAGCTTTTAGAGAGTCGAAACTAGGCAATTCTTTTTCCTCTTTTGCTTTTAGATAAGAAAATCTTTCATGAGAAATAATAGCCCGAGAACTCCCTGGAGCTGCAACAACATATACAGGTTAGTACTTTTAAGGATTTTCTTTTTCTATCATTATTTTCTTGTTTGGTGTATGCTAAGGTACGACTTACACTTCAAAAGACTCAAAGCCAAGGTGAACCCAATGTTAAAAATCAGCCAGAATCCTATCAATGCTCCTACTGATGTCCAATAGTAGTAGTCATCGAAGTTTAAACCATGTTTTTCTAGAACTCGCTGTCCCAAAGTAGCATTTGAAGATGAAATCTGCTAGTGAACAATTGCCAGCAAACATGGGAGTATGAGTAGATATGATAATTTGCATGGCACTAAAAAGGTACCAATTGTTTTCCTTTTACCTGTTGCCATCTTGGCGCTCGAAATTCATTTATTGCCACACCTATTTCAGCATATGCAAGTGGTGCCAAAAGCCCCATTTGACCCAAGCAGGGAGTAAAGCTGCAAGAAAGGTTTGGAACATTAATATAGTTACATCTTTTTAATCTCATAATATACGTAATGAGTGGCCTTACGTAGTGGAATTATGAAGCCACTGAATAAAAACATCAGCGCCATCATAAAAAGACCAAAATTTGCTGCAAAAGATGGATCTCTAACAACTGAAGCAATGAAACAGAATAGTGATACTGCCATTTGATGAACAAGGAAAAGGAGGAAGAGTTGGCGGAAGAACCTGAAAGTCAAACTCAGTTTAGAAGATGATAACATTTGTTAGATATTTAATCGGAGATAAATTTTGTTAGCATAATAAACCTTTCTGGTTCAGGACTGTAACCAATGACATAGTATGTAAGAACGGTCCACAGAAAAGCATCTATCAATGAAAACTGAATCTTTAAAATAACTGATGGAATTGAATATGCCCATGCTGGGTAGAAGTAGCAATCTCTTTGCTTATAGAATAATGACAGTCTGGAAACAGTTAATGCCAACTCTGCAAAACCGGTCGTCAAAAGTCTTACGATAGCATAGTACAGGGCAGCTAGGTAATAGCTTGCATGGACAAGGTCAAGCTTCATCCGAGAGCGAATAAAGATGGTCATCATTACCAGTGCAATAACTACAAGCTGCATATGTAGGAAACAGCATCCAGGGCTGTTAAGTGGATATGTCGAGTAACCAATGTTTGATATTCATACATTTATGCTTAATTTGATTATTAGTACCTCTGATGATTTAAGAACATAAACAAATGAGTTTCTTTTTATGAGAAGCTATTCTCTTGCCATACATGCTTTGAGTAACTCCCATTTTCCTAATGAATAGATGTTGAATGACAAGGCATTTTTATGATTCTCACATTTATAGAAAGGTGTAGAAAGTTCTTCATTTAGCTTCTGCGCTGCTTGAAATTCCTTGAATGCAACTACGAAGTTGTCCACAGAAACAAAACTATGAGGTTGATCTATGCGATACCAGTACTGTCCTTGGTCCTTTTCGGAAAGCACCTAGAATTAATTTATTTTAAATCATCAGTCAAAGGAAAACGACATGGACATACTAGGTAGATTAAGGACACATACTTCTTGGAGGAAATCAGCAACGCCTTTGCGTTCTGGGCATCTAAAACCACAATGTTCAAAGAACTCTTGAACATTACTGCGTGGTCCATGGTATACAATCTTTCCTTCTGCCATTAGAATAATGTCATCAAAGAGCTCAAAAGTCTCTGGTGACGGTTGAAGAAGTGATACTAGAAGTGTTGCTAGAAGTGTTGCCTCTGTTATGTGGGTTATTTGCTGTAGGCAGGTAACTATTTGAAAGGTAGTGGAGCTGTCTAAGCCAGTTGATATTTCATCCATGAAGAGAGCTTTATTTGGACCAATTATCATTTTCCCTATAGGAAGTGCACATAGAAAATATATTAGAATAGCGTGGTTTTGTTTTTCAAGGCTCGGGGAATTATACTGATAAGGCTTTCATCACAGTCCCTTGTTATTTTCAAGGACTTTATGGAACATTAATCACGGTTCTCTTTATAACTTTATTAGGAAGTTTATATAACTGCACAACCTGTTGTCAGCCTTTTCTTTTGTCCACCTGAGATTCCTCTGTTCATTGCATCTCCCACTATAGTATCAGCACATATGTCTAGTCCAAGAATCTGAATGGAAATGAGTGGTTGTGGAACTGTTAGAGAAGAATATTGATTTCTTTTTATACAGTTCTTTTCTTTTGAGAGACTCACCTTCAATATATAGTCTGTCTGGAGAGTTCTTTTTAAACCTTCTATAGAAATTGCCTGTAAACAGAGATTATAAGTCAGAGACGGCTCTAAAGAAAATGATATCCAGCCCTTGCTAAGCGCTGACATGATCACCATTTCTTGCAAATTACCTTCATGTATGTGTCTATATCTGGTTCCGGGACAATACCAAATTGCTTCTCCCTTCTAATGATCTCTTTTAACATATCTGTATTTATAGACAACATTTAAGATCAGTAATATGACGGCATGATAGTTGGTAATATATGAAAGGTATTGTGTACCTGCTCTGCCTCCAACGCCCTGGCAACGAGCTGAGAAGTCAAGTGTTTCCCTTACAGTCATTTCAGAAATTTGCAAGTCATATGTACTTATGTAAGCTGATGTGTTCTGAGGCACAAACTCTGTGAACTTGTAACCATTGTAGGATATTTCCCCTGTGACCTGAAAGAGAAGTATGCTTCCAGATTTATTGTTGTTCAATTCAAAAAAGTTTCTTTATTTTTGAATTTATTAGATACTACAAGATGGATTTGATGGACGAATAGAAAACCTTGAGAGATGGGTTAAGCTTCCCTGAAAGTGCCTGTAACAAAGTGGTCTTTCCGCAGCCTGGAGGGCCAAGCAATAGAGTCATCCTGCATACAATGTGTTTATATTCATAGATCATGCACATATGACATGAATGTGAGAAGTCAATATCCAAAGTGAACCTTGAGGGCTTGATGATGCCACTGACATCTTTGAGAATTTTTATCTTGTATGATTGAGACTTGCATCTGCTAACTTTTGTCAAAGCCTGTTCAACATCCTCTTCCATTAGTAAGAAAAGAATGATAGTAGTGAGACATATTGCAAAGATCTGGGGATTAAAACTTACAGAGAATACACTGGTGATGGTATTCCACAGTGCAGGAATGGGCTTTCCTTGAACCACTTCACAATCTGCTTCCACTGACAAATTCTGGAATCTCACTTCAATTGTTGGATATTCCAACCCCACTCTAAGCACAAATGTCAATATCAGTTGCAAGTCGTGAATCTATAAAATAATTCTCTTTTTTTTTTAACTTATTATTCATAAACCAGTTTCATAAAAGAAAATACATGCGTGAGCATTGCATTAATCCACCATACTTATGGTTTTGCTTCTGTCAGCATTCATTAAATGAGTAGTTGAATACTTGAAAACAAAATAGATATGTGGATTCTTGCCTGTCTAGTCTTTCTTTCAGTTTCTTCAGGAGGCAGAGATTATCGTCCTCAATTTCGGTAATGAGTTTCTGGATGAAAACGCGGCGTTCCAACGCTACGAGCTCTGTAACATCGATAACCTTCCTCTTTCTGTCAACTTTTATATCCTCTTCTTCGTTGTTAGTATCATTTAGAAGCTCGTGATCAAACAATGAGGTTCTGAATCGCAGCCCACTGCAACTCGACCTCGTCGTCATTCTTTGCTCCGAATGACGCGGCGAGGTCCGATGTAGTACTCCTGAAGCTTGAAGAGAAGCGTCGAAAAGATGACCTGAAGTTTCTCCCTGTCTCAGCTAGCTGCACCATGTCATGGTTCCATGGTTCATCCTCCATGTTTCTTTTTCAGGGAGTTGGATGAGAAATAAGAACTGTATTTTTTGTGCATGCTTCCATTTGCCTCTATTCTCTATATATCAAGTAAAGGCTGCTATACAGATTTTTTTGCTCTTAATTTATTGGTCAAAATACAAGCTGGAGTTTCCGTAAACTGTAAACTGTAAACTGCTAAGGATGAGGAATCAAGCTGCTTCTGCTTTTGCTACTGGAATACATTCAATTAAAGACATGAAATCACATTCGTAACAAGGAGGAGAAGGTTACTTGGCAAAAGCTATTTTGGTTCCCTCTCCATGTGCCTAAGTATAGTATTATTACTTGGATGGCTTTCCTTGACAGATTACCAACCAAAGATAGGTTGATCCGAATAGGACTCAACTTTGATGGTACTTGTGTGCTTTATAATAAGGCTATGGAAACTAGAGATCACTTATTTCTCCAATGTTCTTTTGCAAATTAGGTATGGAGCTCTATTTTGAACCTTAATGGCATTTGCAGAGAATCTTGTTCGTGGAGTACTCACATTTCGTGGACTTGCACTACATGGAAAGGAAATTCATTGCTAACTATCATCATGAAGCTTACTTGGACTACTTTTATCTACACTATCTAGGAGGAGAGAAATAAAAGAATCTACCAAAGACGTTCAAGAAATATTAATGCCTTACTACTAGCTATTAAAGATTATGTTGTTATTCGACTTAGGGGTAGAAAAATTAATAGAAATGACCATGCCAATAGTTCTCTTTGTATTCAATGGGGTATTGAATGTTGATGTCCTGTTCTGTTGTATATTGTTGTGTAAGTATTGATTTTTGTAAGAACAAGTTGTATTTTTGAAGCAGTTTTCTGTTTTATGGATATAAAATTTGATTTAATAAAAAAAATTATTTTTTATTAAAAAAAATTGGGTAAATTATAAATTTTTTTACTGAATTTTAATATCTCTCCTATTTCACTCATTGTACATTTCGTTTTTTTAATTTAATCACTAAACTTTGGCATTGCCCCTATTTTAGGTAGTTTACCGCTAAATAATTAACGGCGCTATGACATGACACACGACACTAAAACGATGCTGTTTTTTCAAAACTAAATTTCTACAAAAAACGATGTCATTTTGCATCTATATAAAAACCCAAAATTTTCTTCATTTTTTTCATTTTACTTCTGTAGACACATAATTTCGTCTCCACACTTTTATAATATTTATATATATATATTAGTATTACTCCACACTTTTATAATATTCACATATATATATTAGTACTAATTTCATTTATTTCTTGCATATTACAGGACCAAAATTAGGTTACAAGACCAATTGCTGGCCCAACAGTGGACCAAGGCCAGCGCACGTGACCCATAATAGTTTAGGGTCTTCGGAAGCCCTAGCTCCCTCAACTTCTCATCCAGCCGCCAGTAACAGTGACCGTTGGATCTAGATGGAATCCAACGGTCCACGGTAAAGGCATCTAGGGTTGCCTCCAAACCCAAGCCAAGGTTCCAGCCGCACCGCACACTCCCACGACCGCACGCCTCTCAAACAATGCCCGATTCTCTCGGCAACCACCAACGACGCAAGGATCTCGCACAGTGAACAAGAAAATGTTAGAGTCCTATTAGGATTCAAATAGGTCTAAAAATAGCACAAATCGAAGCTATAAATAAATGTAATCATCCATTTGTAAAAGGGGAGTTTTTTCATACGAATCACGAAATAGACACAAAACCCTAGCAAAAATTCGCAGTAAATATTAGAGTGAAAACAGAGCTTTTCTTTTGCAAATTTTCGAGAGAACAATAGGTAAAGCTCTTACCTTTTGGTAGTTATTTTGCATGCTCGCCCGTTTGCTTCTCTTTTCCTTTTTTATACTCAAAATACGCTCAAAACGCCGATGAACAGGGGGGGTTTTCGAAGTTATCGAACCCAGATTCACACCCTGAGGCTTTGTTTTTGAGAAAACTGTTTAGATTTTCAAAACGAGGGCACCGAGAGTTTTAAAAAAATAAAAACTTTTTTGATTTTGCCGCCGATGACGGCGGCCGGCGAGGTGGCGCGGTGCCGGATTCTGGGTTCACATGAACCCCACGACGGCGTGTTCATCTTTTTGGATGAACATTTGAAAGAAAATAACATAAAGGGAGGGGTTCCCTCGGCTTGGAGAAGAGAGAAATGATTATTTTGCTAAAAAATTTGATTTTTATGCTTAAACCATCCGCGTGTTTCTACTTAAAATAGGGTAAACTACCCTTTTGATCCCTGTTACCTCGAAAAGAGCCGTTTTCCCCCCTCAAACCGAAATTAACCCTTAATATTGCTTTAGAATTTCGACCTCAAGCCTGCAGTTCTTTCATTTTAGTCTTTTCTCTGGATTTTAATTTTAATTATCTTTTTATATTACATTATAATAGTTATATATATTTTATATTATTATTAGTTTTTTTTACACTCGTATATGTGTATTATTAGTATAGTATTATGTCACTTATATGTTATATTATATATATATATGTATATATGTACACATTTTGTATTTTACCCTATTTCTTTACTTCTTTATTATTATATTCATTTACATTATTTATTTTTTCTATTATTATTATATTTTTTCCTCCCTCTTATATTTAGCTAATATATATGGTATTAATGTTATTATATGTTTTTATTAACTTTAGTTGTTTTACTTTACACGCTATTATTTTATAATTTTTTTTTAGTTTTTCTATTATTGTTATATATATATATATTCTTATTTTATTTTCATTATTTTTTATTTTATATGTACATATTTGATTATGGTGATTTATTTTAGTTTCTAGGTTTTTTATTTATTACTGTTATATATATCTTTTTATTTTTCCCATTGTTTATATCTTTATCATTATTACCATCATATACATTATTTTTATATTCTATATTTTCCTCATCTTATTTGTTTTCCATTCTACCTTAGGCGTTTTATTTGCATTCCTTATCTAATATATGTCTTGATCTTCTAAGGGTACAATTTAAGCAATCTAAGGTAAGTAATTTGGATCGTCATTTTACATTTTAATTTAAATTTACAACTTTCTTAATTAAAGACAACTGGAAATTACATAGTACCGAAAGGGCAGTTCAAGGGTGCTAATCATTCCTTAGCTGTAACCGACTCCCGAATCCGACATATCTTTGGTAAGACGCAGATCAGGTAAGATATAAGGTATCCGGTTAACCTATTTATTTTTAAATAAATAATCGGTGGCGACTCCAATCCATTTTTCAAGTCGAAGCCCAATTCTGGGGTCCAACCGAAAGACGGTCACGACAGCTTGGCGACTCCGCTGGGGACGCAGGTAAGTGAGTCAGGCTAAGGTAATTTCCAGTTGTCTTTTTAATGAAAAGGGTAAGTTTGAACTTTAAGGTAACATTTCGATCCTTATTACTTACTTTTGGTTATATTTTTTTCGAGTAAATAGTTGGACTGACCGTTTTCTAATGATTTCAGTTTTTCAAACTTTTTCATCCAAAGGCTCTATACCCGAGCTCCGAACCCTTTAAGTGGGGGTGAAAGCGACGCATTCGTGTGAATTTATTCACCGCATATGCCTAGCAAGTAGCCTTCGGGATTCATATACCTTATGTCTTCGTGTGAATTTATTCTCCGCATAGACATAAGGGAATGTGTCCCCTCGAGTTTAACTTAGTCCACACAAGCCTGTGATGGGTTTAGGACTAAGGGTCTGGTAAGCCCAAGGGGGCACCAGCAAGGAGAACTCGGGTACCGTTTTTAGAACCTAAACCAGGAGACTTCGAATAGAGCCTACCCCAAAACCACATTCCAAAACCTAGGACAATTGTTTCCT
Organism: Hibiscus syriacus; assembly: GCF_006381635.1. Classification (NCBI taxonomy): domain Eukaryota; kingdom Viridiplantae; phylum Streptophyta; class Magnoliopsida; order Malvales; family Malvaceae; genus Hibiscus; species Hibiscus syriacus. The sequence goes on along the minus strand of NW_024062804.1, from coordinate 509,642 downwards.
AACCATTTGTTTTTTCTTATGTTTTTATTGCCATTTATTTCTTGTTATTTTTATTTATTTCCATTTATTTTTATTTTACTAACCATTTGCCTTTGTGTTTGTTTTTAGCATCTGCATCATAACAAGAGGCCATTGATCCCTAAAAAGACGTTCATTACGCACAAAATAATCTGAATTAATGGATAAAGGTGTTGTAATACAAGAGATTAAAAACCCTGAGGTACGACTATGGTCCGAGAAGACTCAGAAGGAAAAGGGAGACAGTCTTCAAGACAGCTATGTGTCAGAGCTGGTTAGCTACGCCTCGATCAGCCTAAAGCAGAATGACATACAAGAGCTCTGGGATATCTGGGACAGTTGGAAGAATGAGGTGAAACAGAAGTTCAGCCAACGATACGGTGATGTTGCACTTCTGCTTCATGTTAAGATTGATGAGCCCTTAATTAGAGCCTTGGTTCAATTCTGGAACCCGGGATACAGTTGCTTCACCTTTAACCGGGAAGACATGGTGCCCACCATAGAAGAATACACTACACTGCTGCATTGTGAAAACATCAAACTCGAGCGTGCCTACCTTAAGCACATTAAAAGTCAACCTTTCAAAAATGCACTAGCTAAGGTTGCCGGAGTTGATGAAAATGGGTAACTGACCGAGCTCGATGTAAGGGTAGTGGAGAAGGAATCGCTTGGCTTCATATCAAACAACTAATGAAGCACCATCCCGATGAGTGGAAGACAATAGACTTGTTTGCATTAGGTCTGTATGGTCTAATTTTATTCCCAAAGACCTTGGGATACATCGATGCCACCGTAGTGGAGCTATTCGAACAACTCTCGAGAAGAGTCAATCCAGCACCAGCCATCTTGGCTGAGACCTTTCGATCTCTCAATCATTGCCAAAGAACTGGCGGAGGAAGATTTTCCGGGTGTATTCAGCTCCTTCAGGTCTGGATTCACAGCCACTTCTGGAAGACTAACGGGGTTGCCTACCGCCGTTTCAGCACCACCTATTCACCTCTAGGCGAATTCATCACCTTGAAATGGCATGAAGGCGCTTCGAAAGAAAAATGGATGAAGGTCTTTACGCATCTTCAGGACCGGGATATTGTCTGGAGAGCCCCCTGGCTATTTCTCAGTGACGTTCTTTTCCGATGTGGTGACTCTGACACTGTGACCTTACTTGGACTTTGGGGAGCAGTTGGGTATGCTCCGCTATTAGCACTTAGACAGTATGGAGCACGTCAGTTTGTCCCAGCAACATGCGGGTTAGCTAGGTCAGAGTTTGAGTATCACGGCGATAGCTATAAAAAGATGATCAAAGAAACAGCCGATTCGTGGAGGAAAGTATTCCGGATGGATGTTGTAGCTGCCAGAAGCATGCTCACTCCGGATTATGTGGAGTGGCGAAGATTGAGAAAGAATGACAATATCCCGGTGCCAGACTGTGATGACACCCGGACCATGGAAGAACATCTCAGGCATGTCCCTTCTGAACTCGAGATAGCTAAGACCGAGTTTGAGGCCGTAAATAATGAGCTGAAGCAAAGAATAAAGGAACTTGAAGCTGAACGTTATCAGTGGAAGCTTGATGCTGACTCTCAGAAAGATCGGGCAGAAAAACTGGAAAGAGAACAAAAAAGAGTCCGTTTTGAGCTCGAAGACTTGAGAAAGGGGTATCAAGATAAGGTCAAGGATAACTCCAAATTAAAGGTAACCTCCGAATACTGGAAAGACGAAGCTCATAGCCTGAAAAGGAAGTTTGAGGGGCCTGATGAGAAAGCTTGGAAGGAACAGATGAAGACTGCCCAAAGACGCTTGGCAGATAGTCAATATCAGAACCAGCGCTTGAGAGTTCGGGTAGCTGACTTAGAAAAACAACACGAGAAAGATGGCAAGACAATAGCTGAGTTAGAAGCTATTGTAGATGGGTTCAAGAGGCAAGCAAACGAGCTTCAGATGGTGCCCTTCGACGGAGGATTACAATGGCGTTTCCGTTGGGAACAAGCACAGCGAAGGGTGAGGGCCCGAGACGCAACCATCCGAGATTTCCTGGATCAAGTGCAAAAAGTAGCCCGTCATCTTCACGACCTAGCAAGGGAAGCTGGTGTGGTTCGACAAGGCATTCAACCAGTGACAGATGAAGGCAGAAGACTTGTCAACCTATTGGAAGCTGTTCGGGGTCTAGAGGATTTAGTCCGAATGTACCTTTAATCTGTTTTTATGTCTCTAAAAAGATAAAACATTTTTGTCTGAATAAGGATTATTTATAATAATGAACACTTTTCTGGATCAATGCCTCCAATTGCATACATCATACATTGCATTTCTTGCATTTTATATTTCATGTTTGTTTATATTTTCCATGTTTTACATTCATATTAACTAACAGAACATGTCTCAGACACCGAGCTTACCACCGCAAGCATCAGATACACATCACCCGCACAATACTCGAGCAAAAAAGAGACAAATGGAAGCTAGAATGGAGAAGATCGAAGAACACATGGCAAGACTTCAAAAGGAGCTAGAAGATAAGATGGCTCAGAACAGTGAAAGTACTCTTGAGTCCATCAAGAAAAATCAGGAGTCCTTGGTCGACCAAATCGTAGCCAAGTTGTCAGGTCTACAGCAAGCTAGTGCATCAGGGGGCATCTCTTCCGAGGGGGTGGCCATACCACCAACCCCGCAAGTGGTTCTCTCACCCGGAATATTACTCGGGGACGCATCTGCTACTAAAGGGAAAGCAGCACTATCCGGGGACTCATTCGCTACCAAAGCGAAAGTTGCACCTGCTGTGAAGATACAAACTTCTACAATCATCCCTGATGATCATCCGGATGATTATAATGTCCCAGACTTTGACGAGGAAGATAAAGCCAAAAAGATGGAAGAAAAGATAAAAATATTAGAAGACCAAATAAAGATGGTCCAGGGAGACCATGATTATTATGGAGTGGACGCAATGGAGCTAAGCCTAGTTCCAGACTTGGTGCTTCCACCAAAGTTTAAAATTCCTGAGTATGAGAAGTTCGACGGGAACAGTTGCCCTTCAGCCCATATCACTATGTTCTGTCGAAAGATGACAGGATATGGAGGGAATGATCAACTCCTGATCCATTGTTTTCAGGAGAGCTTGTCCGGTTCAGCTATTCGGTGGTTCAACCAGCTTAGCCGAACTCATATCAAGACGTGGAAAGACTTAGCCAAGTCTTTCTTGGAGCAGTATAAGCATATCAACGATATGAGACCAGACCGGGTCATGTTACAAAGCCTGGAGAAGAAACACAATGAGAGTTTCCGACAGTACGCACAGAGATGGAGGGATTTATCTGTGCAAGTTCATCCACCTTTGGATGAAAAGGAAACTAGAAAGCTGTTTGTACAGACCCTGAGGGCACCTTACTTCGGGCATTTGGTAGCAATCACGTCGGGGAGTTTTTCAGATTTAGTCATGGCCGGCGAAATGATCGAGTTGGCCATTAAACAAGGAAAGATTGAGGGAGGAGACTCCAGTAAAAAGCCTCCCACGAAAAACAAGGAGCGAGAGATCAACAATGTGAACACCTACAACGTCAACAAGGGGGTTACGATCTCAAGCTCAAATTCCACAGCAGCTGTACCATCCGGTACTTCTAGACAGAACCAGAGAGAACCGAGAAGAGAAAGGGAAAGGGAGCAGTTTGACCCCATTCCCATGACGTATAAAGAATTATACCAACAGCTCTTCGACACTCATGCAGTGTCGCCTTATCCTATGAATCCAATAAATCCCCCTTACCCGAAATGGTATGACGAGAGCGCTCATTGCGAATACCATGGCGGTGTGCAGGGGCATTCGATTGAAAGTTGTCTCGCATTCAAGAGACTTGTGCAAAGAATGAGAAACAAGAATTGGATCACTTTCAACTTCGGAGCACCAAACGTCGCTCAGAATCCCTTGCCCAATCATCAGGAGACAGGAATCAATGCCATTACTACTGAAAGGGGAAGGAGAATTAAATCAAGTGTTTCGGAAATCAAATCTCCTTTGGCTTGGGTATGGAGCCAAATGGTAAAGGCAGGATTTCTTGCACCATATTCAGATACGATAGAAAATGAAGATGGTAACCATTGTTGTTACCACAATAAAGAAGGGCATAAAGTGCAAGATTGCCCAGAGTTCAGATTGTTAGTCCAGCTCACGATGGATCGAAAGGAGTTGGAATTTTACGAAGACATTCAAGATTCTTGGGAAGCAGATGTTTGTGCCACCGGAGAATCATCAGATAGAAAATTTGGTAGGGGTAGTCCTTTGATAATTACCCCTAAGGCAAGCATGACAGTGACAACACCAGCCAAGGTGGTAATCTCCGCACCGCGGCCTTTTCAATATAAGGACAATCGGCAAGTGCCATGGAAGTACGAGTGTCAGGTGAGCACTTCCGGAGGAGGTAATAGTAAAGTGGGGCAAAGACCACTGGAGCCATTCAAAGAAGATGTGCTAGTCGTCAATGAACCTATAAAGGAGGAAGAAGCTAAAGAGTTCCTCAAGATCTTGAAGATGTGCTAGTCGTCAATGAACCTATAAAGGAGGAAGAAGCTAAAGAGTTCCTCAAGATCTTGAAGCACAGCGAGTACAACATTGTAGAACAGCTCCACAACTTACCTACACGTACTTCAATGCTAGCACTATTTTTAAGCTCGGAAGCACACCGAGAAGCGTTGTTGAATGTCCTTAATCAAACGTTTCGTGCCACAAGACATACCAGTCAGCAAGATGGATCGACTGGTGAACAATATTCAAGCTGATAATCTCATCTCGTTTTCAGATGATGAGATTCCATCCGGAGGAAGAGGCCGAACAAAGGCGTTACATATTACTACCTACTGTAAGGGGCACGCTTTACCAAGTGTCTTAATCGATAATGGTTCAGCCCTGAACGTGATGCCTTCGATTACATTGAAGAGGCTACCAATAGATACCTCTCATATGAGGGCTTGTCAGAATGTGGTCCGAGCATTTGATGGGACCAAAAGAGAGGTAATCGGAAAGATTGAGGTACCATTGACCATCGGACCAGCCACCTATGATATTGAGTTCCTTGTGATGGATATCATGCCGTCCTATAGCTGTCTCTTGGGAAGGCCGTGGATTCATCAAGCAGGTGCAGTACCCTCCACGTTGCACCAGAAAGTTAAATTTGTCATTGATGGGGCCTTAGTAATTGTCAACGCTGAGGAAGATATCGTAGCAAGCGTGACCACAGAGGTTCCATACATCGAAGTAGGCGAGGAAGCGGTAGAATGTTCGTTCCGTTCCCTGGAATTTGTGAATGCCACATTCGTGGCAGAAGGAAAAAGAATCCCAAGACCTCGACTCTCCAAATGCACAAGGATGGAGATCAAGCAAACCCTAGGCCGAGGCGCAAGAATCGGGAGAGGTTTTGGGAAATATTTGCAAGGAATGATCAACCCTGTCCGTCCTATCCCAAAATTAGACCAATTTGGGCTCGGTTTTCAGCCCGGTTATCATGAAAAGAGAAAGGAAATTCAAAAGAACCGAGAGAGAAGGATAGCCAGATTGACTGGAAACAAACTCCAATGGAAGCCTATGACATTCCCGCCGCTCTTCAGAACATTCAAGTCAGGTGGTTATGTGTTTGAGACCACCATGTCCGAGTTACAAACGGCTCTGGAAGATCTGAACGTTAATGCCGTGACCACAGAAGATGTTGACAACGGAGATAGATCCGGGATATGCCTTCTGCCACATGGGTTCGTGCCTAGCAGTTGGTCGGTGGAAGAACTACCTGTGTTTTACAAGAATCTTTCAGAGTAATATTCGAACTATCCCTATTTGCCTATACCCGGGGCAATAGGTGATCTTTTGTAAGGGTGAATAAATGTTTTGTTTAAGTTTAATAAAGGATGCATTTTTCTTTTCCATGGCAAACAAATTTTTCTTTTATTTATTATCTATCTCCCTCATTCCAGTACTTCATTTCCAGTTACTCTCAAAGTTAGTTCTTGACCATTCCGTGTGGGATATTATCCTCTCACACATACACATCTTCCTCCTTTCAGGTTCCCAGATAACGATAATGTGGGCACTAATGACCCTGATCCGGAGGTGGATTTTGAATCAACCATTTGTCTTGGGGAATTTGAAGAATGCGATAATGAAGAAGAGTACAACTTGCCTACCGAATTGTTGAGAATGATAGAAAAAGAAGAAAAGCAAATACTGCCACATGAGGAGGCGATCGAAATCTTAAATTTGGGCGCTGAGGAAGATCGAAAAGAGGTTAAAATCGGCACAACTCTTTCGACTGAAGCAAGAAAAAACCTGATAGCCTTACTTCAGGAGTACGAAGATGTGTTTGCTTGGTCGTATCAAGACATGCCGGGACTAGACACAGATATGGTAGTTCACAAACTGCCAATCAAACCAGAATTCAAACCAGTGCAGCAAAAACTGAGAAGAATGCGACCAGAAATGCTCCTTAAGATCAAGGAGGAAGTCAAGAAGCAATTTGATGCCGGTTTTCTCCAAGTAGCCAAATACCCTGAATGGGTGGCCAACATAGTGCCTGTGCCGAAGAAGGACGGGAAAGTACGCATGTGTGTCGATTACCGGGACCTTAATAAGGCCAGTCCCAAGGACAACTTTCCTCTGCCACACAAAGACACTCTGGTGGACAATACGGCCAGGAACACCTACTTTTCATTCATGGATGGATTTTCGGGGTACAATCAGATCAAGATGCATCCCGAAGACATGGAGAAGACCACTTTCGTCACAATGTGGGGAACTTTCTGTTACAAAGTGATGCCTTTCGGATTAAAGAATGCTGGGGCGACATATCAGAGAGCTATGGTGACCCTGTTCCACGACATGATGCACAAAGAAATCGAGGTTTATGTCGACGACATGATTGTCAAGGCACAAACCGAGAGTGAACATGTCAAGAATCTAAGGAAGCTCTTCCAGAGATTGAGAAAGTTCCAGCTGAGACTAAACCCTAGCAAGTGTACCTTTGGGGTAACATCTGGAAAACTACTAGGCTTTATAGTCAGCAGGAGAGGCATACAGGTCGATCCAGATAAGGTTAAGGCTATCCAGAATCTACCTCCACCACGAACCCAAAAAGAAGTCCGAGGTTTTCTGGGCAGACTAAACTACATAGCTCGGTTCATCTCTCAGTTAACCGACAAATGTGACCCCATCTTTCGTCTCCTCCGAAAAAATAGCCCTGGAGCATGGGACAAAAACTGTCAGATTGCATTTGAGAAGGTAAAAGAGTACTTGTCTCACACTCCTGTCCTGATGTCCCATATCCCAGGAAAACCTCTGTTTTTGTATCTCTCCATATTCGAGAACTCCATGGGGTGTGTTCTGGGTCAACACGATGAGTCTGGGAAGAAGGAAAGAGCCATCTACTACTTAAGCAAGAAGTTCACCGATTGCGAGGTCCGATATCCTCCTATTGAGAAGGTTTGTTGTGCCCTGGTATGGGCTACAAAAAGACTTCGACAATACATGTTGTATCACACCACTTGGCTGATTTCCAAGTTAGACCCACTAAAATACATGATGGGTATACCTGCTCTATCCGGAAGGTTAGCTCGATGGCAGATGCTTTTGTCTGAATTTGACATCGAATACGTGAGCCAAAAAGCGGTAAAAGGCAGCGCCATATCCGATTTTTTGGCAAGCAGAACTGATGAGAGCTATGAGCCGCTGGACTTTGATTTCCCGGACGAGGACTTAATGGCCATATCGTTAGGGGAAGCAAGCATTTCAACGGACGGTTCCTGGAGAATGCACTTCGATGGGGCATCAAATGCACTAGGACATGGCATCGGGGCAATTCTAGTCTCCCCAGAAGGGAGTCACTACCCATTTACCAGCAGACTGAACTTTGATTGTACCAATAACATGGCAGAATATGAAGCCTGTGTCTTGGGAATTCGAGCTGCACTGGGGCAAAATATAAGGACTTTGCGAGTGTATGGAGACTCAGCCTTAGTAATCTATCAGCTCCGAGGAGAGTGGGAAACCAAGGATATAAAGCTATTAGAGTACCGAAAACTCGTGTTGGATCTGCTCGAAGAGTTCGACGAAGTCACTTTCCACTACGTGCCTAGAGAAGAAAATCAAATGGCTGACGCTTTAGCTACCTTGGCAGCCACATTCAAGGCTGGCGGGGAGTCTGAAATGATGCCAATTAACATGCAGTCGTATGAGTACCCAGCTCATTGTTACCAAATTGAAGAAGTGAAAGACACTAAGCCTTGGTACTACGACATTCTGCAGTATATCAAGCATCGGAGTTATCCAGAAAATACCACTGAAATCGAGAAGAGAACCCTTAGAAGGTTGGCAGCTGGATATGTCCTTGACAGAGAGGTTTTATACAAGAAAAGCCATAACCAAGTTCTGTTAAGGTGCGTCGATGCTGAAGAGGCAAAAATGATAGTGGAAGAAGTACATGATGGGGTTTGTGGAGCACATGCAAATGGGCATATGATGTCAAGACAAATAATGAGATGCGGATATTTTTGGTCCAAACTGGAAAGTGATTGCATCAACTATGCTAGGAGATGTCATAAATGTCAGATTTATGGAGACAAGATAAATGTTCCACCCCATCCGCTTCATATAATGACGTCACCATGGCCTTTCTCCGTGTGGGGCATGGACGTTATCGGGCAAATCCATCCAAAGGCTTCGAATGGTCACCGTTTCATTCTCGTAGCAATTGACTATTTCACGAAATGGGTAGAGGCTGCGTCATACGCCAGTGTCACTCAATCCACTATTTGCAAGTTTCTGAAGAAAGAAATTATATGTCGGTATGGTCTACCCGAAAGGATTATCACCGATAACGCAACAAACTTAAACAACAAGATGATGAGTGCTGCCTGCGAACAGTTCAACATAAAACATCACAATTCTACTGCTTACAGACCAAAGATGAACGGAGCAGTAGAAGCAGCAAACAAAAATATTAAGAAGATAGTGGAAAAAACAACTGAAACTTACAAAGACTGGCATGAGAAGTTGCCTTTTGCTTTGTTCGCTTATCGAACTTCGGTACGAACTTCGACTGGGGCAACTCCATTTTCACTAGCCTATGGAATGGAAGCAGTGCTACCCATTGAAGTCGAGATTTCGTCTCTCAGGGTCTTGTCAGAAGTCAAACTGGATGATGCAGAGTGGGAACAATCTAGGTATGATCAGCTTAATCTGATAGATGAAAAAAGACTGAAAGCCATTCATCATGGTCAAGTCTATCAGAAACGAATGATCCGAGCACATGACAAAAAGGTGCGCCCGAGAATATTCCGTGAAGGGGATCTAGTGCTAAAAAGAATTTGGCCAGTCCAGAAAGATTTCCGAGGAAAATGGACGCCAAATTGGGAAGGACCTTATGTCGTGAAGAAGGCTTTCTCCGGAGGAGCCCTTATCCTGGCTGAAATGGACGGACCTGAGCTGCCACATCCCATTAACTCGGATGCAGTCAAGAAATACTTCGCTTAGGATGAAAACCCGAGAGGGCGTCCTAAGTTAAAAAAAAACGTTTAGGGTGAAAACCCGAAAGGGCGCCCTAAATTGAAAAAAGAAAAAGAGGAAAGAAGATAAGGTGGGTTCAAGATAAAAACCCGCAAAGGGCGTCTTGCAACCAAGGATGGGTCCAAGTTGAAAACCCGGAAAGGGCGATTTGGATATTAACGGTGGAAACATCTCGGCACATGAATCTTCTACGAACTCAACAAATCGAAGAAATGTTGCACCCTCCCAAACGTTGTCGCTTTTTCAAAGATCCTTTGGCAAAGGCTGCATTCAAAGTCACCAAACGGCTTTTCAACTCAGAAGTGCCCACGTTATCGAGATCTAAGACATTCATTTACACATCATTGTGTATTCGTTTTCTAGAATGTTTGCCATGTATTATTTGTTCTTCTCCTCCCTTATGAATAAAGACCATCTTTTCTCCAATTCCTTTTGAGCATCTTGAATTAGATTTAAACCTAATGGTTTATTTATTTTTATGAAAGATAATCGCATATTACTGTACAAAGATTCATTGAAAAGTACAGGTACCCAGAAGCCAATCAAGGCCCATGCACATGCTTGAGATGGTTGAGGACCATCTTCGAAAAAAAAAATCATCATCAAACATTTGAAGAATTCAAGATCAGAGATCGGAACTTCAAGCTCAAGAGTCAACAACGACAGGCCACCGGAGAACTCTCCAGAGCTCAGAATAACATATGTTGCATATGCATTTTAGGCATACCTAAGACCATGACATCCATAACATCACATATATGCATATCTTTGCAGGTTTTACCCAGAGCCAATTTCAACTTCACAACGAAGGATATTGGACTCCAGACAACGTAAGTTCAACTTCACGACGAAGGGACCGCTGGTTGTCAACAAACGTTTCTCAATTTCAGAGCCAATTTCAACTTCACAACGAAGGATATTGGACTCCAGACAACGCAAGTTCAACTTCACGACGAAGGGACCGCTGGTTGTCAACAAACATTTCTCAATTTCAGAGCCAATTTCAACTTCACAACGAAGGATATTGGACTCCAGACAACGCAAGTTCAACTTCACGACGAAGGGACCGCTGGTTGTCAACAAACATTTCTCAATTTCAGAGCCAATTTCAACTTCACAACGAAGGATATTGGACTCCAGACAACGCAAGTTCAACTTCACGACGAAGGGACCGCTGGTTGTCAACAAACATTTCCCAATTTCAGAGCCAATTTCAACTTCACAACGAAGGATATTGGACTCCAGACAACGCAAGTTCAACTTCACGACGAAAGGACCGCTGGTTGTCAACAAACATTTCTCAATATCAGAGCCAATTTCAACTTCACAATGAAGGATATTGGACTCCAGACAACGCAAGTTCAACTTCACGACGAAGGGACCGCTGGTTGTCAATAAATAACTTCCCAACTTCAGAGCCAATTTCAACTTCACAACGAGGGATATTGGACTCAAGACAGTATAAGTTCAACTTCGCGACGAAGGAGCTATATACAATACCAACTTCACAAACAGATTGATCCAACTTCGCGACGAAGGAGTCATCTGTAAACACCACGACGCCATAGTCTTCAGAACAAGGGTCACCTTCACGACGAAGTACCTTGAACCAGAAGATAATTCAGAGGCCACTTGTCAAAAGCTTTGAGCTCGTCTTCAACTTCGCAATGAAGGATTTCGTGCTCAAAATCTTCCAGTTTTGACTCAACCCCACGACAAGGGAGTCATTTCTTGATCAAATTTCAACTCTGTGACAGAGGACAGTTGATATGGACGAAATTTGTGTCTTTTAATCTTTGCTCTATTGTCGTTACACGATAATGAGCAAAGAGGGGCAGCTGTAGACACATAATTTCGTCTCCACACTTTTATAATATTTACATATATATATTAGTATTACTCCACACTTTTATAATATTCACATATATATATTAGTACTAATTTCATTTATTTCTTGCATATTACAGGACCAAAATTAGGTTACAAGACCAATCTGCTGGCCCAACAGTGGACCAAGGCCAGCGCACGTGACCCATAATAGTTTAGGGTCTTCGGAAGCCCTAGCTCCCTCAACTTCTCATCCAGCCGCCAGTAACAGTGACCGTTGGATCTAGATGGAATCCAACGGTCCACGGTAAAGGCATCTAGGGTTGCCTCCAAACCCAAGCCAAGGTTCCAGCCGCACCGCACACTCCCACGACCGCACGCCTCTCAAACAATGCCCGATTCTCTCGGCAACCACCAACGACGCAAGGATCTCGCACAGTGAACAAGAAAATGTTAGAGTCCTATTAGGATTCAAATAGGTCTAAAAATAGCACAAATCGAAGCTATAAATAAATGTAATCATCCATTTGTAAAAGGGGAGTTTTTTCATACGAATCACGAAATAGACACAAAACCCTAGCAAAAATTCGCAGTAAATATTAGAGTGAAAACAGAGCTTTTCTTTTGCAAATTTTCGAGAGAACAATAGGTAAAGTTCTTACCTTTTGGTAGTTATTTTGCATGCTCGCCCGTTTGCTTCTCTTTTCCTTTTTTTATACTCAAAATACGCTCAAAACGCCGATGAACAGGGGGGTTTTCGAAGTTATCGAACCCAGATTCACACCCTGAGGCTTTGTTTTTGAGAAAACTGTTTAGATTTTCAAAACGAGGGCACCGAGAGTTTTAAAAAAATAAAAACTTTTTTTGATTTTGCCGCCGATGACGGCGGCCGGCGAGGTGGCGCGGTGCCGGATTCTGGGTTCACATGAACCCCACGACGGCGTATTCATCTTTTTGGATGAACATTTGAAAGAAAATAACATAAAGGGAGGGGTTCCCTCGGCTTGGAGAAGAGAGAAATGATTATTTTGCTAAAAAATTTGATTTTTATGCTTAAACCATCCGCGTGTTTCTACTTAAAATAGGGTAAACTACCCTTTTGATCCCTGTTACCTCGAAAAGAGCCGTTTTCCCCCTCAAACCGAAATTAACCCTTAATATTGCTTTAGAATTTCGACCTCAAGCCTGCAGTTCTTTCATTTTAGTCCTTTCTCTGGATTTTAATTTTAATTATCTTTTTATATTACATTATAATAGTTATATATATTTTATATTATTATTAGTTTTTTTTACACTCGTATATGTGTATTATTAGTATAGTATTATGTCACTTATATGTTATATATATATATATATATATGTATATATGTACACATTTTGTATTTTACCCTATTTCTTTACTTCTTTATTATTATATTCATTTACATTATTTATTTTTTCTATTATTATTATATTTTTCCTCCCTCTTATATTTAGCTAATATATATGGTATTAATGTTATTATATGTTTTTATTAACTTTAGTTGTTTTACTTTACACGCTATTATTTTATAATTTTTTTTTTGTTTTTCTATTATTGTTATATATATATATATTCTTATTTTATTTTCATTATTTTTTATTTTATATGTACATATTTGATTATGGTGATTTATTTTAGTTTCTAGGTTTTTTTTATTTATTACTATTATATATATCTTTTTATTTTTCCCATTGTTTATATCTTTATCATTATTACCATCATATACATTATTTTTATATTCTATATTTTCCTCATCTTATTTGTTTTCCATTCTACCTTAGGCGTTTTATTTGCATTCCTTATCTAATATATGTCTTGATCTTCTAAGGGTACAATTTAAGCAATCTAAGGTAAGTAATTTAGATCGTCATTTTACATTTTAATTTAAATTTACAACTTTCTTAATTAAAGACAACTGGAAATTACATAGTACCGAATGGGCAGTTCAAGGGTGCTAATCCTTCCTTAGCTGTAACCGACTCCCGAATCCGACATATCTTTGGTAAGACGCAGATCAGGTAAGATATAAGGTATCCAGTTAACCTATTTATTTTTAAATAAATAATCGGTGGCGACTCCAATCCATTTTTCAAGTCGAAGCCCAATTCCGGGGTCCAACCGAAAGACGGTCACGACAACTTCCTTTCTTCTATTCTTCTTCTTTTTATTCATCCCATTTTCTCTTAACCTCCTCGAATTTCAGCCATAGTTTGTTGCGGCCAACCACCACGTCAACCACTATCGGTTGTCGTCGACAGTGACCAATAAGTCTAAAAATTTTCCACCAAACTCATTTCATCACACAATAAGTCAAATATGAAAAAAGTAAAATTCAGGGAGTAAATTTGTAATTTACCCCAAAAAAACCTTTAAAAGTTGTGCAGTTTGTTTTCTTCCCTCGTGGACATTTAAATTTAAGGCAAATAAATTTTATCAGCCTAACTATAAAGTACTTTAATTATATTTACCCAAATAATTAAAATACTAAAAACCATCTTATATACTTTGAGAACAAGTTTCTAAGCATAAGCGTAGGGAAAAATACGTATATGAATTGGTATTTTTTTTGAGTGAAAGAAATATGTAATATTTTAGAATTACTCATTTATATAATAATTTCTATAGACATGACAATAAATATAACTAATAAGTCTATTATTATATTTTAAAATAATTGTAAGATAGAATTATATTTGCCTAACTATAAAGTCAAATATTTGCTTAACTATAAAATACTTTAATTTTACTTACCTAAATAATTAAAGTACTTAAAACCATGTCTTATATACTTTATGAATGTCGTTAATGTTTTAATATATTTTTATCTTTGTTTTATGATGTTTAAAAAAATATGTTATAGTTATTGATTTTATTGATTTATCGTTATTAATTGTTATTAAATTAATAAATAAAAAAATATTGATATCAAATTTTACTTTTAAATTGTAGCTAAAAGATTAGTGTGATCCTTTAATAAATTTTTAACTATAATTATAAAAGATATGTAAAAATTTCAATTATAGTTTATTTATCATTTAAATGATAATCATGTAAATGATGACATTGATAATAATTTTTAAGTATACTCATTATAGTTTATTTTATTATAATATATTTTATATTCGAAATATGATAATTAATCATGATGAAAAATATTAATATTAAATTGTTTACGTTTGAATGCACATAATAAATTTTATTTGGCTTTTTTCAAATATTTTTAACAACTTAAATATATATAATTTGATTATCAACCCAAAAAATAAACTTTTAAGATATTGATCTTAATTGCACTAATTAGAAAAATGTTCTTAACCACTTAATTATAAAGTTTACATAATAATCTGGAAGTTTCAGTAAACTAATATAATCAAACTTAAAAAAAAATTCTGTAAATTTCCAAAATAAAAGGAGCAGAAATTAGATCTCATTTTAAACAATTTCGGTTCATGGACTAAATAGTACATTTTGTAAAACTGGGCAGAAAACAGATTCCAAATAGCACACTGTTTTCGACTTAAATCGTATATTATCTAGGATTTTTGGTCACTGAGGTTATTTTCTCTTATTATAATACATGACAAATGACTAATCAAAACAAAAAATCTCACGTAAAGTTCTAATAATGTCTCCCATGCCACATTTTTTGCGTGCATGAACATTTAAATTTTAGGCTAATAAAATTTTCAGTTTTCAGCCTAACTATTAAGTACTTTAATTATATTTTCCTAAATCATTAAAATACGTAAAACCATATCTTATCTGCTTTAAGAACAAGTTTAGTAAGCATAAACGTGGGAAACAAATACCCTTATGAATTGATATTTAAGTGAAAATATATGTAATATTTTAGAATTTACTTGTTTATATAATAATTTCAATAGACAAGAAAATAAATATAATTAGTAAGTCTATTATTATGTTTTGAAATAATTCTAAAATATAATCATGATATTGTAATTGGAATACATTACCAAAAAAATATTTGAAATTTTAAGATTTTTTTCATCTCCTTCATTGGTGAATGCATGGTGTTTATATAGGAGGCCAAAAGAACGATTGATTCAGAAATACAAATTCTCTGAATTGATTTCCGTTGGAGAATGAAATTTGCATTATATTCTTCAATCATTTCGTAATTTCGTATTTGATATAGTTGCTTCCGATTTTTTTCCCTTAAATTTCTTAATCATTTTCCAAAAGATTGTATTTTCCATTTTTTAAATGCGAGGTTTCAAACTTTCCAAATAAAAAATTAAGTTGAATCTTTCGATCATCAACATGTCGGGAGATGGTTCACGATGATTTATAAGATAATAAACGGTTCACTTTGATAAACTTATAAGGCATTTCACATAACTATAAAGAATCAGCTCATATTCGTGAATGTTCAACTTCACGTGTTTAATTTAATCCCTCTTGACCATAAGGAATACTTGTTGTAGAGGGATTTGTAGGCTGGGATCCCACAAACTTTACATAGAGAGGACATGTTAAGGTCTTTCAATAGATTTCATTCCAATGTCAATGTTGGGCGTTAAATATTACGAGAAATTTTTGAACGAGATGTTATTGAGGTTATTGTTGAAAGTCAAAGGAAATTAGGCAGCACATGGGCTGCTAAATGGGCGGCTGCAAATTGTCCAAATTAGACAGTCATTTTAGTTGAAAATGTGCAAGGGTAAATTACCCAATTTACTCCCTAAACTTTAGAGTATTTATAAGATTAGTCCTTAAGCTTCAACTATAAATACCCTAACTCATTTAGCTTCAAAACCATCCCTAAATCATTATAGCTCTCTCTTAAGTATTTTTGTAAACACCTGTAAATTTTCTCCCTTTATTAAAAGATATGTAGCAGTCCGAAGACGTAGGCATAATTGGCTGAAATCCGTTATTAATTTCAGGTATTATTTTTCCGCTTTTATTTCACATTCTCACTAATTTGGTTATAGGGAAATTACTTGTTCTCGTTTATTTCTCAACAACTGGTACAGAGTTTTTGATTGTGAATTTTGTATATTTTTCTGTGATGTTACTATTCATATGAATAGTGAATTTTGTGAATAGTAAAATTTTGTCAGCGATACGAGTTTGTCGACGGAGGTGTTCTAATACACGGTGATTCGTAAGAATTGTCAGAAACGATCCAAAAGAAGCCAAATTCGAGTAAGAGCGATGGCTTTGAGAAACGAAGTGGATGAGCTCAAGAGGGAGTTGTGTAACCCCCTAGACCCGGCCTATGCGTTTCGACTAAGTCTAGTGGATCACATTATGATTATTAAAGACATTTTCTGAAACCGTTATTCCATCAATATAAAATCACATTATAAATAACATGAAATTATAAACAAATTATACTATCAAATTCCAACTCGTAAATATAGTACCAATAAGTAATAAATTAATTTAAAACATGTCTTCAAATTCAAAATCACAATAAACCGAACAGTAATAGCAAAAGAGTCATCATTATAAAATTCGATATTTTAAAATAAGGTCCATGTCACCAAAATAAAGTCAACTTGCAAAATAAAAACATTACAGTCTGATTTACTTCAAGAGATATGTTAATCCTCCAAGTGCTCGAACCGAGGTATCTAACCAACAGTATCTGAAAGGGGGAAAACATTTTCGAAAGGTGAGCTAGGCTCAGTGTGTCCCAACATTTCCATAAAATCACAATAGGTACAAATCATAGTCCAGTAAATCTCACAAATTCATAAAAGAGTTTAACTTTTGAAAATCATAGTTTAAACCCTTTTCTGGTACACCATCAGTAGTTCCCAAAATTATTTTCCATATAGCTTACTTTATGCACATAGCAAAAAGAAAGCCAACTTAAGGATAGGCTATGAAGCTTGTATCCTTAAGCCCAAGTCAATAAGTCCATATAGTTTACCCTAAGTACACAGCAAAGGAAAGCCGACCTAATGAAACATCTTGGGGCCCTCAAGAGTCACATTAGGCCCATTTAGCTTGATCAGAGCTATT
Organism: Hibiscus syriacus; assembly: GCF_006381635.1. NCBI lineage: Eukaryota > Viridiplantae > Streptophyta > Magnoliopsida > Malvales > Malvaceae > Hibiscus > Hibiscus syriacus. The sequence continues at coordinate 492,243 of NW_024062804.1, read as the reverse complement.
CCATCGTAATTCAATTCCAAAATTCAATTGCATCGTGACATAAATTCCATAAATCCAAAAACATGGTAATCATATACCATTTCAAAACAAAAATTAGATAGCAGCCATATTCCATAAATTGTCACATTAAATTGGTGCATCCATAAAACAATAACCAATGAATTCGGTGTACCACATATTAAAACCAATAAAACAGTTCAGTAATAAGTAGGGAACACACCTCGACAATAGGTTCAAATAGCAAATCTACTGATTGTTGGTTTCACCACGCTCTTCTATAGTTTTTGAACCTATTTTACAATAACATTATATTACTTATGAGTAGTATAAATACATCTCTAAAATCATAAAATTTACGTGTCTTACGGGTGAATACTGGCATACGTGGTTTAACTGATCTAGAAGAGCTGGGTCGAGCTGTCGAACGATCCGGAGAGACTCTTGTACCTTAAAACAATAATAATTTATCAGTCCCAAATCCTATTTAATTGTTCAAAGCTAAACTTCTTAAGTATATAAGCATTTTTCGGGTTTGACTATCAATTTGGGGTATTTTGAGTTTGAATTTGGCCAAACGGATTGCGGAATCAGAATCAGGACGTCAAAAAACATAAAGTATGACTTTCTGAAAATTCAAATTCTTGGTCAAAGTCAAAGTCAACCACTTTGACCATCGATTTGGAGGCCTTCGGGTTCGAATTTGACAAAACAAATAGCGGAAACGGATTCGGCACGTCGAAAACTATCAGGATAGGTATACTCGTAAAAGATTAACGATCGTTTAATGCTCGGTCAAAGCCATTTTAAGTTTTGGTCAAAGGAAGTCAACGGTCAACGGTCAAGTCGGGTCATCGGTCGGGTCGGGTCGGTCGGGTCGGGTCAGACTGGTCAAACTGGTTCAGACCGGTCAAAACGGTTCGAATCGGTCGAAACCGGTCAAATCGGTTAAACCGGTCAAAACCGGTTGAAAACCGGTCAAACCGGTTTCCAGCAGCATCCACTCTCCCTGCGGCGGCGCGTGTGGCGCGTGAGGCCTCCATCGGGGCCCTAAAAATCCCGGAAAAATTTCTAAAAATTATTTTGAGCGATTTCGAGATACTTACAACGATCGGTTCAAATTTTTGAACAACGGAGAGCTCGATTTCAACTCGACCGAATCTTTGACTGCTCCACCTCCTCACGCGCCGTCGTCTACGGTGAACAAGGTTGACACCGATGGACTCGCAATGATACAAGGAACACGATGGTGCTGGAGGTGTCGTAAACGGAGCAACGATCGGCGATGAATTTAAGATTTTCCCGGCGATAGAGCTAAAAAAACGTCGATACTTTGACTGGAAATTCCCGACGTTTGGCCGCATTTCGCTTCAATTAATTTGAAGGGTTTGTTCCTCGCTCGATGATAAACACAACGGTGGTTTCAAAACAACGATCGAAATTCAGACGGCGTCTGGATCGGGGTCGGAAACGGCGTAGGGGAAAGGGAATTTGGGAGCATTTTGGTTTTGATTTTCAGAACCAAATGCACGATTATATTCACCCAAATACCTAACTTTCTTGGGTAAATTTAGGGCTTGGTCCCTAAATTTTCTTTAACTCTAAAACAAGCTCCAAGTTTTAAAATCTTTCAATTTAGTCCCGAATTTTCGTAAATTTTCACAATTAATCTCAAATTTCAATTAACTATTATTTTGTAAATATTCGGGTTGTTGCAATTCTCCCCCTCTACAAGAAATTTCGTCCTCGAAATTTACCTTATGAGAATAGTTGAGGAAATTGAGCCTCCATTGACTCCAATGTCTCCCAAGTAGCTTCTGAGGGGCCTCGATTACTCCATTGAACTTTGACCATTGGAATTCGCCTATTCCGAAGAACTCGTTCATCTCTCTCTAAGATCTGAATGGGCTCCTCTTCATATGACAAATCAGGTCTCAGCTCTACTTCTTCATCCTGAATAATGTGACCTGGATCTGGACGGTATCTCCTCAACATTGATACATGAAAGACATCATGAATACGACTTAGCTCTGAAGGCAACTCAAGCTGATATGCAACAGGTCCTACCCTCTTCAAGGTACGAAATGGTCCAATAAATCTTGGACTCAATTTACCCTTACGCCCGAATCTCAATACTTTCTTCCAGGGTGAAACTTTCAAAAAGACCTGATCTCCAACCTCAAACTGTATATCCTTCCTCCTTTGATCTATATAAGATTTCTGCCTATCAAATGCCTCTTTCAGACGGTCACAGATTAATCTGACTGTGTCCTCCGTCTCACGTACTAACTCAGGTCCTAACTTTTTCCTATCACGCAACTCAGTCCAACAGAACAGAGTGCGACATTTACGCCCATAGAGTGCTTCATAGGGTGCCATACGAATGCTGGTCTGATAACTGTTATTATAAGCAAATTCAACCAACGGCAAAAAGTTCTCCCAACTACCATGAAAATCGATTACGCAACCCCGCAACATATCCTCCAGAATTTGAATTACTCTCTCAGATTGACCATCAGTTTGTGGATGAAAGGATGTACTATAATCCAATCTTGTTCCCAAATTCGTATGTAACGCATTCCAAAATCTCGAAGTAAATCTCGGATCTCGATCAGAAATAATAGACAATGGAACACCATGCAATCTGACAATCTCTGAAATATACAATCTTGCCAGCTTGTCCAAAGTATAATTTACTCGCACAGGAATGAAGTGAGCTGCCTTTGTAAGTCTCTCAACAATCACCCAAACTGAATCTTTTTTCGAAGGAGTCATAGGCAAGCCAGTAACAAAATCCATAGTAATACGCTCCTATTTCCATTCAGGAATCTTGATAGGCTGTAACAAACCTGATGGATGTTGATGTTCTGCCTTAACTTGTTGACAAGTCAAAAACCTAGCCACAAAATCATATATGTCTTTCTTCATCCCAATCCAATTATACCTCTCTCTCAAATTCCGGTACATCTTATCTCCTCCGGGGTGCATAGCATATGGACTACTATGAGCCTCAGTAAGGATAGTCTGCCTCAACTCAGCATCATCAGGCACACAATATCTACCTTTAAAGCATAAAACTTCATCCTGATCAATTGCGTAATCTGAGTTTGTCCCCTGCTCTACTTGCTCAAAGATGGAAAACAAGGAGCTATCAAGGGGCTGCTTAGCCTTGATCTCATCAACCAAGGTCGGCTTAACTTGCAATTCTGCTAACAAAGTGCCATCGTCATATAAATTCATTTTGGCCATTAAAGACCTTAACTCCGATACCGTCTTTCGACTCAAAGCATCCGCTACAATGTTAGCTTTACCAGGGTGATAATCAATCACGCAATCATAATCCTTTAGAAGCTCTAACCAGCGACGCTGTCTCAAATTAAGCTCATTCTGGGTCAAAAGATACTTTAAGCTCTTATGATCCGTGAAAATGTAACACTTCTCTATATAAAGATAGTGTCTCCAAATCTTCAAGGCAAAAATTACTGCTGCCAACTCTAAATCGTGAGTAGGATAGTTACACTCATACGGCCGCAGCTGACGGGATGCATAAGCCACCACCTTACTTTCCTGTATTAAAACACAACCAAGTCCTGAATGTGAAGCATCACTATACACTGTAAAATCCTTCCCGGACTCTGGTTGAATCAACACCGGTGCTTGAGTCAAAACCGCCTTTAATTTCTCAAAGCTCTCCTGTTGTGCCTCGCCCCAGTCAAACGGCACATTCTTCCTTAACAACTTTGTCAAAGGAGAAGCAATGATCGAGAAGCCCTCAACAAAACGTCGATAATAACCAGCCAAGCCCAAGAAACTGCGGATCTCAGATACGTTCTTAGGTCGTTTCCAATTCATAATAGCCTCTATCTTGCTGGGATCGACCTGAACACCTCGCGCAGAAATAATATGCCCCAGAAACGATACTTCTTGAAGCCAAAACTCACACTTGCTTAGTTTGGCATATAGACGATGCTCTCTCAAAGTCCGCAGAATGATCTTCAAATGCTCGTCATGCTATGCCTCAGTACGAGAATATATCAGAATATCGTCAATGAAGACCACCACAAATTGATCCAAATATGGTCGGAACACTCAATTCATCAAATCCATGAAAGCTGCAGGAGCGTTCGTCAAACCAAAAGGCATCACTAAAAATTCATAATGAGCATATCTAGTACGAATGGCCGTTTTTGCAACATCAGATCCTTTAACTTTCAATTGATAATACCTCGAACGAAGATCAATCTTAGAGAATACAGTAACTCCTCGCAATTGATCAAATAAGTCATCAATCCTGGGTAGTGGGTATTTATTCTTGACCGTCATCTTGTTCAATTTTCGATAGTCAATACATAATCTTAGCGACCCATCCTTCTTTTTCACGAACAGAACTAGAGCTCCCCATGGTGAAGTACTATGTCAGATAAATCCTCGATCGAATAATTCTTGCAATTGGACTTTCAACTCCTTAAGTTCCTTTGGAGCCATACGATAAGGTGCCATAGAAATAGGTGAAGATCCCGGATAAGTCTCAATCTCGAACTCTACCTCTCTATCAGGAGGTAACCCAGGCAACTCCTCCAGAAAAACATCAGGAAACTCGCTAACTGTACGAATCTCCTCGATCGTGGACAATGCACCTTTGGTGTTCAAAATACAAGCAATGAAGGTCTCATATCCCTTCCAGATCATACGATCAATTTCCATCGCTGAAACTATATTGGAGAGATAACCACGCCGTTCACCAATTAACACAACAGTCCGACCATCTGAAGTCTTCAGAGTAGCCCGCTTGTATTCGCAATCCAGCTTTACCTTGTGTTTATTCAACCAATCCATTCCAAGAATTAGATCGAACTCCTCTAAAAGAAGCTCCATAAGATCAGCGAGAAAAATTTCTCCCTGAACCTCGAGAGGACAACGCCGAAATACTTTATTCACTAATACCGCTTGTCCTACTGGACTTGTAACTGTAACAGTATTTTCAGTGTTCTCGATCGGAATCTGAAGGTTTCGAGATACTGAGCTCAATACGTAGGAGTGGGTGGAGCCATTGTCCAATAGTGCAAAGTATGGAATGGAATAAATAGTAAATGTACCTGCAATAACCTCAGGCTTATCTCTGTCATCACGACGTCTAGTGGCATAAACCAAGGCTGGTTGTCTAGCCTCAAAAACTGTTGGCCCTCTACTTTGCTAAGGTCGGGCTCTACTGTCTGTCCTGGACGTTGATCCTCGAGTCTTTCCTTGACTACGATCTCTAATTGGAGTCTGTACTGTAGTCTGCGACCGTACAGGAGTCTGGGTAGCGGTCTGCTCAGACGAAGCTAGCTGAGGACAATCCCTCCGAAAGTGACCACTAGATCCATACTGATAGCAAAGAACCATCTTCTTACGACACTTTCCTGTATGTTGTTTACCACAAAACTCACAGAGGAACCCATGATAATAGGACGAGGAACCGCCTCGACTGCCAACTAACGGTGAGGATGCTGCAAGCCTAAAACGTGTATTGCTTCTCTGAGGGGCTGAAGTACGAGTCCTCTTCCCGGACTGTGCTGATGACTCCATCGGGCCTGAAAATTTCTTAGATCGTTCCTGATCAACACACTCTCTACCAGAAGCTAAAACCTCCACCTCTTCAGCATCTTTGGCTCTGCCCACCAGCACATCAAATATTTCATCCTGATGGGTTACAACTTACCTACGCAGCTCGTATCTGAGTCCAAGGGTAAATTTACGACATCGATCTCTCTCAGTAGGTACCATACTTCAGCAACTTCAAGAACTCGATCTCATACTCAGAAACAGTCATGTCTCCCTGAACCAAGTCTTGAAACTGTTGTCGTCTCTGAGCTAAGTAGCGTTCTCCCAGAAAACGACTCCGAAAGCGATCCTTAAAGAAATTCCAGGTCAAACGATCGGTAGGAACACTACTGGTCACTGACTCCCACCAAGTGTAGGCATTACCATCTAACATTGCTACAGCACCCAGATATCTCTTAGTTGAGTCCAAACCCAACTGATCCATGCGTCTCTCTGTATCCTGGAGCCAATCCTCAGCTTCAGTAGGAGCTCCACCAATCTCTCCCCCAAAAGTTCTAACTCCATTGGCAATCAACGTCTGTGAAATAGGAACCTCAGATACAACACCAGTAGCTCTGACTGCTCCATGTATTAACTGCAGAAACTGTCTACTAAAATTCTCATCAAATGCAACTCCAGTAGACTCTGACTCAATATCAGTCGCTCCTATGATCGGTGTAGTCATTCCAATACCATCGGTAGGTGGCATATTCGTTGGGGTCGTAGGAGTAGGATCACCTATCGGAGGTGGGAGATCTACTCGTATCTCATCAATCGGATCTGCAAATCTAGCCACTCGACCTCGTCCACGGCTAGTTCGACGACCACGTCTAGCACTCATTTTGGTGGATCTCGAGATTACTACAGAAGATAAACTTAAGGTTAGATAAGCACTTGGAGTCTCGAACATAGTTAAAATCTTAATAACTTTGTGACATGGCCTTAGTAACTCGTTTTGTAAAATATTTCAAAACCGTATTTTTAATGTGGACTCATACACAGTCCGAGGGTTAAAAACTAAAAGCTCTGATACCAATAAATGTAACCCCTTAGACCCGGCCTATGCGTTTCGACTAAGTCTAGTGGATCATATTATGATTATTAAAGACATTTTCCGAAACCGTTATTCCATCAATATAAAATCATATTATAAATAACATGAAATTATAAACAAATTATACTATCAAAATCCAACTCGTAAATATAGTACCAATAAGTAATAAATTAATTTAAAACATGTTTTCAAATTCAAAATCACAATAAACTGAACAGTAATAGCAAAAGAGTCATCATTATAAAATCCGATATTTTAAAATAAGGTCCATGTCACCAAAATAAAGTCAACTTGCAAAATAAAAACATTACAATCTGATTTACTTCAAGAGATATGTTGATCTTCCAAGTGCTCGAATGGAGGTATCTAACCAATAGTATCTGAAAGGGGGAAAACATTTTCGAAAGGTGAGCTAGGCTCAGTGTGTCCCAACATTTCCATAAAATCACAATAGGTACAAATTATAGTCCAGTAAATCTCACAAATTCATAAAAGAGTTTAACTTTTGAAAATCATAGTTTAAACCCTTTTCTGGTACACCATCAGTAGTTCCCAAAATTATTTTCCATATAGCTTACTTTATGCACATAGCAAAAAGAAAGCCGACTTAAGGATAGGCTATGAAGCTTGTATCCTTAAGCCCAAGTCAATAAGTCCATATAACTTACCCTAAGCACACAGTAAAGGAAAGCCGACCTAATGAAACATCTTGGGGACCTCAAGAGTCACATTAGGCCCATTTAGCTTGATCAGAGCTATTCCATCGTAATTCAATTCCAAAATTCAATTGCACCGTGACATAAATTCCATAAATCCAAAAACATGGTAATCATATACCATTTCAAAACAAAATTTAGATAGCAACCATATTCCATAAATTGTCACATTAAATTGGTGCATCCATAAAATAATAACCAATGAATTCGGTGTACCACATATTAAAACCAATAAAACAGTTCAGTAATAAGTAGGAAACACACCTCGACAATAGGTTCAAATATCAAATCTACTGATTGCTGGTTTCACCACGCTCTGCTACAGTTTTCGAACCTATTTTACAATAACACTATATTACTTATGAGTAATATAAATAGATCTCTAAAATCATAAAATTTACGGATCTTACGGGTGAATACTGGAACACGTGGTTTAACTGATCTAGAAGAGCTGGGTCAAGCTGTCGAACGATCCGGAGAGTCTCTTGTACCTTCAAACAATAATAATTTATCAGTCCCAAATCCTATTTAATTGTTAAAAGCTAAACTTCTTAAGTATATAAGCATTTTTCGGGTTTGACTATCAATTTAGGGTATTTCGAGTCTGAATTTGGCCAAACGGATTGCGGAATTGGAATCAGGACGTCGAAAAACATAAAGTATGACTTTCCAAAAATTCAAATTCTTGGTCAAAGTCAAAGTCAACCACTTTGACCGTCGATTTGGAGGCCTTTGGGTTTGAATTTGACAAAACGGACAGCGGAAACGGATTCGGCACGTCGAAAACTATCAGGATAGGTATACTCGGAAAAGATTAACGGTCGTTTAATGCTCGGTCAAAGCCATTTTAAGTTTTGGTCAAAGGAAGTCAACGGTCAACGAAAACGGTCAACCGTCGGGTCGGGCTGACCGGTCAAACTGGTCAAAACCGGTTTCCAGCAGCGTCCACTCTCCATGCGGCGGCGCGTGTGGCGCGTGAGGCCTCCTCCGGGGCCCTAAAAATCTCGGAAAAATTTCTAAAAGTTATTTTGAGCGATTTCGAGATACTTACAACGATCGGTTCAAATTTTTGAACTGCGGAGAGCTCGATTTCAACTCGGCCGAATCTTTGACTGCTCCACCTCCTCACGCGCCACCGTCTACGGCGAACAAGATTGACACTGGCGGACTCGTAACGACACAAGGAACACGATGGTGCAGGAGGTGTCGTAAACGGAGCAACGATCGGCGGTGAATTTAAGATTTTCCCGGCGATAGAGCTAAAAAAAGTCGATACTTTGACTGGAAATTCCCGACGTTTGGCCGCATTTCACTTCAATTAATTTGAAGGGTTTGTTCCTCGCTCGATGATAAACACAACGGTGGTTTCAAAACAACGATCGGAATTCGGACGACGTTTGGATCGGGGTCGGAAACGGCGTAGGGGAAAGGGAATTTGGGAGCATTTTTGTTCTGATTTTCAGAACCAAATGCACGATTATATTCACCCAAATACCTAACTTTCTTGGGTAAATTCAGGGCTTGGTCCCTGAATTTTCTTTAACTCTAAAACAAGCTCCAAGTTTTAAAATCTTTCAATTTAGTCCCAAATTTTCGTAAATTTTCACAATTAATCTCAAATTTCAATTAACCATTATTTTGTACATATTCAGGTTGTTACAAGCTGCTCATATGTAAGAGAGAAATTAGTGAATGTGGTGCACTCAAGACCTTCTTGGAAGGACTTAGACCAGGGGTGATGCTCGGGGGAGAGCAAAGTGATACCCATAGACTTTCGGAGGCCATAGCTGTAGCTAGAAAGCTGACTGAGCTTGCAAGTGACAAGCCATGTAGCGATGTGTTGTTCAGGCCCATGCACAGAGATAGTGGAAATAGTGGGGGAGACTGGGAAAATGTGCAACGGAGAGATGGTAGAGAAAGCTCTTCGAGTGGCCAATGTGAGCCATCAACTGTTCGTAGCCAAGGAATGCCATCGGGAAAGAATGACAAGGCTAAGTTCGGGGCGAAGAAGAAGGTGAGCAAGGAAAAGCTTAAGTGATACTTCTGTGACGGTCCTCATTTAATTAGAGGATGTCCCGAGAAACGACGCCTTACAACCATCATGAAGAGGATAGAAGAAGGAGAAGTAGAGGGAATTGGCGCCATCGCAAGTGATAAAACTGTCAAGCCAGGAAAAAGACTTGGTCAGATTGAGGGGATCAATGCGGCCAAGCAAGGATCGAGACGAGGCAAGGTGTTGATGTTGAGGCAGCCGAACCCAAAAGAAAGCCCGATGCGATTGTGAGTGTTCAAGCAATCAAGTCAGGGGAAAGACTTGGTGAGGCTACGTGTTCCAAAGTAGCCGAAACAAGCGGCAAGGATGGTGCGACTACAAGTTCTCAAGTAGTCAATCCAGGTGCTAGACGTGGCGAGACTACATGTGTCAAAGTAGTCGAGCACATGAAGGGACTCGGTGCGATAGCAAGAGATAAAGCCGTCAAGCCGAGGGTGCAAAGTGAGCAAGTTCACTCACAGTATGCCAGGATGAAGGCGTGGTCCAAATTAAGGCGTCTCAGGCATAAAGAGACACTTAAGGAGTATGTGAGTCGATTCAAAAGACTCATGCTCAAAGTCCCAAGTTTGACTGAGGAATATGGGTTCTTTACCTTCATGTTCGAATTAAAGCCGTGGGCAAAGAAAGTGTTGGAGCGAAGGGAAGTCAAGGAGTTGTCCAAAGCCTTGAAAATCGCTGAGTCCATCAAAGAATTTGGAGTCAAGAAGAACAAGACTTCCAAAGCAAAGTCGAAAGCTGAGGGTAGCGGTAAGAGAATCCATGATGAAGGCAAGTCAAAGGACGATGAATGTTGTTCCTTGAGTGGCAGAGAAAGTCCACTCAGTGATGAACCAGATGATGGATCTGGGGAAGATGTGTGCAGGCTTAGCACAAGTTCAAGTGTCAAAGATGCTAAGCTGAGTATAAGAGTCGAGCAAATGAGTGGGTGCAAACTTAAGATGCCAGAAGTGTTGGGAGACTACCCGAGGGGAGCCGAGTCATCCAAGGTGATGGATGAGCCCAGGATCGAGTTATCCAGATAAGAGGGAGAACCCATGATCGAAGAGGCGTTGAGAGTTGGCTCAATAAGGTTCATTTCTACCAAGGTAAGTAGAAGCCAAGTGCAGAAGGAGTTAGCCATGTCCAATAAGTTTGCCGAGCATGTTCGAGTAGAGAACATGGCTTCAGAGACCATCATAAGAGAAGGGTCAAAGCAAGGGTTTACTGAGGATGTTCAAGTGAGGAACAATGCTTCAAAGACTAGTAGACAAGAGTCGAAGGGAGCCAAGACGTTAAGGGACAAGGCAACCATGGAGAAACTACCCATTTGCAAGGTATGAAATGAGCTCCAACCTTCGTGTTAGAAGGAATGAGGCAAGAAGGGGCATCAGACTTTTTCGTGAGAAAGTATCGATGCATGGTGGTGCAAAGAACTCCAATGATAAGGGTTCAATGCGAGGAGTGTCAGACTTCATGTAATAAGAAGGGTTGACGCAATTTTGAGTATGTCATGGTTTGTACTAGACCATATATTACTCAAGCAGTGGGAGCTGTTAACAAAGACGATGACTACGGACAAACTAAAGTTGTGTTGGCATGCTCGAGTAACAAGAGCATAAATGATGCTGCATTGATCAAGGTGTGAAGACAGATTAAAATCAGTCTTCAAGTGAGAGATTGTTGAAAGTCAAAGGAAATTAGGCAGCACATGGGCTGCTAAATGGGCGGCTGCAAATGGTTCAAATTAGGCAACCATCTAGTTGAAAATGTGCAATGGTAAATTACCTAATTTACTCCATAAACTTTAGGGTATTTATAAGATTAGTCCTTAAGCTTCAACTATAAATATCCTAACATATTTAGCTTCAAAACCATCTCTAAATCATTCTAGCTCTCTCTCAAGTGTTTCTGTAAACACCTGTAAATATTTTCCCTTTATTAAAAGATCTGCAGCAGTCCGGAGACATAGGCATAATTGGCTGAAGTTCGTTATCAATTTCGGGTATTATTTTTCCGCTTTTATTTATCATTCTCACTAATATTGTTATTGGGAAGTTACTCGTTCTCGTTTATTTCCCAACAGTTATCTATGCCTTTGACATTTGGTTATTACATATAAGGAGACGTATATGTGAGGAGTATAATATGTTATATAATCTGAGTCCCTTGTATTTAGAGAAAAACTAGAAGATTATAATTTATTACCAGTACATAAAAATTTATAACTTTTTAAAATCACAATGGTTGTATTCTTGATAAAGATTTTATAACACAATGGTCATAATTTATTACCGGTACATAAAAATTGCCCATATAATAGAACATCTAACGGGTACTTGTACTATTTTTTAGAGTATGAGGGAAAATACATAATCGATGTACTATATTTTAGACACAGTTGACTGCTCAGCATGTTGCTAGGGCATTGGAGGCATATCAGGTATACATTGCAACGTAGGGAATCTACAATATTTACCATTGCAACTAAGGCGAATCAAGCTCTTATCTCAGTGATGTAGGAAATATAGCAAACATATATAATAAATTATATTCCTTTTCCAGGTTGGGACAAGTCTAAGCCTTTTTTTTTCATGTGGAAAGGGCTAAGTGTGATAGACTGCCAACTAAGAGTAGGATGCTAACACGGGGTCAAATAAATCCTCGGTGTTTGATTTGTGGTGATGAATTGGAGATGCACAATCATCTTTTCGTTGAATGTTATTATGCTTGTCAAGTTTAGCAGTTGATTTTGCAAGCTTGTAGGCATGATAGATCTCATAATGGTTAGATGAACTTGATTAATTGGTTGCAAAAGGTTTGTAAAGGGAAGTCTTTGCAGGCTACTATCACTCAGTTAGCTTGGTGTGCGTTTAACTACTACATTTGGCAGGAGAAAAATAATAGATATCATGGGAGTGGAGAACACCATGTCAATGTTATTTTTTTCTCATATTAAGAATGATAATCGTTTAAGGCTTGATAGAAGTAAGAATGTTTCTAATTCAAATTCTAGTTTAGTTGCTGATTGGGGCTTTTAATTTCAAATTTTTGTTGTTGTTGGTTGTTTTGTTATTTGATTTTTTTGATTGGTTTATTTCTTTAGGTGTTGGGAATAGTTTCCTCGCCCATATAGGGTTGTGGGAAAAATGATTTTCTCATATAAGGCATCCACTATATTATTTCCTAAACTATGGTCATTGCTACAGTGCCAATGGAAAGACGTCATGATTACCATGCGACTTTCTTTTTTCCGGTGGAAGTCGCATGGATTACTATGTGTCTTTAGTTTTGTAGAGCTAAAAATGGTGAAGACGCACTGCATTCTTGGGGTCTTTTGAAGTCGCGTGGAACACGAGACATCTTCACCTAATTACTGTAGTATTCACCCTATCTTGGGAAATAATTCTGGTGTTGGATTATTTTGGGAATTCTTTTTCTCCAAAGGACTATCTCAATCATTTTGCTTGTTGGGGGATTTGAGTGATGTAATGTTTATTTGTGCTTGAGATTTCTTTTAGATGAATAAATGAAATTTATAAAAATAAAATAAAAAAGAAAGAGAAAAGGGCTAAGTGTGGCCCCTTTCAAAGCTCACAACATGGATTTTCATTTACTCCATTTGATTGAGCCTAACCCATAATTTAAATTAAGAAAATACCTTACCTTTTCCTCTAATTAACCTATATTATTTTTTCGCGAACCAAAAGACCTAAGTGACTAGAGGAGTGATTGTTATTTCTAGAAATCTTAGGTTCAAGCACATCAATTATAGGGGTATTCGAGTGTTCATTGTCAAATAGTTAAGAATATTTTAAATAAATATTACCTTAAAATCCCTAAACTAATTGTTTTTATCACTTCATTTCAAACCTTATAAATTATATCATAATCTCCAAATCATATAAACTTTTATTCACCAACTTTTTTAATGAATGCAATTTAATCTTTTTTTATATTATTTTCAGCTTCACATTTTACAGTTGTCTCAATTTGATCATTGTGTGTTGTTTACTTTATTTAAATTTTAGTTTTAATTTCATGTTTGTTCAATTTCATCCTTAAAAAATATATTTTTTATCAAAGTTATTCCATAATTATTTCTATTTTTTGTAATTTAGACTAAACCATATACAATTACAAATTACAATTCAATATTTATGAAAGACGAAAAATAATTCATCAAAAAATGACCCAACCTGAATACTGTATGTACCCAATAAGAATCGATCCGAATTTTATCCGTCAATAACATGACCCTATCTGAACGAGACCCGACTTAAAGTTTATCTGAACCTGAATTAACCTGATATTTAACTGCTTCGAACCCGAACCGTTTTGACATGAACTGATATTGATCTGAATTAAAATTAACATGACCCAACCTGAACTGAATCTGATTTCAAAATCAGCCTGAAATGACCTAAACCCGAGTCAACATGGACCCAACCTGATATGAGTCGAACCATTATATTAACCTAACATAACATGTATTTGATTTGACCTGATCGAATATGATCCGACCTGAAATATGAACGATTAACTGATTTCACATCTCTATCTTAAATCCCTAAAATTTAAATACCCATATCCTAAACCCTAATTATTTTCTCCTTCAATCGACGGGGGGCTTTGCAAGGAGGTCATGTGCAATGGGTCATGATGCAATTGTGAAAAAATTTGTGGCGCAAGGTGGTGAAATGCACTTTATATAACTTGTGACAGTGATGATTTGCTTTTGCACTTTAGAATTTGCAGTGGTGTTTCACCGTTATAATTTCAAGTTTCAGTGGTGATAATTTGCAGGGGTTATGCGCGGTTTATGGCCTGACGACGCTAGTGGTGGCCGGTCCACGGGTTAGTGACGGGCGTCGGTTGAAGGGGATTCAAATTATAAAGTTTTAGGGTTTTTTTAATATTGAGAGAAATTTGGGGTTATCTTAAATAATATAATAATTTTAGAAATATATATAAATATGATGCACGTCGAATAATGAATTTTATAGGACCTACATTCACCTAAAAAAGTTTAAACATTTAATTTAGACATTTTTATATTAAATTATAATAAAACTTAAAAATAAATAATCTGATTATTTTATTATTATTTGAATTTGTCCCTGACATTGATGTGTCCCACAAAATCCCAGGCGACAATGACGAATGCGTTTCGCTTTCACTCACAGGCAATAAATGTAATTAAGACAAGAGCAGGAAAAAGAACAGGCTAATTTTGTTATCCCAATCATTTTAACCAAATAATTACGAGTAAAAGGCTGGCATGGCGGCCGCTTATTTACTTCCAATTTGACAGTAACAATAATAATAGAATGAACGTACAGTTTTGCCTACTAAATCCAGTAACGTACCCTTTTGCACCCACTTTATATATAGATATAGTAGCAAACGCAATTGACACGCTTCGTATTTCTCATCAAGCTCCTTCAAAAACCCTAAGAAAAAAAATGCGGCAGCAGCTAGGGAACCATGAAATCCAACAGCTGGCTGAGACAGCCAGAAATCTCAGGTCATCTTTTCGCCAGTTATCTTCAAGCTTCAGGAATGCTACCTCGAACCACGCCATGTCGTCTTCCTTCAGAGAAAATAATGACGACGAGGTCGCGTTGCAGTGGGCGGCAATTCAGAGATTGCCGAGTTTTAAGCGTCTAAGAACGTCATTGTTGGATCACAGACTTTTAGTTGATGATACTAGCAAAGAAGAAGACGATATAAAAACCCACAGGAAGAGGATGTTGGTTGATGTTACAGAGCTCAGAGCAATGGAACACCACGTTTTCATTGAGAAGCTCATTACCAAGATCGAGGACGATAACCTCCGCCTATTGAAGAAACTGAAAGAAAAAATAGACAGGCAACAAACCTCTCGTCTATCTCTTTGGTTTTGAATCAGTTATTATTACTATTCACGCATGAAAATCTATAAAGGATGCCTTAGCCTTCGATCCTTTGGCCTATAGATTTTTGCAATGTTTTTAAAATTGGACCGGACATTGAACCGTTGAAGGTACTGATTTACTGGTTTAATCAGATTCAACCGCGGTTGACGGTTGAACCGAATTTTATATAAAATAATATTTTTTTTTTAATTTTACATAATATTCAAAGTAATATTAATATATATGTAACATTTTTTTTAAGTTTACAATATTAAAAGGTATAAAAATATCACAAATCATAACATATATAAATTAAAAATCATAAAATCAAGTGAAACAAAATGATTCAAATCAACTACAACATAATATTTAAGGTAAAACATACTAAATAATAAATATAATTATATAACTATAATCAAAAAAATAAAATTGGGGCTTAAAAAATAATAACAAATGATGTCATTTGGTTTAATTTTTTTTAAAAAAACAATCTCATATGACTAAGAAACATAGAAGAGCATCCCAAAAGTTTAAAGAGTAAAAATATGAGAACAAAACAATCTCACATGGCTAAGAAACATAGAAGAGCATCCCAACTTACTTCTATAAATAATAGAGGTAATTTGACATTCAAAATCATGGAGCCTTTTGGTGAGCACAGAGCAAACTATTCTTTCGCTTCAATTGAGCTCAAATTTTAGGCTTCAATCGAACTTCTAATTTTTTTTTTGAGTTCGAGTCTTTTCAAGTTCAAGCTTTAATATTATATTTTGAGTTCGAGTTGAACTTGATAATTTTTAGCTCGTGAGTTTTTGAGTCGAGTTGAGCTTATTTTTAAAGTTTTCGAGTTCGAGTCGAGCTCAGCAATACTCGAATTTGACTTGGCTCGTTGAACAAACGACGTCGTTTGGTTTAATTTTTTTTTTAAAGAAAAAAAGTGAACCGGCAGTTCAAACTGGTTTTGTTGGTTTCCAGCTAGTTCACCCCGGTTTTACCGGTTTTAAGTCGGTTCTACCGGTTTTCAGCCGTTTCATTGCCAGGCCGATTTTGTGAGGTAACCGGACCGGACAGGCCACCGGTTCACGGTTCAACCGGCCGGTCCAATTCGGTTTTGATAACCATGGATTTTTGCATCAGCTGAAAATGAAAATCTTACTTTTTAAAGCTAAAACTTTAAAAAGAGTAAAACTTGTATTTAATCTGCTAAAACTTTTAACGTAAACATATATTTAATGGATGCTGGCAGAAGCCAAACCATATATGCATGTAATTTTCTTTTATCTAATGGCTTCTGTAATCTGTACTAACAACATCAAAATGAAAATGAATTATGAATAATAATAATAATAAGTCAATCAAAAGAGAAATCATTTTGTAGATTCATTGACTTGCAACTGACAATGACATTTGTGCTTAGGGTGGGGTTGCAATTGTCGACTATTGAAGTGAGATTCCAGAATTTGTCAGTGGAAGCAGACTGTGAAGTAGTTCAAGGAATGCCCATTCCTACACTTTGGACAATAATCTGATCTCCACCTGTAAAATTTGTCAATAATCCGGAATGATATACTTTACTAATAATCACTTTTTAGTATTGATTACACTTATTGAACTGGTCACTTTCAGAATCTCAACTGAACGGAATTAGAGGAGACGATCAAGTATTCGTTGGTATTATATATTTTTGTGATGTATAAGTATTAAGAATACTCAGCATACTTGAGTTATGTTCCATAACCTTTAGGGATGATACAACATAAGTTTATTGGTGTTTCTAGAATTTATGCAAAGACATTCACTTATTCCAAATTGTTAGGATATTTAGGTAACTTCAACACTCAAGGTTAGTTCGATCATCTTAAGTTCAAGGTATTCTAATTTTTTTGGGGTTCAGGGTATTTCAGTCATTTGAATATCATAGGTTATTTTAATTATTTCGTAGTTCGATGACATTTCGATAATTCTTTTCAATCCAAACATATGCACTTTTTCTGGTAATTGGTCTAATATGTCCTTTTTGGGCTATTTTTCACATTCAGGGGAAATCCGGGTCTTTTTACAATACAAGGGTATTTTTGTAATTTTACTCCATAGAATTATTTTTTGTAATTTTTTAACCAAGTATTCCCTACATTTAACCTTTAAAGAAATTAATTAGAATTTTGGATCTTGAGGTCAATTTATTTACTAACTAATCTTTAAACTTAGAATTATTTCTGATCGGTCTACCAATTTCTTTTACGAGCCGTTTGAGTCTTATACAATGTTCTGTCTTTATTCCATATTCAGTTTGAGTCCAATGATAATTAAATACACCTAAATGACTAATCATTTTCATTCATGCATTTATCAATTATCAATGAGTTCTAAAAAGCATACAAAAGGTAGTAGAGTATTACCTCGATTTATGAGTCATATTGTTAACCAATTAAACTCCATTTTATCTCCCTCGAACTTTAATTCCACGTCCTATAATGTTTCGAATACATGGCAAAACCAATTACATTAGAAATGAAACTTAAACGTGAAAATTTATATTGAATCAGGAGATAAAATGTCAAAAAAAATAACTTACCGAGTTTGAATTTGGCAAAACGAACTTCGGATCCAAACTCGGGACGTCTAGAAACATGAAATATGACTTTTTGGAAAATTTTATTTTTTGATCAAAATCAAAGTCAACGTTAGTAAAAGTTAATGGTCAAGTCAACGATCAGTCAAAGTTAATGAGTTGACTCTGTTTGAGTTGACTCAATCAGACAGCGAGTTGACTTAGCTAGACTCAGTTCGGTCTAACTAGACCGATTCCAGAAGGCTCCTAGACCGGTAGAGGAGTCCAACGAGCACTGTCGGCGCATGGCGGTGCATGCAGTGGCGACGGGGTCATTTCGAACAGTCGATCCTTCCCCGGTCACCTACACTCTCGGATTAATACGATATTCATTCAAAATCACGACAAAACTCACCAAAAACACCGAAAACTTACCCACTCCGACGACGACGAAAACAACGGTAAAGCTATGACCCACGGGTTGGGTTACGAGCGACCAGGGACGTCGAGCACATCTTCGGTGGTGGTGAGACGAATGGTGGCTAAATTGACGGTAATCGAAGGAAAATCGAGCAGGGGGTTGAAGACGACGAAGCTTCGACAATTTCTACATGTCGATCGACGACCGATTTCGATGAGGGGTAAGAGGGCTTTTGGTCACTGACGGTAGTGGATTAGCGAGGGTTGAAGAGGCGGCGGTTAAGGGTTAAGGATTTATGGTTTGGGAAATTTAGGGACTTTTAGGTGTTATGACCATTTTATTGCCTTAAATAAAATTTTAATTATAAATATTTCAAACAATACCTTAGCTTAAACACCTAGACTGATTTTAATGCCTTAAATAAAATTTTAATTATAAATATCTCAAATAGCCTAGCCTAAAAGGCTATGGCATGGGTGACCTTAACCCGGGGACATTAATGATTAAATCCATGAACTTCCTGTAAATGCTAAAACGGGCTGTAAGTTCTGAAAACTTGCAATTTAGTCCCTAATTATTTTAAATTGAATATTTTTCTTCTTTTTTCCCCCTGAAATTAGGGTTGTGACGTAAGAGAACGTTATGCGAATGGTTCATGAACAATTCATCAAAAGATGTATTCATTTACATCGCTACTTCAATGGAAGATCACAATTCACAAATTCGTGGGCTGTTTAACTTATTCCTGATGCCATAATTCTCAAAGGTCGAGATCCTCAAAATTTTGATATCTCATCTTATGTAAACTCTAGATTTTTTCTGATTTAAGTTCCACCATAAATTTGCATTGTTTATATTTTGGTCCTAAACCTTTCATCAGATCTTATACTGCATACCACTGAAAATGCAATGACCGTCGTCGGATTGATATTACTCTTAATTGACATTTGACAGGTAAAATATGTGGAGAAAAGATGACAACAATCTGACGACAATAATAAGAACTTCCTGACATATATACCGACTTAAGCATACAAAAGAAGCCTCTAACGGGTGATTTTATCACAAGATGTGGGAGGTTTTTATATTAGGAAGGAGGAGCTAACTACATACCAGTCCTTACTCCTTACATGCTGTTCAAGATTCCCTGTTCAAAGGAATGTTTTCCCAACCTCAATGTCTTCACATTCTCCCCCAAAGGTTGGTTTGATTCATTTGGATTAACAGAACTTATATCAGTACCTGTTGGTGAAGCCTGATGAGTTTTTTGCTTGGGGCTTTCTTCGTTTGTATGTCAAAGGAAGGGTATCATACTTATGCTCTGAACCACTAGGTTTACTTGGCTTCTCTGTATTTTCAACTTTAAAATCACCTGGGATATTCATTTGGTTGGGAAAAGCCATCAACTTGTCCTGCATGCCTCCTTCAGGTCCTGAGACTGCTTCAGGAACTCTTGGTAGAATGGTCGGACACTTTTTTTGCAAGATTTTGGTCTGCCTCTCTCCTTCATGATATTGGTTGGAGAATGGATATGAAAACAATCCTTTCTTTCCCATGTCGAGGTTCTGCCACATATTCTGACCAAATTTGTATCTCTTTGAATCAATAACGCTTTCGTCATCGAGTTCAAACAATTTATGTTTACCTAAATTAGCAATGTCAACTTCCTTGCTTCTATTTTCACTAGAGTTCTGTAAATATCTACGGCTTCTTAAAGCACTATCCTGATGAATTAACATACTTCGATATTGCTCAGGGTTCATTTGGCCACCAGAAACCTTTTGCCATAGAAACGGTGACCCACTAATGTTGCCTGCATTTCCCAAGTAAGCAGGTGCTGGCAAATTAGGCACTGTGCGGACCTGTAAATCTTGGGCACCCAAATGTAACTCCTTCTGTGACCTTCTTGAGAACACTTTTGATACTTGGGGTAAGACAGAAGGAACTTTGGGAACTACTTTCAATAGTCCCTTCGGTACCGATCGACATTGTTCCGAAAGGTCATCCACAACCATCTTTTGGTTGTAACTGTGAGTCGCATTGCCAGTAGTCTTAACCTTCAGAACACCCTTTGTACTGCAGTTTGGCACAATAGTGTTCATTCCATAGGCGGATGCACTGGCAACATTGGCTTTTTCTTTAACTCTTTCCCAAGTCTTCATTCTCTTTGGTAAATGAGAGATGACTGCATCCGGGTTAACATCCTCAGTTAACAGACATCCATCATTAGGCACTGCATTAAGGTCAAGCAAATTGGTATTGGCATCCCTGCATTTCATCCTTGTTCTCCACATATAAAGTCTTTCGGGGATGCCAGCACTCATGTCACATTCATCCCACAACCTTCCCATGTCTTTGAACATTTTACCATTTTGTGATGATAAGATCTTATTGCATGGTAATATTTTCTCCTCTCAGAAACTGCAAGGACTCTCTAAGCCGATAAATCTTTGGAGGATAAAATCCACTTTTCAATCTTCTGAAAAATGTATCCACGGGATTCCCAAATAAATCACTACCACTGAAAAGATCTTTCATAGTCAACCAGAAAGTCCATTCGTCCATATCTGGAAGGTAGGCTGATAAAGAGAACCGTTCTTCCTCTGTCAAGCATGAGTTCCATGTCTCTAACGACAGTATCTCCCTTAAATCCGGTAGATCAACAGTTCATATGGTATACTGCAAATCTGACCTTCCATCATGCCAAGCTCACAGCCAATTCCGTCGAAATCACAGTCATCCAGATCATCACCCGAGTCAGCCCCGTTAAGAGGGTCATCTTCCTTTCCTTGCCCTCACCTTTTAATGAGCCAGGAAAACGACCATGGTAACTCTTCTGTATGCCCATTGACACCAGAAGGATGTTTAGGTCCAAAATCTAGTTACATGGACAAGGCAAACAACCGAGCAAAAACTTTATTGCAGCACGAGATCTACCTGCAAATCGCACCGATGCTTTAGCCACAAAAACAAGAACAATGCACCTGAATAGTAAACTCAATTTCCCTTAGTTTACAATCTGCACAGCTTCCACAGCAGAAAGAACTCGTGGATACAAGAACACAAACATGATAAAAATTTCAAAACAATACTCCAGTGAAGGAAAAAACATTACTAATATACACTGTTAATTTCGGTACAAACAGATTTCTAACACTAAGATCACAAATTCTTCATCATGAGAAAACAAATGAATTAGATCAAGATATAATAAGATTAAGCAGTTGAAAAATTCAGTAGAACTGAACAAAACACAAAGTATAAAAGCAAGAATTGAGAAAGATGAAAGCAAACGATAGCTTGAGATTAACACGACGACAAAGGAAACACTCACTGATTAGTGGGGGAATTGGAGGTAAGCCGAAACAAATGAGATGATCAAAGGATGAAGCAAATCCACCAAAGAAGAATTAGTGTAGGGAAAATGGGGAATTGAGCGAAAGAAAATTAGGCAACAGTAAAGGACAGCGTGAATCTAGGTATACATGAGTGGCTTCGCTCCTTTACCTTTTGTTGCATTTCGAGAGAAAATGGCGAGCCCTCTAAAGCTGCCAATTGGAATTGTATTTTTTATTTTTATTTTTGTTTCTGTTATTCTCTCCCTGCGGTTCAGTTATTTTCATTTTTTATATGCCTAACTTGTTAAAAAAGATACATAGAACTTTTCAATCTATATATAATATATATATATATATATATAAGAATTATAATTGTTTCATTCATGAAATAAATGTGTATCATACTAATTGATTTTTTTATTAATGTTGTACATGCACTGTACGTCCAGCAGTCCAGGCTCCCACGTGGCTGCACCTCAGTACTTAGCTTGAAAAAAATGAAAACAGTATTCAATTTCCTAAGCCCAACTGTCTATTTTTAGGGTAATCAAGATATTTACTCATCCAATTGTTATTAAAATTTTTGTTTTGATCACTAATTTTTTTTGAGCAAATTAACTACTAATATTACATTTTTATTTTAAAATGATAATATGTGGTTAAAACACTAACGAAGATGATAACATGACATAATGTAATAACAACTATAGTCTTTAAAATTTATATATTTTATTAGTTTAGTCCTAATTCAAAAATAATTAAATATATTTCACCTTAAACATTTACAAGCCTTTTTAATTTTGTTCTCGTTTTAATTTTAAATGATATAATCAATAGTGTTTCAATAAAATATTGACACGTGTTATCATCTTATTGGTGATGATTAAAAAAATATGGATGGGTTTAGAGGAAACACTTATGTGATGTAACAAGTTAAATAAGTATTTCATAATTATTTTTTTATTAAACTATGGTTGACACACTATTATTTTAAGAAAAATATATCTAGGAATTGAAAATAAACAATTCTTAATCGTTATATCAAACAAAATATTTGTTATGTGGTTAAAAAATAAAATTGTTTTAGATTATGATTGATACAAAATTTTTAAGAAAAATACTTTGTTTTACTCTTAAATCTATTTAAAATTATTTTGTATAAGCACATCAAAAGATCTTATTGGTTTGAGGGAGTATTGTTCTTTTTAAAGGTCTTGGGTTCGAGCAGATATGTTAACAATGTATGTGTCCATTGTTAATTGTTAAGAAAAATTCTGAATTGATACTACTTTATAATTATCTCATACTATTAAAAAACTATTTTGTATTATAAGAAAAAGAGAAAATATGACCATTTTATTTTAATATTATTATTTTCTTTATTTTTGTTTTAATATTTTTTATAATTTATTTTAATAACATTTTGTCAATAATAAAATAATTATTTAGTTTAGTGTAGCAGTTAAGTGGTTTTTTTACTTTAAAGTCTTATTTAATTTATATCCCTTCCTCAATTATGTAATAATTACTTAAATTGTTAAAATATATAATGGTTATTTAATTGGTATATGTAATTTTAAATAAATATAACTTTTTCAATCAGTATATCTCATTACTTTTCTCTGTTAGTCTTTAGAAGAAAGAAAATGGTATTGCCGTTGTGTTTTATACATCACTTCTGAAGAATTATGAAGGTATTTCAGGCTACACTTATCCTTGGGTGCTTAGGATTTCATGAGTAATGAGAACTTCTGTTTGATTGTTTCCGGTCCTCATTCTTTACAGCTCAAGCGGTTGAGCTTTCGTAAACACAAATACTCCGCCACCACCGACGGCTCTACCCAACAGCATGTTCTGGTCCAGATACGAAAGGTAATAGAGTCCTCCCACCGATCTCCTGCAATCAGACATGCTTGAAATTTCATATGGAACATATTCAGATCAGTTTTAGGCTATGATGACCATACATGGGTCGATTATATACCTCCCGGTCCCGGGATTTGTTACAGGAACTTGAGCTGTAAATGTTCGGAGAAACTGCAAAATCTGCATAGAGGAAAGGAAACATTAAATGATTTTTCATAAACATAGACTAATGTATGATCAACTGTAAACGGATGTGGAAACACACGATTCTACTTGATTGCCAGACAAGCGGATGATTTAAATATGCTGAGTCACCAAAATGAACTTTTAGAACATCACTTTTCGGAGATAAGCTAATACATAAGATGATGAAGCATCAAAACCAGAAAAGCGTATTACATCTGTTCATTTGAACACAAATCAGTCTCTAATCAAAGGTCAAAGAAGAACTTTCAAAATCTAAATTATGGATGTAACTGCGTGTAGGACTTCAAGTTTAACATGGATCATGCAAATGGCCGAACAAAATCAAACAATGCCACGTTCTAACCAGAAATGCAGGTGATGATTAGATACCTGTAGACTTAAAAATGACCTTGGAAGGAGAGCTGGAGCAATCAGAGCTTGCAGCTGTTCACTGATTTTTATATCTTGAATTTTTATCTGTCAAATACATCTTGCAGGTCTGAGATCAGTTAAAACAAATATACATGTATGTATATGTAATCACTTTTAACTTCCATTAGAATTTAGAATAATCTCTAAGCATGGTCAGGGAACAGTACTAAAAGGCCTATTTATCAAGATAAAGTTAATTTTTCTTTGCAAATAGAAGGGCATGGAAACAAAGGAAAGGACTCGATATAGATGAGTTTGTGCATATAAATGTTTCACAAGAAGCCAGTGATGTACTAGGGATCACCTGAGCATTCTTTTTAATGACTAACTAGGCTCGTTTAAGGCTATTTTATTTAAGTCTAGTACGAGCCTACAAAAGAACATAGAGGCAGACATACTTCAAATATGCCCAGCAAAACTGTTTTTTTGGCTAGTGTAAACCTGGGGTGATCTCGCCGATTAATCAAACTTAAATGGCCATGAATTGCTACCATGCATATTCTTCAATGTTTGACTAATGTCCCGGATTGAAAAATAGATGCATGTGACAAACCTTAACCTTTTAGGAAGTAATGATTTTTGAAGTAGAAAATGGGAAGCTAACCTCTTCGAACTGAAGATAGATGTTTCGCACGGAAACAACATCAAACTTTGCAGAAACAACCAGAGTGGCGCCTTCTTGTTCCTGTAAAGCAAAAGAAAGACAACATTTGATGGTACTATCTTTTC
Organism: Hibiscus syriacus; assembly: GCF_006381635.1. Lineage (NCBI taxonomy): Eukaryota > Viridiplantae > Streptophyta > Magnoliopsida > Malvales > Malvaceae > Hibiscus > Hibiscus syriacus. The sequence goes on along the minus strand of NW_024062804.1, from coordinate 467,444 downwards.
TTCAACAATAATCATTTGAACACTTGAATACCTTACTTGGAGTATAAAGGTGCAAGGAAACAAACTGCTCCAGGATCTATATCTTACCCTAGTATATTAATTAGCATTCAAGATAACAACGGTGGAGATATTGAAATTAGAAGTTTACCTCTAACAAGTTCGGAACACTCCACCGAACAACATTTCTGATTACCCCTCCACGGAGCTGATCCCGGCATTCGAATTTCTGGAAGATCTGCCCAACCTAACCCAATTTGACAAGCAAGATATCAAAACAAACCTCTTTATTTAACATTACCTGAATTTTGTAGCAGCTGAGAACTAAACCTTAGCCTAAAACATGAAAAGCCTCCTCAATCAATCTAAATGCCAACTGCATTCTTAAAAAAAAAGGGCAAAGGAATACAATGAAGGAATTTCAGCGGTAGTACCTGGAAAAAAGGTAGCCTTGCAGCAGCTTCGAAAAGAACGAGAACATCTGGGGCAGAGGTGTACTGCAGGCGCCAAGTTCCATCCAACAGCGTCATGTCAATTGGTGCACCCATGTTGTATCCCTCTACGCTGACCTACAAATTTCACAACACCCAAAAAGAAAATGGCTTTTACTTCAAAATTAGCACTATTTCCAGTTTGGGTTTTGGGGGAAGAGATTATTTATACCAGAGCCTCCTCGATAATTGAACGTTGATCAGCAGTTGCAACAAGACCCCGTTGCGTGTCTTGAACAGAAAGGAGAAGATCATGTTTCTTGCTCTCTAACTCAACCGCAGATACCTCGAACCCAAAAAAATAAATCCCATCACTACCCAAAATTCGAAGAAAATAAATAAATAAATGTTCTGGAAAAGGATACAAGAATGCGAACCCGATTCCCGTCAGCAGCAATAGCAATTGAGCATAGAAATTTGTTGTGAAAAGAGCGTTTCATGTTGGTAACGAGTTTTGAGCTGAGGTCTCATCTCGTAGATAGCTCTCTTCCCATGTGTCGGGTATACCGAAGCAGCAAATGCTAATTCCATAATGTTTCAGAGATTGGGCGACAATGGGGATTAAGATTATTTCCCAAAACAACAGTTGATAAAATGAAGAAACCGAATCCAGTTAATAAAAGGATAGAATTCTGGGTTCCATTTTTGTCCACAACTTTGACTGTTGCTTACTTTGTTAGTCTTAAGACTAATTACTGGCTTACAGTAATAACCCGACCCGAATTACAAGTCATTACCGAGTTATCTCTGTTTTGTTGCTGTTTTGGAACCTTTCTACTCGTTAACTTAAAATATTCAGATTCTCTTACAGAACTAGGGACAGCTACTGCTCAGCAAAATCCATCCCAATATTGGCATGGCACAGGCAGCTATCGTGCTTGGGATAAAATGTTCATGAAATTAATGGGGAAAACAAGAAAAAAAAGATCTCGATATTTGCTTAGTTACTAACGGAAGACGATGAGAACAATGGGAGTTCCATCCAAAATTCCCCACGTCGAAACCGATGCGTCATATTTGCTTCTTATTTAAGATTCTTCTTTGGCCTCAGGAGAATCACGTTTAAGCAACTGAATCTGAATCAATCATGGGATTCCAAGGAGATGAAGAAACGGCAACAGCAGCTGCCAAAGCACCTGCAATATCTCCTTTCAGGTACAACTCACCCCTGGTTCAGGTTAGCTTAATAGGTCTAGTATGCTTCTGTTGTCCCGGCATGTTCAACGCCCTTTCCGGCATGGGAGGTGGCGGCCAAGTTAAAACTACGGTCGCAAATAATGCTAACACGGCTCTGTACACGACCTTCGCGTTCTTCGGGATCCTTGGTGGTAGTGTTTACAACATCTTTGGACCGAAGATTACCCTTGCCATGGGATGCTCCACTTATGTCCTTTATGCTGGCTCTTTCCTCTACTACAATCACTACCATGACCAGACTTTTGCTATCATTGCCGGTGCTGTTCTCGGCATCGGTGCAGGCTTTCTTTGGGCCGGACAAGGTGCTATCATGACTTCCTATCCTACTGCTGGTCGTAAAGGCATCTATATTTCTCTCTTCTGGACTATTTTCAACTTGGGTGGTGTCATGGGTGGACTCATACCTTTCTTCCTGAACTACCACCGGGAAGACTCGGAAACCGTCAATGACGGCACATATATCGCCTTCATGTGTATCATGTCAACTGGTGCCCTCATCTCATTGGCAATTCTCTCCCCTGCTCGAGTTGTCAGAGACGATGGTACTCGTTGCACCAACATCAAATACTCAAATGTTGCAACCGAGGCCATCGAGATCCTTAAGCTCTTTCGTAACCGGAAGCTGCAATTCATCATCCCAGCTGCCTGTGCTAGCAACTTCTTCTACACCTACCAATTCAATGATGTCAACGGCTTGATGTTTAATCTGAGAACAAGAGGATTGAACAATGTGTTCTATTGGGGATCTCAAATGATAGGTTCAGTCGGAATCGGATACATTTTAGACTTCAGTTTCAAGAGCAGAAGAACAAGAGGCTTGGTTGGGGTAGGGGTTGTCACTGTGCTCGGGACAGCAATTTGGGCAGGTGGCCTTGCCAACCAGTTGAATTACTCTTTTGACAAGCCTCCCAAGCGGCTGGACTTCAAAAGATCCGGCACCGATTTCGCCAAACCGTTCGTATTGTACTTTTGCTATGGTTTATTAGATGCCATGTTTCAAAGTCTGGTTTATTGGACAATCGGAGCATTAGCTGATAACTCAGAGGTCCTCAGCAGGTAATGGCAATTATATATCCACACACACTAAAATATAAAATATTTAAATTATACGAGAATTTAAAATTTTCATGAGGCAACCGCTCCCGTCAGCTCCCCTCGGTCCATCCTGTGACACAGATGATTAAAGTCCATAATTACATGAATCCATTAACTTAAAAGATTCTCCAAATAAAACTTGCAGATACGTAGGATTCTACAAGGGAGTGCAGAGTGCAGGAGCAGCAGTTGCCTGGCAAGTTGACAAAAACAAGGTTCCGTTGCTGAACCAGCTGATAGTGAATTGGGGGCTGACCACTTTGAGCTATCCATTGCTTGCGCTCCTCGTTTACAAGGAGGTTAAGGATACGGATAGCAGTAAACCTGCAACAGATGATGACACTGCTTCTGGACTGCCTCCCCCTGCTTCAATGAAAGATGGTTACAAAGAACTCGAAAACTCTACTACCACAGAGAAGGATGGTTAGGTACTTTGGCAAAATTTCCATACCTCCGAATGTTTCCATGTATTATTCCAATTGTCGAATACTTTAATAAATTTGATAATTCATGTATTCATATTAAATTTAAGTTTCTTTTAATGTTATAATGGTTTTAAAATATATATGTGTTGTATATTTTATAGTTCAACTTTTATACGTTTATATATTCATATTATATTTCACTTTATTTTTCATGTCATAGTGCATGATCAATAGTGGATGGTATCAACAAGTTCACAATGCTTGCAACCTAGAACCATAACAAACAATTCTAACAGTGAACTTAGTTAAGAAAATCGTGAAAATGTATTTTTCAAAAGTTACCTTTTAAAGTTTTGATGTTTGATATTATTATAAAAAATATTGTTAAAAAAATAAAATATATATTTTATATATGATATTATAAAGTAAAATAAATGAAACAAATATGTATTGATTTATAATTCAATATATATGTATATATGTATTGATAATACAGTGAATTAAAGAAATAACTTATACCTATATAAATTATTGATAGTTTAATGAAATAATTAATTTACACCGTTGTAATTAATTAATATTAAATAATTAATTTACACTTTTGGAAGCAATGTGGAACAGGCCTGAGTGAGTTAAATGGGTCGACCCGTATAGGCTGCATAGAAGAGTGCTAAAGTTTGAGCCAACTTGTCCCCAAACAGTGGATGAGGGCAGATTATGTAGTCTTACTTGAGACCCGTGAATTTCGATGAGATAGCCTTTCCCATCCCCCAATCCAATCCCCAATCATCTTCTTTCCTGTTCTCATCCACTTGCCCCACAAAACCCACCCCCAAAAACCTTTCCAAATTCTTTATTCCTCCCTCTCACGCTCTTTCTCAAGTTGCACCCACGAAGATACGCTGGTAAAAACACAGGTTCCTCCGCCAATTCTCTTTATTTCATACTGTCTAAATGAAACGCTCCTGTGTCATATTTCGGCTGCATTTCTAAGATGGGTCAAATCGTTTTTAGCATGTTATTCAGTTTTTGGGTTTAGGGTTATTGAGTTTATTGGAGGTTTTTTGAGTTGCTTTTTTTTCTCTGATTTCTTATACAGTTTCCCGTGATGGGTACTCCTCTCCCTCGTGAATGGCTTGGCCTTCAACAATTCCCCGCTGCTACTCAAACAAAATTGTTTGATTTGTTGGGAAAATTGAAGCAAGAGGTTTTGATGAACCCTTTAATCTATTTCATTTACTTCGACTTAATAACATGTTTACACAAGATTGCTTTAAATGTAAAAAAAATACAGAATGTCAATACTTTGACTATCCTTGTTATGGGCAAAGGCGGTGTAGGAAAGTCTTCTACTATCAATTCTCTTCTTGGGGAGCAAGTTGTTCGAGTCACTGCGTTCCAGGTGAGTATTGGTTTTATCTGTTACAATGCGTTCTTAGCTTGATTCGTTTATGCTGTTTAATCTTCTAAAGCTTTAATCGTCATTATATTTGTGTATTTTGCAGTCAGAGGGGCTGAGACCCGTAATGGCTTCACGCACCTGGGCAGGGTTTACATTGAATGTAATTGATACTCCAGGACTTGTAGAGGCTGGCTATGTTAATCACCAAGCTCTTCAGTTGATCAAAGGGTCAGTAGAGTAATTAAGCTGTCTAACCTAGAATCTTATATTCTGCATGATGAATATAGTTTTCGTGAATGCTAGTCATATTTTCATTTTAGGACTATTTTTAGTTTTCCTATATGTTATTGTTCATTTTGGTTAAAAACAAAATCTATTACTCGTCGTGCAGGTTTCTTTTGAATAAGACCATAGATGTTTTGCTTTATGTTGATCGCCTGGATGCCTATAGAGTGGACGACTTGGATAAGCAGGTCATAAGGGCTATTAGCAACAGTTTTGGCAAAGAAATATGGCGCAAAAGTTTGCTTGTGCTCACTCATGCTCAGCTTTGTCCACCAGATGGACTGAATTATGGTGTTTTTTCTTCTAAAAGATTGGAGGGTGTCCTAAAGGCCATTCGTGTTGGAGCACGTATTAGGAAAAAAGAGTTTGATGTATGTATTCTCTTTCAGGTTTATTTATGTTGGACGCATGTTGGATCGGATAAATAAAGGTGTTAGACAGGTTAATATGATAAGCTTATTTGTTCTCACAAAGATTCCTTGATGTCTAACTAAAATAGTATTTGTCACTCATTTGTAATTCCGTTGTCTGAAAAGGATATCTTAGCTTGTAAATTTATCTTTATTAGTTACTATTTCTTTCTGTTGGTATGCTTAGAGTGCTGTGATCGCTTTTTTTTTTTTAGATATTTCCTTGCTTTTGATGCTTGTAGGATTCTGTCATTCCTGTTGTTTTGGTTGAAAACAGTGGAAGGTGCAATAAAAATGACAATGACGAAAAGGTTTGAACCTATGCTTTTTTACCTCATATTGTGCTCTCTATTTTCACCTTTTCATATATTTGATTGCCTTGATTCTTTGATAATTACATGTTATATCTATACAGATTCTTCCCAATGGCGAAGCTTGGATTCCGAACTTAGTAAAAGCCATCACAACTGTTGCAACGAACAAGTGTCAAGTTATTGTAATTAGCAAGAAGTTGGTTGATGGATCTGATGCTAACGATAAAGGAAAATTGTGGATTCCAGTTATTCTTGGGCTTCAGGTAAAGTTTCCACAGTTTCTATTTGTGCTGAATTGGAACAAAAATTAATGTTTTCTAATGCCCAAGTTTTTTGTTGCTTCAGTGGTTTGTTATCAAATGGATTCAAGGAGCAATAAAAAGGGATATTGCAACTGGCAATGGGCCTATATGAGAACAACATGAATGGGATCTGCTCGAATGCAAGTTTCATCTGGTCTTGTTAAACTTTTTATATCATATTGGGTTTCCTTTTTTTTTTTGGGTAAGATGAATAAGAATCCTAAGAAGTTTGTTTTGTTAGTTCTATGCATATACTTTTAATGGGCAGAGGCTGTAGTCGGATGGGATACCATTGAGCTTTTGTAGGATTTAAGCAGATATATGCAGGCGAAGGTTCTTTTGTTTCACTTCCATGTATTCCCGTCTGTTTCTTTTGTTTTCTTTTCTCAAACTACATGTATTGGTGTCTTTGTTCAGAGACATTTATGATTTCCTCCAAAGTATGTCCCTCATTTCTATTTGAAAGTACTTCTTTCATATCCTTTTGTGCTAGAAAAGAATTAGCTCTTTCTTGTGGACCATTTGTCGTTGTTGTTTAAGCTCATTAAGGTGCAAGGAGCATCTATCGATAACGAGAATGGTCTGGCCCAGCCACCTTTGCCAGGCATGGTAGTGGTACAGTATACTGGCTACCTTATTTTTTGGTGCGTGAATTGTGGGGATTTGTGCAGGTTAAGTCACCACCAGTACAAGCTGCTCTCATTATTGCATGCACTTCAATCACTGCAATACTTTATTTCATTAATTGCTTTGCTTCTCCCCCCCCCCTTTTTCTCTCCTCTTTTTATCAATGTTTCATGCTCATGGTCATTTGCACTCAAGATACGGTAAAATATAGCTTCTAATATCGGTTGTATCGAACGTCTTCTATTATGATTTGGAATTTTTAGGGCGATGCCAAGTAAGATCCAATCTATCCTCAACCAATGGCTTGTAAGAAAAAATGTCATACTAAATTTTGCAATTCTATTAGAAGGACAAATCAAATACTCTTCCTTCCTATTACACTATCATTTGGTTTAAGTTGAAATAAAAGAAGAATTTAAATCCAACTATTTTAGGTAAAATTACATGTACCTATCTTTGAAATGAATAATTTTTTTCACTAAGAGTACAGTTACGGTAATTTTCAGTATTTTTTTTTAAAATTTTATTTGATCTATGTTAATTAACAATGCCAAACCAAACCAACATGGTCCTTTGACAAAGCGTTGTCCGAAAATTATGAGGAAGCATCGTGATTGAAGATTCGGTTGAGGCGTGGGACTGGAGCCCATGCGCCACCCTTCGTCTCCATGCACACCAGGTGAAAATCAGCCTAATCATTTTGTCTTCTCTTTAGCTGTGTCCCTCAGAGCAGTGAAATAAACCAGTTGCTATAAAAGTGGTGCCTCGCTCTCCCTCCGACCCACACTCCCCGGGAGAAAACAAAAACGGAAACAAACATGAGCAGAACAAGCAACTTGAAAAATGCCGTCGTGGCATTTCTTGTTCCTCTCCCTTCAATTCTCTTCTATCTTTATTTCCTTAGTCATTTCCACAGCAACAACACTTTCCTTTCTCCTGTTTGGTCATGGTGCTTCCACCACCCTTTTCTGTTAGCCAATGTCTTCTTTTTCTTCAATGTCAGTGTCCTCTTCTGGCTCATTGGTTTCATCCAATCCAGCAACTGGGTCGGTGATTTTTTTATTACGTAGAATTCTTAAAAAATAATTTAAATTCTACTTCTTTTTATTGGCTTCTTTTGGTTGGTTTCAGATGATTGATCTGTATTGGACGGTGATACCGGTGCTGTTACTTCATTACTATGCAACCCACCCTTCGGCTCAATTTGATCCGTGGAGGTCAATGGTCGTTACAGTGTTGACTTGGGTTTGGAGTATTAGGCTGGCCCATAGTTATTTCAGGCGAGAAAAATGGCAATGGGGTGCCAGAGAAGACTGGAGGTTCGCTGATATGCGCTTACAGTACGGCAAGAATTGGTGGTGGATTTCCTTCTTCTCTGTTTACGTTTCTCAACAGGTGATTCTCCATAGATTCTGCATTATCCGTTTTGGTTCTTTCTAATCTCTAATAACAAATAAAAATTTGGACCTCAAGTAGAAGAAAGCAAACACCATTAAATTAATAAAAAAGGCTGACGAGAGAACATACATTGAAGTAAATGGTGATTCAACTGCAGATACTTCTGATTGGGATATGTCTTCCACTGTATGTCGTCCACTCGGTTGATAAGCCCTTAAATATCTGGGATGTTGTTGCTGCTGGAGTTTGTTTGTGTGGCATTACCATAGCATACTTCGCAGATACACAACTGCATAATTTTGTGACTAAAAATACCAGGCTAAAAGAGCTCGGAAAATCTATGGTCCCGAACCTCGACCGCGGCTTGTGGCAGTACTCCCGCCATCCAAACTACTTTGGGGAACAACTATGGTGGTGGGGGCTGTTTGTATTTGCATGGAACTTGGGTCATGGATGGACCAGTGTGGGGTCTTTGATCAATAGTATGTGCTTAGCTTATGTTACTTTTCTAGTGGAGCAGCGGATGTTGAAGCAAGAGTACAGAGCTGAAGCATACAGGTTATACCAAAAGACAACCTCAGTGTGGGTACCTTGGTTCAGATCTTCTGCTATAGCAGTGAAGGATAAGGATACTTGATCTGATATTTTGTTCCACTGCCAATTCTGAAAGAAACATGTTTGTGCCGGTCGTTTAATACTTCGTTATCCTGTTTTGGTGTCGGTTTGAGAAGGGGGAAAATGGTAGTTGTCCGTGTAGTCAGAGATTAGCCTATGGAATCAAGTGAACTATTTCTTCACTTGCAATAAAAAACTGTTTTCATTGTCTCCGCATGGAAGAAAATCTTGTAGTTGAAATGGTGACCCAACCAAATATTTGTTTATATTTAAACAAAGTTGCTATGGGTATGGGTATGGGTTTGGGTTTGAGTTTGAGTTTGAGTTTGGACTTATTATCGAGATGAGAATTGGTCTACAAAAAAAATTGAATTAAATACCTTAAAAAGGAGGAGGTATAGTGATAAAAATTATATCTAGTAAATAATCACTTCGATCATTTCTTTAATATTTTAAACTTTAACGTTTTATTTTAAGACAAAAGAATTTTTCGGATAAAAATTATTAATCAATAAAATACTAACGCTTTAAAATAGGAATTTTTTATTCTAAAATAAAATGTTGAAGGGTTCCCCCTGCATATACCTAAGCATAGTTTTATCTCATAGATGACTTTTCTTAATAAATTTCCTACAAAGGATAGGCTTCACCGTATGGGGTTTATCAACGACTGCAAATGTATGTTTTGTGATGATCCTCTGGAAACAAGGGATCATTTGTTCCTCCTATGTCCTATGGCAGACATCTTGTGGAAATCAGTCTTCTCTCTTTATGGTCTTCAATTTATATCTCGTTCATGGGATTCTTTTTGTGCGTGGGCAAGTTATTCTTGGAAAGGAAAATCTATGCTCACTTCGATTTTGAAGATAGCTCTTAATGCTACTATCTACTTTCTGTGGGATGAAAGAAACAAAAGATTGTTTCAAGGCCGATCTAAAAATGCACAAGAACTGTTCCTTGCCATTAAGGATTGTCGAAACGATTTTTTTCTTAAGGTGAGAAAGTGAGATTTTTAAAACCACATCAATTTTTAACTTATCTTGTTCAATCAATTTTTAATTTAAAAACAAATGCGTTTTTAAAAAACTCTCGTTTCGAAAAGTTTGGATTTTCTTTACGATCGAAAAAAATGCGGTTCAAAGAGTCGCCACCAATATTCGATTAAGGTGTGATTGGCACCCAAAAATATTTGTTATTTTAAATAAAAATTAATTTTAATTAAAACAACAAGTTAAGGTATGCGTTACCAAAATCGAGTTCCGGAGTCGGTTACGTGCAGGGAAGGATTAGCACCCCCACAACGCCCTAAAACGGTACATAGTCGATTAATTAATGTATTTGCAATGAACTTTACAAATTCGAATTTAATTTAATTTTTGATCCCATAAAACAAAGATGTAAATTTAAAAACATTCAAAAGCACTCAAATGAATTAAAGTAAAATTACCAAGTCGTTTTAGAAAGATAAAGAATGTTCGATTATTTACAAATATCGAGAACAGATCTTAAAAGCTATAACAACCTTTTCTCGATAAATTTAAATAAACTAACATTTCCTTTTCTTTCATTCCCAAATTTTAGGTGACGAATCAATTTTTGGTTTCACTTTCGGGATACACTTTTAACTTAAAATGGTCATAACGACCTCTAATCAGTTAAGACATGCCACTCAAGATAATTTTAAATTAAAAGTGTATTACCCTTAATCCAATTATGTAATATGTTGAGTTATGCAAATGAGGTTACTATGCGAATCGTGCAAAAAAATGTCATGTAACGTGAAAGAAAAAAAATATTACATACATGCATTTAAAATTAAAAAAGCTATAAACAATGCATATTAACATATAATGTACAAATATGACTCAAATATAAAAACAAAAACATAACATACTAAACTAAAAATTTAAAAAGTGTATATACATATTAAAATTAGGACTAAATTTAACTAAATGTAAAATTAGACATATAAATCAAAAATAAAAACAGGGACTTAAATAAAAAAAATACGCATAAATATAAAGTATTTAAACACAAATAACCCAAAAAAATTACAACTAACACAAAAATTAGGAAAACTACGAAATCAGGACAACTACAAAATGGCAGAATTCGAAAGCAGTCCTAAAGGTGACTAAAGTGTAAATAAAAGCTAAACATATGTGGACTAAACACTAATTTAACTCTAAAGTTACAATGGCTAAACACTAATTAACCCTAAAATATTAATATTTAACCTAATAAAAAACCTAAACTAAAATATCACTTAGACGCACTTCTAATTTCCCTCACTCCTCTTCTTCGTGCACTGCCCACACCAGAGAATACCGCCGTTCCATCGCCCTTCACCATCAGAATGGACGTCGGCCACCTCTTGTATGCTCATCTCTCAACCTTATTCTATTAAACTTATATGAACGCCACTCAAGCCTCATCTCCTCCACTCTCCTCGTCTTCTTTCTCGGCGCTGCACTCTCTTTTGAACACCGTCGTAGCCGTTCGACCACCATATCTTGGTTGCCTCTTCTCCACTCGACTGCATCCCCTCATCGCTTTGTCACTTCATTCGAGTTTTTCGCCATAAATTAAAGTAAGTAATCGGAAGCGTAGTTGTTGGGTAGAATGATGAAAGGTTCTAAGGATTTGTGATTAATTTTAGGGGCTGTAATTTGAGATTTATGATAGGAAAAGAATGAGCTTTAGGTTTAGTTTGGGTCTCGATTCGTTCAACCAACAATGGTGACTGTCGGAATTGGGTTTGAAACCAATTTACGAAATCAAATGGAGCTTTCGTGGATCTCGATCAAAGGGGACGAAGGGTAAAGAAAGTAGAATGGATAATTTAGCGTTGTTTAGATCGTTATTTAAGTTCCTCCGGGATTCTTAGAGGTGACCGGAGAACAAGATGGCCACCAAGTAGTGGGGAATTTCAATGCTTTTGTGGCCTTCAACCATCGCTGCCGAGAGTCTTCCCCAGACGAAAATTTCAACGATAGGTAAACTTACTGTTCTCTCACCGTTTCCTACTTATTTCTCTTAAGACTTCACCTCTAACTTACGGATGATAGCTACTCAAGGAAACCTAACGCCTCAACTAAATGCTAAGTGATGGCTACAATACAAATAAAGAGTATAATCGAGCAAGGTAATGTAACTAACAAGTCTTTCCTGTATTTTCACTTGTTTAGAAATAAAAACACTCATAAAAATTACTAGAAATTGAAATAAAGAGACAAGATACCAAAAGAATTGCTCCTTGCTTGTTATTGCTTTCCTGAAAAATGACAATCCAACCTCTGTTACAATGCTTGATCTTTTAATATGTAAATGTTGTTTACACTATTTTTTCCTATTCTATCGTGTGAAAAAAATGGTCTATCCTCCTTCTCCTAATGCTCTCTGTTGCTTGATAATTTCTCCTCCTTTTCTCTGGTCGATAGATAGTTTTTTAGTGGTCCCCCTCCCCCTTTCGTTTTTTTCTTCCAAAACTGCTCTTCAAATCATGCCCCCGATTGTTTTAGTTAACTACTGAAAACTGACCAGTTACCATACGTGTCCTTTTTTTCTGATTGCAGTACATCAAAGCAGTTGCATGGTTAGACAGCTCCAACCAACCAATCCATTGGTTCGGGCTTGCTCCTAAACCGGGCCTTTATTTGGGTTATGCATGGGTTGGGTTCTTCTTTAGGCCTGCCACTGATTCGGGTCTGCTCCGACTTGGTCCCGGACAAATCGAGTATCTATAGTTGCCCCTCTTTGCTCATTCTCGTATAACGAGAATAGAGCAAAGATCAAAAGATGATCGAATTTTTCCGGTCATGAGAACTTCAAAAGGTTAAACCACTCACTGTTACTTCGGGATAAATGAGACTTGAAAAATCTTCAAATGACGGGTCCGCTCCCCATTCTTTCAAGGAGTATAAGACTCGAACAATCTTCGGTAAATGTGTTTGCTCCCCATTCATTCAGGGAGTATAAGACTCAAATGATCTTCAATAAACGGGTCTGCTCCCTATTCGTTCAGGGAGTATAGAACTCAAACAATCTTCATAAACGGGTATGTTCTCTATTCCTTCAGAGAGTATAGAACTCGAACAATCTTCAACAAACGGGTCTGCTCTCTATTCCTTCAGAGAGTATAGAACTTGAACAATCTTCAACAAACGGGTCCGCTCTCTATTCCTTCAGAGAACAATCTCAAAAACACATCCACTCCCTATTCTATCAGAGAGTATAGAACTCGAACAATCTTCAATAAACGGGTTCGCTCCCTATTCTATCAGAGAGTATAGGACTCGATCTTCATAAAGTGATTTACTTCACTACTCTTCCGTGAACGCTTAAGATTAAATTGTTTCGAATGTCAAACCTGAAAATCAAACATTATCAATCATGAACATATGATTGAAAATATTATACTAAAAAAATTTAGAATTTGAGAAAATTTCTGATAATCCATCTCCATCGTGAAAACTTGTCTGGAAGCCATTGGATACGTGAATCTACTTTGGCTTAGTTTTCGTCTAAACATCATTCTTTTCAAGATCTCTAAACTAGTTATCTTCATCTCAATGCTTCAATATCTTCAATCTTCAACTATCTTTGGGAAACCTGTAAATGCTTAAGTCATCATGGAATTATGAATGCCATGATCCTATTCATGCCTAAAATGTATGCAATTTAATGCATTTTCTTCTTCGAAAGAACACCATCTCATTTTGATCTTGATGGAACTCGGTTTCGTCTTGGGCATAGAACATTTGACCAGTTCACCCCAGTTGTCAATCTCAATACTATATCCTTCGGTTTAATAGGACCTTGACTTTTTTCTTTCTTGAAACCCACTAGTACCCATGACCAACTTCTTGATAAATGACAATCTCCTTGGGTCATCTTTTAATGGCTGAGATTTTCTATGAACTCCAAGGTTTTAGTTTCACGTAGCCACACAAGCTTACATGTTTAAACCATTGTCATCTTCAGAATACCTGCATTTTCCAAAACCTTTTGCACAATAATATAAAATGATCTCATGTACTTCAAGTTAAGCTATATGTTTTAACTTTTCCAAAATAAGATGCTAGCAAAAAGGGACTTAACAAGAAAAGACATCTCTTTATTTATATAAATGCAAAGAATTTTTAGGTAACTACATGGCAAACTTTTAACTGAAAAAAAGTAAAAGAACAAAAGAGTAGGCGTCTTCAAATATCAATAATGCAAATGCTTTTGAACTGGCACGCCGTTAGAAGGTCTTGAGTGTAGCTTCTGTCGAAAGGATCTCCAAAATTGTGATGATGCTTAAGAGTATGAAGCTACTTCTAAACTCCCAAATCTCCATCATTGGATGCCCTAAACCAGTATTGAATCTTATGTGCATTCAATTTCTCTCCTGGTTGTTTTCATCGAGACTCATTAATCTTTAGTCTCAACCCTGATCGCCAACTGTCATTGTTACTACCCATATCAAGAGCTCTTTATACTTCCAAAATCAATTCAGAACCTCCATCATGCACGAATTCTGATTTTAAACAAAACTCAAGTCGCCCTTTGCGGGTTTTCAACTTGAGACCTCATTTGGTTTCAAGACGCCCTTTGCGGATTTTCATCTTGAACTCCCCTTTTATTTCTTTTTCTTTTTCATTATTTTTTCTTTTCTTTTTTCGTCCTCATTGTTTCTGTTTCTTTTTTTCTTTTCATTTTTTCCATCATTTTTCATTTTTTCCATTTTTCTTTTCTTCTTTTCATTTTTTTCATTATTTTTTCTCCCCTTTTTTATTTCTTCTTCAAGCGAAATATCTCTTAACAGCGTCGAAATTCACTGGATAGGGTAATTCTGATCCGTCTATTTCAGTTAAGACTAGAGCTCCCCCAGAAAATGCTTTTTTGACAACATAAGGTCCTTCCTAATTGGGCATCCATTTTCCTCGGAAATCCTTCTGAATAAGCAAAATCCTTTTAAGCACCAAATCTGCCAGTATCATAAGTTTTTGGTACATATGACTATGACAAATAGTTTTCAATCTCTTTTCTTCAATCAGATTCAACAGCTTCCATCCCATAAACCAAAGAAAATGGAGTTGCCCCAGTTGAAGTCCGTATTGAAGTTCGATAAGCAAACAGAGCAAATGGTAATTTTTCATGCCAATCTTTATAGGTCTCGGTCATCTTCTCTATGAGCCTTTTGATATTCTTATTAGTTGCCTCTACTGCTCCATTCATCTTTGGGCGATAAGTGGTGGAATTATGATGCTTTATTTTGAACTGCTTACAGACCGAGTCCATCATCTTATTGTTTAAATTCAATGCATTATCAGAGATAATCCTCTCTGGTAAACCATATCTACAAATGATCTCTTTCTTTAAGAATTTGCATATTGTCGACTGGGTAACATTTGCGTAAGAAGCTGCTTCTACCCATTTGGTGAAGTAATCTATGGCTACCAGAATGAAGCGATGACCATTTGAAGCTTTGGGTGAAATTTGTCCAATACATTGAGAATGGCTACATGCAAATGATGAGGAGGAGTATGTATCTTATCTCCATAAATCTGACATTTGTGACATTTTCGGGCATAATTGATACAGTATGTTTCCATAGTTTACCAATAATACCCAAATCTCATAATCTGCCTAGCCATAGCATGCCCATTAGCATGGGTACTACATATTCCCTCATGCGCTTCTTCAAGAATCAACTTGGCTTCTTTTGCGTCCAGACACCTTAACAGGATCTGATCTAGACTTTTCTTATACATAGTCTCACCATCAACCACATACCCTGATGCCATTCTTCTAATGGTTCTCTTATCATTCTCAGTGGCCTGTACTGGATAACTCTGATTCCTTATATATTGCAAGATATTATAATACCAGGGGTTTCCATCTTCTTCCTCTTCAATATTAAAACAATGGGTTGGATACTCATAAGCTTTCATTTCAATGGGCATCATATTTAAATGCTCGTTCATCTTAAATGTCGCTGCTAGTGTGGCCAAGGCATCTGCCATTTGATTCTCTTCTCTGGGGAGATAATTGAAAGTTACTTCTTCAAATTCTTTAGCAAGTTCCATAACCAACTTACGGTATTCTATAAGCTTAGGATCTTTTGTCTTCCATTCTCCTCTGAGCTGGTAAATTACCAAAGCTAAATCCCCATACACCTTGAGCATTTTTACTTTGCGTTCAACAGCAACTCTAAGACCCAAAACACAAGCTTCATACTCAGCCATATTGTTTGTACAATCAAAATTAAGTCGATTGGTGAAAGGATAATGCTCTCCCTCTGGTGAGACCAAAATTGCCCCGATTCCATGTCCCATGGCATTTGAAGCACCATCGAAGTTCAACTTCTAATATTTACTAGTGGACGTAACTGCTTCTTCCACCGAAATATTCATTAAATCCTCATCTGGGAAATCAAAGCTCAACGGCTCATATTCTTCCGAAGCCCTACTTGCAATGAATTACGCTATAGCACTTCCTTTTATTGCCGTCTGGTTTACATACTGGATGTCAAATTCGGACAATAGGATCTGTCAACGAGCTAATCTTCCAGATAATGCAGGCACACCCATTAGATATTTCAAGGGATCAAGCTTTGATATAAGCCAGGTAGTATGATACAACATATATTGCCTAAGCCTTCGGGTAGCCCATACTAAAGCGCAACACAACTTTTCAATGGGTGGGTATATAGTCTCACATTCAGTGAACTTGTTGCTGAGAAAATAGATAGCTCTTTCTTTCTTCTCAGTTTGGTCACATTGCCCCAGCACACACCCCATTGAATTTTCATAAACTGACAAATACAAAATCAATGGTTTGCCTGAGATGGGTGGCGCCAAGATTAGAGTACTCAACAAATATCTTTTCACTGCTTCAAAAGCTCTTTGACAATCCTCACTCCATTCCCCTGAGTTATTCTTGCAAAGAAGGCGGAATATGGGATTACACTTTTCTGTCAGTTGTGAAATAAACCGAGCTATATAATTCAATCTCCCCAAAAATCCTCTGACTTCTTTTTGTGTTCGTGGGGCTGACAAGTCTTGAATAGCTTTTACTTTATCTGGGTCTATTTCAATTCCTTTCTGGCTTACTACGAAACCCAATAACTTCTCAGATGTCACCCCAAAAGTACATTTATATGGGTTGAGTTTTAATTGGCATCTTCTTAGTTTTTTAAAGAGTTTTCTCAAATTCCCAATATGTTCTTCATCTGTCTTAGCTTTGACAATCATATCATCGACATAAACTTCTATTTCTTTATGCATCATGTCGTGAAATAACATCACCATGGCCCTTTGATATGTTACCCCTGCATTCTTCAGTCCAAACGATATTACTTTATAACAAAACGTTCCCCACATGGTAACGAATGTCGTTTTTTCCATATCTTCAGGGTTCATCTTAATTTGATTATAGCCAGAGAAACAATCCATAAAAGAGAACAAAGAATTTCCAGCAGTATTATCCACTAGAGTGTCTATATGTGGCAAAGGAAAATTATCTTTTGGACTAGCTCGGTTGAGATCTCTGTAGTCGACACACATTCGAACCTTCCCATCCTTCTTCGGTACTGGGACGATATTCGCCACCCATTCAGGATATTTAGCCACTTTAAGAAACTCGACATCAAATTGTTTCTTCGCTTTCTTTTTAATCTTGAGCAGCATCTCAGGTCTCATTCTTCTCAGTTTTTGTTGTACCGACCTACACTCAGGCTTTATTGGCAGTTTGTGGAAAACCAACTCTGTATCTAAACCTAGCATATCTTCGTATGACCAAGCAAACACATCCTTGTATTCTCGAAGCAATTCTATCAAATCTTGTCGACCTTCAACTGACAGAGTAATACCAATTTTTACTTCTCTCTTATTCTCATTTGTCCCCAAATTCAAAATCTCAGTAGACTCACTATGAGATAGAATCTGCTTATCTTCATTCTCCATCATTTTTAGCAGTTCAGAAGGTAGTTCACATCCCTCATCATCATCACAATCCTCGATTTCCCCTTGACATATAGGCTTCTCGAAATAAATATTTGGGTCATAGTCATTAGCATTCATATTATTGATATCTGAGCTCCTGAAAGAAAAACAAAAGAGAAGATATATACACATATATACATATGGGATGATATTTTCCCATATAAATAAATAGAAATAAATAAATACATACATATATACAACAAAGAATGAATGAATGAAATGCATGGGAGAATGTTTTCCATTTGGAACTAACAAAATGCATCTTTTATTGAAAGCAAGAAAAAACAAACAGCTTAACCCTTTACATAAAATCACCTATTGCCCCAGGGTATGAACTACAGGGAGAAAGTTCCAGTGCATTACTCTGTAACAGATTTGTAAACTACATGCAGTTCTTCCGCGGTCCAATTGTTCAACATGAAGCCCGGCGGTGCAGGATAAATGCCCATAGCTCTCATTTCCTCAAACTCACCATCAGTTATAACATTAATGCCTAAATCTCCCAAGGCATTCTCAACCATCACCTCAGTGTTCCTTGAATTCCCTTGAAATATATACCCCCCGGATATGAAAATACTACTCAACGGCGGGAAGGTCATGGGTTCCCAACTAAGGTCTTCACCAGCCAATCTGGCATTTCTCATTTCCTGACCCTTCTTAATTCCCCTCAGCTTATCCCTCGGAGTTGGATGATACCCCAAACCAAACCGATCTCTTTTAGTAACAGGGCATATTGGATTTACCAGTCCTTGTAACTGACTTCCTAACCCTTTTCCAACTGTTGCTCTTCTTCCAAGGGTCAGCTTGAGTCCCATTTTGGTACAATTTGATAGTCTAGGCTTTGGTATCATCATGCCTTCAGCCACAAGCGTAGCATTGACAAACTCCAGTGATCTGAAAGAACACTCGACTGCTTGCTCATCCATTTCAATAGACGGAGCAGTAGTAGAAACAGAAGCAATAATGTCCTCTTCAGTATGAATACATATCAACCTTCCATCAATCACAAATTTCAATCTCTGGTGCAGTGTGGACAGAACTGCACCGGCCTGATGAATCCAAGGTCTTCCTAACAAATAGTTGTACGTAGGCATAATGTTCATTACGAGAAATTCAACTTCATAAGTTGATGGACCAATAGTTAGAGGAACATCAATCTTACCCAACACTTCTCTTTTAGTCCCATCGAAAGCTCGAACCACACTTTGGCATGTTCTCATAAGTGTACTATCTAATAGAAGCTTCTTCAGAGTCACTAAGGGCATCACATTCAAAGCCGAACCATTATAAACCAAAACTCGGATCAACACATGCCCTTTACACTTAACTGTAATATGTAAATCCTTCTGATTACCAATCATCCCAGAAGGGGTCTCATCATCAAAAAAGATAAAAAAATTATCAGCTTGTATATTGGAAACTAACTGGTCCAACTTTTCAATGGGCAACTCTTTCGGAACAAAAGTATGGTTCAAAATCTTTAACAGAGCATTCCTATGGACCTCTGAACTCAAAAGTAATGATAAAACATAAATACGGGCATGCAACTTGTGTAACTGTTCCACGACACTGTATTCACTGTGCTTCAGAAACTTCAAAAATTCTACCGCTTCACTCTCGGTTACTGGTTCATTGATAACAGACTCATCTTCTTCTATCTGCATATCAACCTTTTTCCCCTTATCAACCGCAACCTTCTTCTCAGACTCTTTAGGTGGATTAAGAGAATAACACCTACCACTTCTGGTAAAGTGTCCCACCTCATGTACTTCCTCATTCTCTTTTGTTATATCTCTCATTTGGCAATCATATCTCCAAGGCACTTGTTTATTATCCCGATATGGGAATGGAGATGGAGGTGTAATAACCACTTTCGGAGTTACCTTTTCAGGCAATCGATTCTTGGGAGTAATGATTAGGGGATAACTAGTATTGTATACCCCTTTAGACGATCCTTCTGAAGCGCAAACTTCCACTTCCTCTTCTTCAGTAATCTCTTTAAAGAACTCAATTTCTTTACTGTCCATCATGTCTTATACCAAAGATAGGAAGTCAGGACATTGCTGAATATTGTGTCCTTCACTGTTATGATACTGACATACCTCTCCACTGTTAAACTGTTCACCCATCAAACTGGGCTTCAACAATCCTATCTTGACCATCTGGCACCACACCCAACTCATGGGTGATACCACATCACTAACAGTCCTTACAATTTTCTTTTTTTCTCTTCAGTAATCATGTTAACTCCTGCCCCTGCATGGCTTGGCAATGGATTCTGAGCTATATTCGGCTGCTCACTATCACCAAAGTTGATGACATTTCTCGTTCTCAAAGCTTGGACAACCTTCTTAAACGCATTACAATTCTCAATGGAATGCCCGGGATTCCCTGCATGATACTCACACTGAGCACTAGCATCATACCATTTGGGAAAAGGAGGTTGTATTGGTGTCACGTGATACGGTGAAACTACATGCCTATCATACAAAATCTGAAACAATTCTTTATAAGTCATCGGGATAGGGTCAAATTGAGGCCTCTCTCTCCTTTGGTCCCTTGCTCCTTGTCTATTGTCATTTTGTGTTGATGACCCTACTCCTTGAGGACGGGAAATAGTGATATTATTAGAATCATATTGCCTCACGTTACTGACTTCGTTTTCCTTTTTCCTCGTTGGTGATCTCTTACTAGACTCTCCTCCCTCAAGTTTTCCATTCTTAACCGCTATTTCAATCATTTCTCCCGCCATAACTACATCAGCAAAACTTCGATAAGGATTGCCGATAAGATGTGAGAAAAAAGGAGCCCTTAAGGTATTGACAAAAAGCATATTTGTTTTCTCATCTTCCAATGGTGGATGGACTTGCACCGCTACATCTCTCCATCTTTGAGCATATTGTCTAAAACTCACGTTAGACTTCTTTTCCATTCCTTGCAACATCATCCTATTGGGCCTAACATCTTTCACATGTTTGTATTGCTCAAGAAATGACTTAGCCAAGTCTTTCCACGATTTAATATTAGCTCTACTCAACTGGTTATACCACCGGATTGCCGAACCAGTTAAGCTTTCCTGAAAACAATGTATCAACAATTGATCATCCCCTATGTATCCAGTCATCTTCCTACAGAACATCGTGATATGCGTAGAGGGACACCTGGTACCATCAAACTTCTCAAAATCAGGAACCTTGAACTTTGGAGGCAAAACCAAATCCGGAACTAGACTTAATTCCTTCACGTCGAATCCATAGACACTAGTATATTCCTTCATGGCTCTGACTTCTCTTTCTAGATGTTTCCATTTTTCTTCCAGCGGATTGTTTTGGTCCTTCTTGGCTTCTTCATCAAGGTCCAGAACTTGATGATATTGATGTTCTTCCTGATATGAACTAGATCCAGGTTATACATTAACAGAAGCACCGACTGGATTATTATGCACCTTTCCGACATGAACAGGGGTCACTTGAACGTTCTGAGATTGTTCTGGGCTGAACCCTGGAGGAGGGTCCTCAGTTACAACTCCTGGTAATGGGCTTTTCCTATGCTCCGGATTTCTTCCTTCCAACATACTCGCAAACTTGGCAAACATCTCATTTTGCGCATTTAGCATGTCTTCTTGCATTTTCTTGATATTATCTTGTAACTCTAATTGAGACTTCTCAATTTGGGCAAGTTTGTCCTCCATAACTTTCTTCCTGGTTCTATAGGTATGCTTGGGATTTTACAGTATTACTCTGTCACATAGTCATTTTATTATCGCTAATATTTATTAATGAATATGAAATATATGATTATGAATGAATAAAATGCGATGCAAAAATTTAAATGTATTAAAAAATGCATATGCAAAATACAGGGTGTTGATCCTGGAACGACTCCTTAGAACAACTCTTTATATTATAACGATGTTCAATTACAAAGTTGAAACATATCACAAATAAATCTGCACCATCTCTCCTATTTACTGTACATGTGCTAGCAACTCCACGATTTTCTGGTTTTCTTCAGCCTTGGGATCCAGTTTTTCAGTCACATCAGCAGCTTCCTCAGATAGAATGACCAAATATTGAGTTATTCTCCAGTAACAAGCAATAAGGTCCTCTCTTTGCTTAACTCTCGCCTGAGCTCGCTCCCATCGAAAACGCCACTGTATATCCCCCTCATAAGGAACTATCGATAACTCACTTGCTTGCCTCTAAAAATCTTGAACCATGGCTTCAAGCTCAATCACTTGTTTTTTCAAACTCTCAACTTCCCTACGGCTTGAGCTACCTTCCTCACTTCGGTATCGTCGTAATGCAGTCTCTAAACTTGAAATCTTCTCATTCAACTTCTCATTCTGGGCTTGACTCTCTTGTAACCGCTGCTCTAAAGAATCCTTTTCCTTCGATAAAATCTTCACTTGGTGCCTGCTTTATTTGAGCTCTTCTTGACTCTCTTCGGCTACTCTTTTGAGGCTCGCCACCTCTTGCCTCAATTCGACAGACTTACTCGAGCTAGAACCAGCCTGAGCTTTTACCATTCGCTGATAAGTTGATCAAATATCGTCAAAGTCTAGCCGAAGTTGCTTCTCTACTTTTTCAATTCGATTTTCTCTACTCTTTTGAATGTCAATCTCCAATCCTTTTTGATACACTTCATCTTCTATCTTCTGTAAAGTCATTCTCCATTTTCTCCGTTCTGCTTCGAAATCGCGCTTAGCTAACTCTAATGGAGATTGCACCACTCTCAACTGTTTCTCCACCGGCTGAATATTTTCAGGATTCACTATCGAGATGTTGTCATTTACTCGACCGCTCCTCCACTGCTCGTACTCTTGAGATAACTCGAGATCATAAGTGAACATATTCACACGACGAGTTTACTTCCAGGCCTCAGCAACCCCTTTAACTTTACCCTTATACTGATCTCATTTGAATGAAAAATCTAACCCTACCAAGTCCCATGTGCCTGGAATGAATTGCCTTGACCCATATTGTCTGGAAACTAGTAGCGGTGCATACCCAACATAACCCCATATACCTGACAAAGGAACCCAATCTCGCTCTCCACATCGGTAAAGTATATCCGAAGAGACATTCCACGAAGCTCGCCATAAAATATCACATCTCTGATATCCTTGAAGATGACCATCCATTTTTCTTTGGTGAAGCCCCCAGGCCATTCTTTAGAAAGAAAATCCTTCAAAAGTGAAAACACATCTATAAATATTCATCCTGGTGCCCTTTCAACATGTTTGAAATGACTTAGAATCCACACTAGCAGCAAAGGCGCACATTCTATAAAGCGTCATTCTCCTTCGTGCCTACAAGAACTCAAAGACCGGAATGTCTCAGCTAGAATGGCTGGAATAGGATCCACGTGCTTGTCTAATCTTTCAAACAGGTCAACGACTGATACGTCTACATATCCTAACACCTTTGGAAAAATAACGAGCCCATAAATCCCTAAAGTAAATAAGCCAAGCTTATTTCTCTTATTAAGGTGATGAGCAATTACTTCTTTCAAAGCAGCCCAAGAGATGCACTCACTGTCTCCCTTCTTCTTAATGTTTCTGACTACCCAATCTTCACTCATTCCGGTCATCAATAGTAATTTCTTCTTAAACGAATGAGTGACTGGCAGCTTGGTATATATTCTATCTATCTGGGACCTCGGACAACGGACCAAAGCCTTATACTCCTCTATTGTTGGTGTTAGATCCACTCTACCAAATGTGAAACAGCTATAAGCCGGATTCCAGAACTGCGCCAACGCTCTAAACAGATTTCGGTCAATAGGAACATCCAAAAGATAAGGAATATCGCCATACAACTAATAAAACATCTCCTTGTCGGTTGTTTCCCATCTTCCCCATACCTCTTTTAGTTCACTCAGATCATTCTGACGTACGTTGATGTGTGTGTAACCAAATAACTCCGACACATATCCAGGCATCACGTTGTCCCCATTGGTTAGTTAGGACTGTTCTGACCACCTCAGAACATCTGCATTGTCTTCAACCTCTTTCTGAACCGTTCGTTCCATATTACTGGCCTTCTATATGGACATCGATCCCAAATCAACACCATGTAATGGATAGTGCAGTGCAAAACAGAAAAGAAACAAGGCAAAGACAACAACAGATCGGTTAGTAAACATAAAGCAATTAAGTCGGGATAATAATTTGTTAAAGAATCCTACCCACATGTTGGCTACCCAATCATGCTTTATCAGATCCTACCCAACATGATATCTACCCCTATGCTTTGTTATTCACAAAAAGAAATCCTAACCGCATGATATCTAATTCGCATGCTTGTTCAAAAAATAAACATAACCGCATGATATATAGTTCACATGCATTTATTCGAAAAATAAAAATAAATGACTCAAAAAAGCTTTTCCTTGTGTACCCTCCTTACGGGATTCTTAAGGTTCGGGTTTGGCTCAACCTAAGTTCAGGCTCTATGTTCACTATATGTTGGGTTCAGTTCTAAAGTAATAGGTTCTCGAATTGTCCTTGCCAGTGCCCCTTGGGCTGTCGAACCCTCAATCATGGCCCATCATAGGCTTTAGGAGATCGAGTTCAATTTCGAGGGAATACACCTCCTTATGTCCATGCGAAGGTGATTATCATCACGAGAACCATAAGGTGTGAGCTCCAGGAGCGATCCACTATCCCATGCGGAGGTGAAAACCACACGAGGGCATAGTCTCTCACTCCTACTTAATTAGGACGGAGCAGGGTTTTAGCTCATGTCATGAAAATGCAACTGTGCAGTGTGTGAGGAAAAGCGAAAAAACACAATAAAAACACTCAAAATTTCCTAAATTAACACAATTAATCTGAAACCATTAGCAAACAAATCAGTACAACTATTTATTAGTTAATCGAATTAAATTAAAAAAATCAAAATACAAACAAAACTTATTAAAAACCAAACAAGGGATCAAAAACCAAATTAAAACGAATTTATAATTTTCAATTGCAAAGACAATCAATTAATTGACTATCGGCCTGACTCTCTAAAAAAAATCTACAACAGAGTCGCCAAGCTGTCGAAACGATTTTTTCTTAAAGGTGAGAAAGTGAGATTTTGAAAACCACATCAATTTTTAAAAACTCTCGTTTCGAAAAGTTTGGATTTTCTTTACGATCGGAAAAAAAATACGGTTCAAAGAGTCGTTGCCAATCTTTGATTAGGGTGTGATTGGGCACCCAAAAATATTTGTTATTTTAAATAAAAATTAATTTTAATTAAAACAACAAGTTAAGGTCTGTGTTACCAAAATCGAGTTCGGGAGTCGGTTACGTGCAGGGAAAAATTAGCACCCCCACAACGCCCTAAAACGATACCTAGTCGATTAATTAATATCTTTGCAATGAACTTTACAAATTCTAATTTAATTTGATTTTTGATCCCATAAAACAAAGATGTAAATTTAAAAACATTCAAAAGCACTCAAATGAATTAAAGTAAAATTACCAAGTCATTTTAGAAAGATAAAGAATATTCGATTATTTACAAATATCGAGACCATATCTTAAAAGCTATAACAAAATTTTCTCGATAAATTTAAATAAACGAACATTTCCTTTTATTTCGTTCCCAAATTTTAGGTGACGAATCAATTTTTGGTTTCACTTTCAGGATACACTTTTAACTTAAAATGGTCATAACGACCCTCTAATCAGTTAAGACAGACCACTCAAGACAATTTTAAATTAAAAGTGTATTACCCTTAATTCAATTATGTAATATGTCGAGTTATGCAAATGAGGTTACCATGCGAATCGTGCAAAAAAATAAAATGTCATGTCAAAATTAATTAAACAAAATTAAAAATATCATACAACGTGAAAGAAAAAAATATTACATACATGCATTTAAAATTAAAAAGCTATAAACCATGCATATTAACATATAATGTACAAATATGACTCAAATATAAAAACAAAAACATAACATGCTAAACTAAAAATTTAAAAAGTATATATACATATTAAAATTAGGACTAAATTTAACTAAATGTAAAATTCGACATACAAATCAAAAATAAAAATAGGGACTTAAATAAAAAAACACGCATAAATATAAAGTATTTAAACACAAATAACCCAAAAAAATTATAACTAACACAAAAATTAGGAAAACTACGAAATCAGGACAACTACAAAATGGCAGAATTCGAAAGCAGTCCTGAAGGTGACTAAAGTGTAAATAAAAGCTAAACATACGTAGACTAAACACTAATTTTACTCTAAAGTTACAATGGCTAAACACTAATTAATCCTAAAATATTAATATTTAACCTAATAAAAAAACCTAAACTAAAATATCACTTAGACGCACTTCTAATTTTCCTCACTCCTCTTCTTCGTGCACTACCCACACCAGAGAATACCGTCGCTCCATCGCCCTTCACCAACAGAATGGACGCCGGCCACCGCTTGTCTGCTCATCTCTCAACCTTATTCTATTAAACTTATATGAACGCCACTCAAGCCTCATCTCCTCCACTCTCCTCATCTTCTTTCTCGGCGCTGCACTCTCTTTTGAACACCGTCGTAGCCGTTCGACCACCATATCTTGGTGGCCTCTTCTCTACTCAACTGCAGCCCCTCATCGCTTTGTCACTTCATTCGAGTCTTTCGCCAAAAATTGAAGTAAGTAATCGGAAGCGTAGTTGTTGGGTAGAATGATGAAAGGTTCTAAGGATTTGTGATTAATTTTAGGGGCTGTAATTTGAGATTTATGATAGGAAAAGAATGAGCTTTAGGTTTAGTTTGGGTCTCGATTCGTTCAACCAACAATGGTGATTGTCGGAATTGGGTTTGAAACCAATTTACGAAATCAAATGGAGCTTTCATGGATCTCGATCAAAGGGGACGAAGGGTAAAGAAAATAGAATGGATAATTTAGGGCTGTTTAGATCGTTATTTAAGTACCTCCTGGATTCTTAGAGGTGACCGGAGAACAAGATGACCACCAAGTAGTGGGGAATTTCAATGCTTTTGTGGCCTTCGACCATCGCTGCCGAGAGTCTTCCCCAGACGAAAATTTCAACGACAGGTAAACTCACTATTCTCTCACCGTTTCCTACTTATTTCTCTTAAGACTTCACCTCTAACTTACGGATGATAGCTACTCAAGGAAACCTAACGCCTCAACTAAATGCTAAGTGATGGCTACAATACAAATAGAGAGTAGAATCGAGCAAGGTAATGTAACTAACAAGTCTTTCCTGTATTTTCACTTGTTTAGAAATAAAAACACTCATAAAAATTACTAGAAATTGAAATAAAGAGATAAGATACCAAAAGAATTGCTCCTTGCTTGTTATTGCTTTCCTGAAAAACGACAATCCAGCCTCTGTTACAATGCTTGATCTTTTAATATGTAAATGTTGTTTACACAGTTTTTCCTGTTCTATCGTGTGAAAAAAAATGGTCTATCCTCCTTCTCCTAATGCTCTCTGTCGCTTGATAATTTATAGATAGTTTTTTAGTGGTCCCCCCTCCCCCTTTCGTTTTTCTCTTCCAAAACTGCTCTTCAAAACATGCCCCCGATTGTTTTAGTTAACTGCTGAAAACTGACCAGTTACCATACGTGGCTGAAAATCCTTTTTTCCTGATTACAGTACATCAAAGCAGTTGCATGGTTAGACAGCTCCAACCAACCAATCCATTGGTCCGGGCTTGCTCCCAAACCGGGCCTTTATTTGGGTTATGCACGGGTTGGGTTCTTCTTTAGGCCTGCCATTGATTCGGGTCTGCTCCGACTTGGCCCCGGACAAATCGAGTATCTACAAGGATATTGTAGGATTACAATTAAGGAATAGGAACTTAAATAGAGATAATAATGTTAATATTACTCTTAGTAAGAATTGGGATATAGTGTGATCTTTGATTCTTTTTGTAAGTAGGTTGTTCCACTGTATCCGAACACTGATTTTTTGTAGCAGGTTTGCTATTTGGGTAATAAAATTGAATTATCCCAAAAAAATATTTTCAAAAAAAATTAAAGTGATTGTTTGATCAAATATTAAGAGTATCTTTTTATTAAAATGAAATATTGAAGATTAAAATACTCTAAAAATAAAAATTAAAATTAAAATGATTATTTAATTAAATGTTGGGGGTATTTGTTCACATTAGGAAGTTGAATTTAAAAAAGAAAAAAGTATTGAATAAATAAATTAAAAAGTAAAGTCAGGTAGACGTTAGTTGAACGACGTTGGCCTGGTGAAGTCGCAAAAAGGTTGGGTTTGGGTTCCAGAATCAATTGCAAGAAATCCTTTCAATTGTAGAACATATGTCGTGGTTCACGACAATTCAGCTCAATTTCTTAACCGTCCTCCTCCTATTCTTTTGTTTCTGGACGCCGATCGTGCGATCATTGCCGGATAGTTCAGGATCTATCCGATTACCTTCCGAAGGCTTCACCAACGCCGATGAGAACGAAGGCGTCTGCGCACGATTCACCAAGCCGGCATCGTGCCCTGTCAATTGCTTCCGAACGGAGCCCGTGTGCGGCGTCGATGGCGTCACCTACTGGTGCGGTTGCGCCGATGCGTTGTGTGCTGGTACTCGCGTGGCGAAAGTAGGATTTTGCGAGGTTGGGAATGGAGGTAGCGCCTCGTTTCCTGGTCAAGCTCTGCTTTTGGTGCATATTGTTTGGCTCGTCTTGCTTGGATTTTCTGTATTGTGTGGTCTTCTCTAATCATTCAAATTAGAGACATTTTATGTTTCCTCTCGGATGCGATCTGTATTTCTTAAGTTTTCCATTCGTTTTCCTTGTATGTATTTCTGTAACCTAAATTCTTCGGACTAACATACCAATTTGGTTTTCCTTATTTTTCTTAATGAATAGATTATTTTGTGTGCATGCTTTGTTTTTGATTAATCTGTAAAAACTTCCTTATAAGATCATCTTGATCATTGATCTGGAAAACAACCACAACTTGCAGGCTAAGCTCAGTTTTCCCTTAGCTTAAATTATAGTAGTGCTTATTGCTTGGTAAATTCATGGACTCGGTAAAGCCTGGTTCTTCAGCTTCTCTGTTGAATCTCACATTCTTTGATGCTAGAAGCAATATAGAACAGGGAGTTTTGAGGCTAGAATTGTGAAAAGTTGTAAATTTTAGTTTTTAATTTTTTTCAAAAACATTTTTAGTAAAATTATTCATTTTTATTATCATTTTTATATTTTAAAAGTCATATTTAAAATACATATTTTATCTATTTAAAATCATTTTAAAAAAGTTAAGTGCTTAACCATTAGGTTAAATATGATATCAATGACATTTATCTCAAAACTTATATTTAGGTAATATTACATTATCATAATAAAATAAAGGCTTAAATGCATCATTGTCTCCTAAACTATTCCGTTTTTACCGAGTTGCCCCTTAAAATATTTTTCGAGATATTTTGTCCCCTAAAATTTAAATTGTTACCTCAATTGCCCCCAAACCGTTAATTCTGTCAAAAAATACGCAAGTAAATTATATATTTATTCACTCAACTATTTATGTGGTTCTGTTTGAGTTACCCAACCTTTCTTTCTTCAAAATCATCACCAAAATTAAGATTTTGTTACATTTTGGTCACCCAATTTAATTCAATTTATTTTTTTTAAAATTTTAATGTATAAGAATTCATTTATATTATTTTTTTTACTTGACACATAAATTTAAAACAAGTAATATTATAAGATAAATAATAAAAACCATATTAAATTGTATGTAATTAAAATTCTATTAAATAAAATATTAATTATTTAATTAAAATATCATAAACGAGAATTGCACAACATACAAAGAAATATTGATTACCTTAATCTCATGCACCCAAACTATTTTCTTACCGATCTTACGTACATCAACAACAAAACTATAAAAAAGATTACGAGTATAAAATATGAAAATCATTTTTTTAAATTATGAGATTTGATTATGAAATTAAAAATATATTAATAATATTTTAAAAATTTTAAATTGACATATTTTTCAGTGTTTTTATGAATCCAAACAAAATTAAACTCATTGTTTTCCTCTTATTTCTTTTTCAACATTCCTCCCTCATATTTCCCCGACATTCACCCCACTTACATTGTCTACATCACTATCTATCAATGTCTTTAAGCTTTTTTTTTTTTTAAAAAAACTCTTCTTTGGAGGTGTTTTTAATTTTACTGGTTTAGTTGTTTTTTTTGTCAAATATTTTTTTTTCATTTTAATTGTTTGAAAACATAGATCTTGCTATGAGAAAACACTTGCAAAAGTCCCGATTCCAGATTTTTTGCGGTAGATTTTTTTGAAATTTGGATTCAATTTTAATATTTATTTTTCTGTTTAAATTTTGGTTTGGTTTGAACATTTTCTCTTGTTGTCAATCTATTATTTATTATTTACGTTATATATTATTTGCGTTACATATAACTTAATATATTATTTATTATTCATTGTATAATATTACTTATTATTGAAAAATAAATTTATGTGTCGAGTAAAAAATATAATATAAATGAATTCTTATACATTAAAAAATTTAAAAATAAATTGAATCAAATTCGATGACCAAAACGTAAAAAAAAATTTAAGTTTAGTAATGATTTTAAAGGAAAAAAGTTGGGTAACTCAAACAGAACCGCATAAATAGTTGAGTGATTAACTATATATTTTACCCATATGTTTTTTGATAGAATTAACAATTTGGGACAAATAAGGTAACAATTTAAATTTCAAGGAGCAAACCGTTCCGAAAAATACTTTAAATAACAACTCGATAAAAACAATATAGTTTATGATGCAATGGTGCATTTAAGCATAAATAAATGATATTTATTAAAATTCAAACCGGAGACGTTTCACAAATGTATTGAAATGCTTAGCTACTGGACTAAATAAATAATATTTAACTAAAAGTTAAAATTCATCTAGTGACCTCAGCGTAAAATGATTATTATTTTTTATAGAGATCATATATTTGAGCGTTTTTATTTATAGGTATGTGTTATTAATTATTTAAATTATTTTCTTACTTTTAGATAAAACAAAAAGAATATTTATCTTTAATTCAACAATTTTTAAATTAAATATTAATTTTAACGAAATATTAATAAATTTAATCTAACTTAGTGGCAAAGTATTTCAATACATTTGTTAAATGCCCCATGTGTTGCGGAAGACGGCTGTCGGATAGAGCAAAATCGCAACTGATAATTTGAGAAAATAAAAATGAAGATAAAAGAGACACAAAATTTACGTGGAAAACCCCTAAATAATATAGGGTAAAAACCACGGGCAACGGTAGAAGAATTTCACTATGAGAAAAATAGGAATTACAACCTCTCTCGATCTACCAAGGAGAATACAATGATAATTCTCTCTTGATAAAAAGGAAGAAAACAACTCTCAAGAAACTCTCTAAATTCTCTCTAGTATTAGAAGAAAGCTAGAATTCTTTGGGATGTTTTTGAAGCTAAATGAGCTAGGGTATTTATAGTTGAAGCTCTAAGGACTAATTTGTAAATACCTAAATTACAATGGCTAAAATTATGATTTTACCATTGTCCAAAATTCAACAAAAACCCAACCTTTTTGACAAATTTTTTCGGTGGAATTTTTTTATTAGCACCTTTCGGTGCTAGCCAAGACTTTTCAACAATCTCCCACTTGAAGATTTGATTGGAACAATCATATCTTCACACCATTCTTTCTACCTTGTACCTTCATGTTGCTTACGTTTCTGACAGGCCACAAGAGGATCGACACCAGGTAAATTTATCAGCATTGATTGCCTTCGTCATGAAATCTGCTATATTGTCTTTGGTATGGATCTTCTGTATGTCTACCGTTCTTTCTTCCACCTTTTCACGAATGAAGTGGTACTGAACTCGTATGTGTTTTGTCCTTGAATGAAATGTTGGATTCCTTGCTAGATGCAAGGCGCTTTGACTGTCACAAAACAGAGAGACATACTCTTGATTGTGCCCAAGCTCCTCCAATAATATATTCAACCAAATTGCTTATTTACTGGCTTGTGTAGCTGCTACATATTTTGCTTCTGTTGTGGATGTAGCCACAACTGATTGCAATTTTGAAACCCAGCTTACATCTCCATCAGCAATTTTGAACACATATCCTGTCGTAGATTTGCTTTTATTTAAATCCCTTGCATAGTCAGAATCTACATACCCATTGATTAGTAAGTTTGATCTTCTGTAACATAATGCAACATTTGAGGTCCCTTTGATGTATCTCAGGATCCTCTTTATTGTATTTCAATGCTCTTTGTCTGGATTCGCCATGTACCGACTAACCACTCCCACTGCTTGTGCAATGTCTGGTCTTGTGCATATCATAGCGAACATTAAGCTTCCCACTGCTGATGCATACGGTACTCGAGACATCTCCATCCTCTCTTCTTCACTGCTAGGACTCATACTGGAGGATAATTTGAAGTTAATAGGAAGAGGGGTAGAAATTGGCTTACAATCTTGCATGCTAAATCGTGACAAGATTTTCTTCAAGTAATTCTTTTGTGAAAGCCAAATCTTCCTATTACTTCTGTCTCGGTGAATTTGCATCCCTAGAATCTTGTTTGCTGATCCCAAGTCCTTCATTTTAAATTCCCTAGCCAGTTGTGCCTTCAATTCTTCAATATGATCTTTGTTGGGTCTTGCAACCAACATGTCATCCACATACAACAGCAATATAACAAAATCGTTATCACCAGACCTCTTGAAATAAGTACAAGGGTTTGCATTAAGTCTGTTGTATCCAAGGCACATAATGAAGGAATCAAATCTCTTATACCAACACCTCGGCGCCTGCTTTAGACCGTACATATTTGTTTAACCTGCAAACCAAGTTTTTCTTTTCGTCTTCTTCAAAACCTTCAGGCTGGAGCATATAAATCTCTTCTTCAAGATTTCCATGAAGAAAAGCTGTTTTAACATCTAGCTGTTCCAGATGTAAATTCAATGTAGTACACATTGCCAAGACTACTCGAACTGTTGTTAGTCGAACCACAGGAGAAAAAATTTCATTGAAATCAATACCTTCTTTCTGAGCATATCCTTTGACCACCAGTCTTGCACGATACCTCTCCACTTGATCGTCACCATTTCGCTTGATTTTAAAAACCCATTTGTTACCAATTGGCTTCTTTCCTTGTGGTAGTCGCACAAGATCCCATGTATTATTTTTATGAAGGGCTTCGATTTCTTCTTGCATCTCCATCATCCACAGTGAAGCATCTGAGCTGTTTATTGCCTCCTGGTATGTTGATGGCTCACCATCCTCTGTTAAAAGGCAGTATGCAATATTTCCTTCTATAATATAATCTGAGTGCCAATTGGGACGTCTTCTCACACGATCTGATTGACGAGTTGTTGGAGCTTCAGAACTCTCTGGTTCTTGTTCATCATGTGCTGGTTCTGCTTCAGAAGAATCTCCTTGTTCAAACTCTTTTTCCACATGTATCTGTGTAGTCTCTGACTTTTCAGCGCTATCATTGTCTTCTTTTCTTTGTAGCTTGTCTTCTACAAAGATAACATCTCTGCTAATGATCACTTTGCGGGCAGTGGGATCCCACAAGTGATACCCCTTTACTCCATCAGCATACCCCAAGAATTTGCATTTCCTGGATTTTGGATCCAACTTTGAAATTTCTTGGGAGTTGTACATCACGTACACTATACTTCCAAATACATGGAGGTTTGAATAATCAGCTGGTTTACCAGTCCACATCTCCATTGGTGTCTTCAGCTCTATTGCAGTTGATGGAGCTCGATTCACCAAATAACAGGCGGTATTGACTGCTTCTGCCCAGAATGATTTTTCTAGGCTTGCATCCCTCAATATTGCTCTTGTTCTTTCTAACAAGGTTCTGTTCATCCGCTCTGCCACTCCATTTTGTTGAGGAGTGTTCGCCATTGTGAACTGTCTTTTGATGCCTTCTTTCTTGCAAAATTCATCAAATTCTTCGCTTATGTATTCTCCTCCATTATCTATTCTGAAACACTTGATCTTATTTCCAGAATCAAGTTCCACCCGTGCTTTGAAGTTTTTTTGAAAGTTAAAAACACATCTGACTTGTTCTTAATAGGGTACACCCAACATCTCCTGAGTAGTCATCAATAAATGAGACAAAGTATTTTGCTCCGCCTAGGGATGTTACTGGTGCTTGCCATACGTCAGAGTGAACCAATTCTAGAACACTTTTGCCTCTAGAATTTGATGTGTTGAATTTCAACCGGTGCTGCTTACTTGTTATGCAATGCTCACACAAAGTAAGTGATACCTTTGTAAAGCCTGGAAGTAGCTTTTGCTCCACAAGGACTTTCATTCCTTATTTTGACATGTGTCCAAGTTTCTTATGCCATAGCATTTCAGAATCTGAACCACATGAGGCAATAGAGGCTTCTGCTTCTACCAAAGTCTCTCCCTTCAGCATGTATAAGTTTGCAGCTATTTTTTCGCCTTTCAGCACCACAAGCGCTCCACGGAACACCTTCATGATTCTTTCCGTGTTTCAATCTTGCTAGCATTATTATCCAACAATCCGTAGGATAATAAATTTTTCTTCAGACCTTTCACGAGCTGCACATCTCGAACAACTTTAATTGTTCCATCATACATCTTTAATTTGATGGTTCTCACGCCAACGATCTCTAAGGCATGATCATTGCAACTATACACAGATCCTCCTGAGACAGGTTCATAATGATGGAACCATTCTCTTCTTGAGGTCATGTGATATGTTGCTCCCGAATCAATGAGCCATATATCTGCAAATCGTTTTCTTCCTTCCACGGTGGTTGACGCTTCATAGCATAGAGCATCTCCATCATCTGAAGTGTTTGCGGTATTGCCTTGTGGATTGGAGTTTTTATTTAGACTCCAACAATCCTTCTTCAAGTGACCCTTCTTTCCACAATTGTAACACTTTAAATTCTTCTTGCTTCTCGACTTCGATCTACCATGTTTGTGACTGCTGCTTTGGCCACGTTCTATTGATCTCCTTCTCATCGTTGTCATCGTTGTCAACGCTTCTGCTTGTTGCAGATTTACTTGTCTGTCTTCCTTTTTCTTGAGCCGATTTTCTTCTTGTAGAACAGCAGCTGCAACGTCATCGAAGACTAGACTGGTGACATTACTGTTTGTCAAGTTGATGATGAGTTGATCATACGAATCAGGTAGACTTTGAAATAGAAGTTCAGCACGTTCTTGTTCTCCTATTTTACAGCTTAAGGATGTAAGCTGAGAAAATAAGGTGTTCAGTGTATTTAAGTGCTCCGTCACTGAAGTAGATTCTGGCATACGGAGAGTGTACAATTTCCTCTTAAGGAAAATTTTATTGTGCAGCGATGTGGCCTCGTACAATTTGGTGAGATGATCTCATATCTCCTTAGCTGTCTTCTTCTCCTCGATGTTTGACAATACTTCATCTGCTAATGCTAGATGACAGTTTGCCATAGCATTCCCGTCCATCTCGTTCCATTTGATGTCATCTGCGAAATCCACCGGCCTTTCATTGATAGCCGCTAGACACCCGTCTTTCCTGAGGATGGCATTCATCTTCAATTTTCACAATGAGAAATTTCTCCCATTGAACTTTTCAATGTCAAATTTTGTTGCCATAGCTTCTATTATTGATAGCTCCTACTATTTCACTATCGTGAATAGTTCTCTAGAACCTCAAAAAATGGGTAATACCTTCTTATTTTCTTATGTTGGAGGATCCACCTTTTGGTGGCAACCACAAAGACAATAAGTAGATATTACAGACTCAAATCTAGCTCTGATACCAATTGTTGCGGAAGACGGCTATCGGATAGAGCAAAATCGCAACTGATAATTTGATAAAATAAAAATGAAGATAAAAGAGACACAAAATTTACGTGAAAAATCCCTAAATAATATGGGTAAAAACCACGGGCAACGGTAGAAGAATTTCACTATGAGAAAAATAGGAATTACAACCTCTCTCAATCTACCAAGAAGAATACAATGATAATTCTCTCTTGATAAAAAGGAGAAAACAACTCTCAAGAAACTCTCTAAATTCTCTCTAGTATTAGAAGAAAGCTAGAATGCTTTGGGATGGTTTTGAAGCTAAATGAGCTAGGGTATTTATAGTTGAAGCTCTAAGGACTAATTTGTAAATACCCTAAATTACAATGGCTAAAATTATGATTTTACCATTGTCCAAAATTCAACAAAAACCCAACCTTTTTGACAAATTTTTTCGGTGGAATTTTTTATTAGCACCTTTCGGTGCTTGCCAAGACTTTTCAACACCATGTTTAAATTTAAGTTTCAACAAATATCATTTATTTTACTGTGGTAATGTAGTATCAGACTACTATTTAAATGAAAGTTCTGGGCAAATAACACTAATATCATATTTATCTAAGTGGTTAAGTGCCTTATCTTTTGTCAAAGCGGCAAGGATCAATATTTTTCTTCTACACTCTGATTATCGAATAAAATTTTTAAAAAAATTATTATGTAATTGTTAATTTTTTAACGATAGACGATCAAAATAAAAAAATAGTGTAAAAACAAAAAGGAAAATAAAACCCCTTGGGTCATGCACGAACTTGAGCTCATTCTTAACCTTCCAAACCAAGTATGTTCTATATGCATGGATCCATTTTTTTCACTTTTATGCCCATGTATTATTTGATGATGCAGCATATATATATTGGGTTCTAAGGAATTTTTTTCTTAAATTACAAGGCGTGTATTGTTTTTTATTTCCCTGGATCTGTTGGTATAATAAATTTTCTTTTTCATTTAATTTTTTTGTAGAAAAGTTTAACTCTTTGTAAATTGAAGAAAACAAAGGGGAAGGTAGATGTTTCAAGAGGTGAAGAAGGGCAATCGAATCTGTGTTTGGCTTCAAACTTAAAAAACCACTGTACGAACATTGCAATTCCAGATGTTAGATGCCCAAATCAAAATACCAAACTTCTTTAAATAAATTTCCTTTATGTTAATGATGATGAACAATATTAAAAGGTTATGACCTATTTCTCTATGATTCAGGGCCAGTTAAACTCGAAAGAGCCATTAACATAGCTAGTAGCATTCACTGAAAACAGTGGAATTCAATCAGAATTAGTATCCAATGAACAGACTATTGATGAATTTGTGGATTCTGTTATTAAGAATAATGATGTCTACAGCAACCAACCAACCTTTCTTTATGAGAAAGAAAACTCCATGCTATATTCCGACTCAAATTTATAATGTCAATATTGATATTCAAAAAGTAAGATAATATTTCTTTATTATTTTCTAATAAAATTTTCACGAAAAGAGCATCTAAAACCAAATTTGGTTTATGATTCAGATCCTGGAAGGCTTTGGTGAGCCAATAAACCAGAAGATAATGGAACCTAATGACTGTGTTCCGGCTATGAATCAAGTTGGGATCTGTGATCATGATAATTCATCACGGAGTTCAGTTCTCTTTGCTAATGATCCAACCAACTCAAATGGAGATGAAATAAACATAATACTTTATTTGCTGAAGAGGGCTCTAGCTTGGCTTTTGAAAATCATCTTCCAGTGGATTCCATTCCAACGGTAAGTCATGTGAGAAATTTTCAATCAACATTATGCGGTGATGAATGGAGCAATAACTAAGCTGTGTTTTTCTTTTCTTTTCTTTTCTTTCTTCTCTTCCCTTTTTATGATTCAGGAAGGATCAGAGCTTAATGAGTTTTTCCACAATGGGATACAATACATAGCTGAATTATTAACACCGGAGCAAGAAGCAACTAAAAACTCAGACAAGGTTCAAAATCGTGATTTTGGAATTCAATTGTCTTCACCACAGATGAAGTTGAAGCTTATCCTCAACTCTTCAAAAGCAAGCAACACAACTTAATTACTACGGACCAGAGGTTCAACTTATCCTCCATGATTACATTGGAAGCACTGGATGATTCATACCCAATGGAGGTACAAGCTAGTTCTTATAATAAAACAACCTTCAAATAAGATAGAAGTGTTGCACAGAATTTAGGCATGGCGCACTCTGGGCACTAGAACCCTTTGTATGTGCGTGTGTGATAAGTGACTGATTTTATCATCCAAGAAAATCAACCAGAGTGAAGCAAAGGTACTGCAGAATTTAAACTAATGTCTTAGAACCCTTATATTACCCTAGGCATAATGCACAAAAAGGGCATTAGCCTGTGCGAACTGCAATATGTATGTGTGAGGGTTATGTGGTGTCTGCGCGTATATGGCTATTGTGTGGTCTAGTCTAGTGTAGTCTATCTACAAAACATACATCCTTTTTTATCAGTCAATATCAATATGCGTGATTTTCTTGCAAAAATGCGTGTTCCTAGGCACCAGCCTTCCACCTGATCAAATGGATCTCAGTTGAAAAGGTTTGAGGGGCTCGTATTGTTTAGACCTGCGCCTTGCCTTAACAATATTGATAGAATTAATGGGAAATTAGGGATATCAAAATTAGCTTATTGTAACAGGGTATGTACGCTATAATATATGTATGAAAGGGCAAGTATGAAGGAGAATATGAATATGTGTGTAGCACAGATGCGTTTATAGATAATTAAGAATACACATGACAGAAAATTGAATGAACAAAAGCTATTTTGAGTTTGAATACCATGTGAACAATAAAAAAGAAATACTCAAAACTATCTCAAGGTCTTAACTAAAAGCCTGTGTTATACAAAATCTTACAACATGCGCGATGAAGCAGGCCCCTATACATCGATTCATAGTTGACTTGGTTATCACTAGTTCACAAGAAAGAAACAGTTCATCAATTTCTGACAAACGCGATGGAGTTTGTTAAAGTTCAAATAGAAAATAAACTAATTCAGGAAAATATTTAAATCTCAGATACCAAAGTGCCACTGAAATCATAACAGAAACACGATAACCGACACAATTGATAACAGTTTGCATGGATAGAATCTTTAATCTCATTCATAATATCCTCATCCACTCCCCATCCCCATCCCTTCAGCTAGGTCAGTTATAATAATTACTAAATATCATATAAATTCCAAGTTCCACTAGGGGCATATTAATCTACAATCCAAAGGAAAGCAAAAACCCTACTTGACCACATTCGAGGCTCATGCAGTTGACATAGTAGTTAAGAAACAGCAATCACAACTATGAATAATGAATATAAACACAAATGTTGATTATCTATCATGTGAAAAACTGCAAAGTATAGAATATCTGACCTTTTAGTGCCACTGTATTAGATGAGAAAACAAATAAATCAATGATATAAATCACTGCAGGTGGAAATTCCCAGACCTGCAGAACACAAACCTGGATTTAGATGTATGATCATTGAAAGGATAAAGATAGAACAGTGTTGTGATTTCTCAAAATAAGAATTCATTCTAGTCAGCAGGCCAATTGGCATTAGAAAGCAAACCATCATCGCAATGAGAAGAATCTTGAAGTAACTTGAAATTAAAATTGCAAGCAGCAGATCTCTGAAGCTGTGATGTTTAGAACAAAACAGTGATCCATACAATAAATAAATAGTTAGTCCATGACAACCATACAAATAAATACTGAAATGAGTACCTTGTCTCGTAGTAGCCCACCAAAAAAAATGCAAATATGTACCTGGAGAATCGAGCTGATGTCTTAAGCAAGCTCTTGATTGCAAGAAAAAAAGAACATAGAAACATATAGTTTCCCAGAAATACATCCACCAACATCTACAATTGGCATTAGCAAAGACATTCATCAGAAATTATCTACAGGTCAAACATTAGAAATCTAGAACCTGAAATATTTTCGGTACTTCCATAAGATGAACAAACCTTGCGATATATCCAAAAAAACGAAGAAATGCTCATGGACGTGCCCCATTCTTCCTCAGGCTTTTTGACAAGCAAACTTCTGTCTTAGAGCGCTAAGGAGCCCAATTTATCATAAAGAACTCTAAGAATTACTGAACCATGTTGTAGTTAGTTAAACTAAATTTATAAAGTAAAATTTGCTTTCTATACGGATACATGCATCCAGCACAAGAAAACCAACTAATGACTTCCACAATAGACCCTGCAAAGTTTTAAAAAAAAACACAATTTCATGTAAGAGATAGCATGTCCAAATAATTAAACGAAGACCAAAATCTAAGTTCCAGTAATAACAGAGAAAACCAAACAACTCAATTATACCTGAAAATGGGTACTTTCATGGTTGAGGACATTGAAAAGTACATGTCTGTAAGCTTTTGGCTTGTGCAAGATTAAATCAATCAAAACAATCTACACACATTCAAAAAAATCATAAAGCCAAATCTCTTTTTATTTAGTAAAAATTACTCCAACAAACTAACAAAGAAATAAAAGGGTACAGATTAGAGTGCCAAAAAAAATCAAGGGGTTTACCATGAGCTCACATTCAATATACTCATCAGCAACTGCTTTACAGTTCACCTATGAACATATGCACAACTTAATAAGTAAATGAAGGGGGAAAAAACTGATTTTCAGAAATAAGGAACAAAACTAAAGCTTACACATTTCATCAATCGAATGTTTCCCGGAGAGTATTGAACGAATAGGGTTTTGATCCGAAACCCGCATTGGACACACCGGTATTCCATTAACACGAACGAGAAAGGAAAAATACTACTAATAAAAAAGATGGCAATTTTTGTTTATGGCTTCATTTACTGCAATAGATTTGGTAGTGAAAAAGGCTGGACTTATTAAACCGCAAATTTGCAGAGTGAAATTTGATCAGGAA
Organism: Hibiscus syriacus; assembly: GCF_006381635.1. Lineage (NCBI taxonomy): Eukaryota > Viridiplantae > Streptophyta > Magnoliopsida > Malvales > Malvaceae > Hibiscus > Hibiscus syriacus. The sequence goes on along the minus strand of NW_024062804.1, from coordinate 427,123 downwards.
AAAAAAACGGAAACTGAAAATTTTACTCTTCAGGAAAAGGTCGTGTTGAACAGACTCCGGATCGGACCCATTAAATTGTCTGGATAATGAATTTTCTTGGAAAGGTCCAATATTTCCCAATGTTGACAAAACACGTATGTGAGCCAAGCCCATTTTGTGCCCAAGAATTTTCATACATATCTTAATTTTTATTTAAAATCTGTGTGCTCAAGATGTTTGATTTGGGAAGAAAATCTGACATTGGGTGAGAAAATAAGAAATTTTGATAATGATTCAAATCCAGTTGGATCAAGATCAGAACAGATAAAAAGTTCAACTTAGATGAACTCATCATCATCCCTAACCTTTATCAATTAATGCATTTTTTTTTTGGGGGAAATCTTTTATTACTTGTCTTATCATCAAATTCTACTCGGAGAATTTAATTTATAACCAGCTAAAAGCGTACAAATTCTACTAAATTCTTGGAGCTCTTTGCACCCCTCTAAAATAGACAACTTTCTATAAATACACAAGTTTCTACGTGATAGGATATCTTCTCACACTAATGGATGTGATATTGGCCATAGTTTTTGAAATGCTCAGCTCCACCATTAAAATTCAAGTTCTGCAAAACCCAAAACTTTCTCCATCTCACATAATTTTCTTTTTATGTCTTCCGATGAATCCTTTGAAAGAATCGAATATGAAACAAAAGCATGTCATCGTCTTGCGTATCAAAACTTAGCTAATGGGCATTAACTGCACATCAAGGACGTGGTCCATGCGATATTGTTCAGCCTACCATCCCTATTCCTATAAACCCTATGTCCCTATCATACATGCAACGCCCAAAAGAGAGTTTGCACAGTTCACGCCTCCTGCAACTGCCTCAAAATTATAAACTCTCAACAAGTAGCTACCCGAAAAGGATACAAGATTGGAGAGCAAAAACTTAACCAGAAATGAACATTCGATGCAAATTATGAATTGGGAATCGAACTGGAATCAAACTTTTGTCGACAACAGTTGGGATATTTTCTCTTCATCTTTCACTCTACTCTTGCACATGTGGCTTCTTTATCATCATCCATTATGCCTCTATAAGACCTAGCCTATGTATACATCTCCCTTTATAGCTGTAGTGAGGAATCTTGTGATTGAAATGAATGAATCCTTCTTTAACAATAATTCCACCCATCTTGGCCTATTATTATTAAAATTAAACATAACATGACCTTTTATTTTAATCTTTATATATAGAATTTTGGGATATCAAAAAGCACTATATAAAAATTTTGGAGCAAAATAAATAATAATTTATTAACTGTAAGATTTTATTTTTGAGCCCATTAATTACAAAAAAATTATAAAAAAATTTGATGTTTAATTTTATTAAAATATGTTACAACTATTAAAATTGATATAATAATAAATTTAACTCCAGATTTCAACGTATTAATATAATTTGATCGAAAATTTTCAACCATTATCATCTTCTTCCAACTTTTTACCAAATTCCCAATAAAAACTTTCCTTTTGCCTCACCTTCTTAACCGAAAAATTAACAAAGAGAAAAATAAAAACTCCCACCGAAACAACAATATTATTTTGTCCTCTTTGATGCTTATGCATGATATATTTATTTATGTTGATGACAACATTTATGTTGTGATAAGTAATTGGATGAAGAATCACAGACGGTAAATGTATGATTGAAAATTGATTGAAAATGATAAATAAAGTTCTTTATCTCTATATAGGGAGAGAAAAAGAAGAAGAGGTTGAATTCCTGTCTCAATCCCAGTTGATAGACCATATAGTAACCTTTAGTATTGATATCAAGTCTAAGACATAATAATTATCTATAGATTAGCATGGCCAATGAATATAATTGTCAGATAACTTATATGAACTCTAACAGATCACATGAACATGACAAAAGTTACAACAAGGTATTGTTTATTGTTTGGGGATGTGGTAATTCAAGAGTTTCGAAAAACTTTGGAAAGTATAAGTATTTTGTAAGTATCAATGCATGCACAATAGATGGAGTTAAAAATATTACTTCCGAAAGAGATACGAAAGAGGTATAACAATTTTAATTTTAGATAATTAACGGCGGGGTTTACCAGTTTTAAAAGAATGTTTTCTGGAAAAATCTCATTGCATTGTCGTCAGAAATAGTAGCAAACACATATTGCCTCACATGATTTCAAGTTGATATATATATATATATATATACAAAAAATCTTCGTCGTATGTGGGCTTTTCCCAATATTTTATTGTTAAGTGTAGTTATGATTTTTTCGGTCGATCTGTCTATTCAGCAAATAAATGGAAGTTCTATCTATCAATATGTATGGTCTTGGACCATCAATAATGATTTTTCTTTCGAGTTTGGCTACTTTATTGATTCACTTACCTCTATTATGTCAATATTAATCACTACTGTTGGAAATTTTGTTCTTATTTATAGTGACAATTATATGTCTCATGATCAAACATATTTGAGATTTTTTGCTTATATGAGTTTGTTCAATACTTCAATGTTGGGATTAGTTACTAGTTCGAATTTGATACAAATTTATATTTTTTGGGAATTAGTTGGAATGTGTTCTTATCTATTAATAGGGTTTTGGTTCACATGACCCGCTGCGGCAAACGCTTGTCAAAAAGCGTTTGTAACTAATCGGATAGGCGATTTTGGTTTATTATTAGGAATTTTAGGTTTTTATTGGATAACGGGAAGTTTCGAATTTCAAGATTTGTTCGAAATATTTAATAACTTGATTTATAATAATGAGGTTCATTTTTTATTTGTTACTTTATGTATATATATATATTCTTTAACCAATGCAACATAATAAAATAAACTCTGCTGCCCAGACAAAATAATGAAACGATGCATGATTAGTGAGAATGCAAAATAAAAGCGAAAAAATAATACCCGAAATTGATAACGGAATTCAGCCAATTGTGCTTACGCCTCCGGACTGCTGCAGATCTTTTACTAAGAGAGAAAATTTACAGGTGTTTACAAAACACTCACTACTCACAAGAAAGCTCTCTAATATTGGGAGAAAGAAATGATTTTTGGGATGGTTTTGAAGCTAAATGAGCTAGGGTATTTATAGTTGAAACTTAATGACTTAATCTTGTAAATACCCTAAAACCTAGGGATTAATTGTGATTATCCCATTATCATTTTTCAACAAACATCTACCAAACTTTGAAAAACTATTTTTCAAAGAAACATTTACCAAACTTTGAAAACTATTTTCAAAGAAACATTTACCAAACTTTGAAAACCATTTTTTCAAAGTTGGTTACCAAACTTGAAAACCATTTTAATACTTTCAACAATCTCCCACTTGAAGACTGATTTTAATCTGTCTTCACACCTCGATCAATGCAACAAATTTTCTAGTCTTGTTACTCTAGCATGTCAACTGAAGTTGAACACAACTTCAGTTTGTCTGTAGTCACCGTCTTTGTCAACATGTCTGCCGGATTTTGAGCTCCACTGATCTTTTCAAGTTTCAAAATCTCATCATCCAGAAGAGACCGGATAAAATGATATCGCAATTGTATGTGATTTGTCTTGGAATGAAAAGACTGATTCTTTGCTAGATGTATAGCACTTTGACTGTCACAATACAAGACATTGTTTTCTTGTTTCTTGCCTAACTATTCCAAGAAACTTTGGAGCCAAACCATCTCATTGCTAGCTTCCGTAACAGTGACATATTCTGCTTCAGTTGTAGAGAGAGCAACTATCTTCTGTAGTTGAGAAACCCAACTCACTGCGGTTCCTCCTAGAGTATAGACATACCCTGTAGTGCTCCTTCTGATGCCAACATTTCCGGCTAAGTCAGCATCTACATAGCCTGTCAGTATCGTATCTCCACCTTTGAAACAAAGTGCTTTGTTTGTGGTACCCCGCAGATATCTGAGGATTCATTTGACTGCTTCCCAGTGTACCTTGCCCAGATTATTCATGTACCTGCTAACAGCTCCCACTGCTTGAGCAATATCTGGTCTGGTACAAACCATGGCATACATCAGACTTCCAATTGCTGAGGCATACGGCACCTTCACCATGTGTGCACGTTCTTCCTCCGTCTTTGCTGACTGTTCTTTGGAGAGTCTGAAATGAACACCTAAAGGTGTACTTACTGGTTTAGCATCTTACATGTTAAACCTGGAGAGTACTTTGTTGATGTACTCAGCCTGTGATAATATCAAAGTCCCCGACTTTGTGTCTCTCTTGATCCTCATCCCAAGAATCTGCTTTGCAGCGCCCAGATCCTTCATAGCAAACTGCTTCGACAATTTTTGCTTCAAGTTTATAATCTCTTGCATGTCTGAGCCTGCAACGAGCATGTCATCAACGTACAACAATAAAATAATGAAGCTATTGTCGAACCTCTTGATGTAACAACAATGATCTGCTTGGCATCTGGTAAAACCATTGTTACCCATGAAGCTATTGAATTTCTTGTACCACTGTCTAGGAGATTGTTTTAAACCATACAAGCTCTTCTTCAACCTGCATACCAGGTTTTTCTTACCTGCCTCTATGAAGCCTTCTGGCTGCCTCATATAGATTTCTTCCTCCAAATCACCATGAAGGAAAGTTGTCTTCACATCTAACTGCTCAAGATGTAAATTCTCTGCAACTACAATTTTTAACACCAGTATAATTGTAGATAGCTTCACGACTGGAGAGAAAATTTCATTGTAGTCAATATTTTTGCTGAAAGCCTTTGAGAACTAATCTTTCTTTGTAGCGTTTGCTCCCATCATGCTCTTCTTTGATCCTGTAAATCCACTTGTTATGGAGTGCTTTCTTGCCTGGTGGTAATTCAGCTAATTCCCACGTCTGATTTGACATAAGCGAGTCCATCTCATCTTTCATGGAAGACTCCCACTTAACTGAATCCTCCACTTGCATTGCTTCATCATAGCACTCTGGTTCACCATTGTCAGTCAGCAACAAGTAGTGCAAAGAAGGAGAATACCGCTGGGTTGGTTTAGGAATTCTGAAGGAGCATCTTAGTTCTGGTGTGCCTGGTTCTTCTTGAACTGCTTCAAGACTGATTTGAACATCATTTCCAAAAATCTCCTCGAACTCAGCAAATTCCTTTGTTTCAACTTCGGTATCGGAGCTGCTTGATTCTATAGTTGACATGTCTTTGTACATCACATTCTCAATGAAAATGACATCTCTGCTTCTGATGATCTTTCGATTTTCATAGTCCCAAAACCGGTAACCGAACTCATCACCGCCATAACCAACAAAGGCACATTTGTTGGACTTAGCATCAAGTTTACTTCTTTCAGGAGAGTCTATGTGTACATAAGAAATACAACCAAACACTCTTAAGTGTGAAAGGTTTATTTCTTTCTTGCTCCAAACGTCCTCTGGTATTCTGCCATCCAAAGGGACTGAGGGCTCGCGGTTGATCAAGTAAGCTGCAGTGTTGATAGCTTCAGCCCATATAATTTTGGGCAATCTGGCATGTATCCTCATGCTTCTGGCACGTTCATTCAGAGTTCTGTTCATGCGCTCTGCTACGCCATTCTGCTGCGGTGTCATGGGAACTGTTGTCTCCATCTTGATCCCATTGTTTACGCAGAAATCTCTGAATCTCCTATTTCTGTACTCTCCTCTATTGTCAGACCTCAACCGCTTGACTTTCATACCAGTCTCATTTTCTACCATGGCCTTCCATTTTCTGAATGTATCAAAGATTTCTGATTTCTTCTTCAGAAAATAAACCCACACCTTCCTTGTAGAATCATCTATGAAGGTGACATAATATAATGAGCCTGCAAGAGATGGAACTGGAGATGGTCCCCATACATCAGTATGAACCAACTCTAACTTTTCAGCCTTGGGTGTCTTACCAATCTTTGCAAAGCTGACTTTCTTTTGTTTGCCAAAGATGCAATCCTTGCATAGTCCGACATCTACATTCTTTAGATCCGACAGCTTCCCCTTTGACAAAAGTGTCTTCATCCCTTTCTCGCTCATATGGCCAAACCTTTGGTGCCATAAGTTTGATTTTCCATCAGCATCTGCTACTGCAATGATATTCTCTAAATTTGATTTTATATAGAGAGTACCAGTTTTCTTACCATGAGCAATGACGAGTGCTCCTTTGGTAATCTTCCATTCACAGCCTGAAAAGGTTGTGCTAAATCCTTCACCATCAAGCTGTCCTACAGAAATCAAATTTCTTTTGAGGCCAGGAATATGTCTCACTCCTTTCAGCGTCCAGGTGGTCTGGTTTGGCAACTTTAGTCGGATGTCTCCTTTTCCGACGATCTTCAAGGTTTCATCATCAGCTAGATGAACCTTCCTAAAATCACCAGTGACATAATTTTCCATGATTTCTTGGCATGGGGTAGAGTGGAAAGATGCCCCTGAATCCAAGATCCATGATTCAATCGAACTGTTGACTCTTAGAATCATGGCATCACCTGTCTCCTCTGTCACGTTGGCAAATTCCTGTGTGCCGGTATTTTTCTTCAGTGCTCGACAATCTCTTTTAAAATGACTCTTCTTGCCATAATTATAACAGGTAAAATCTTTCTTTCCCATTGTGGATTTTCCCCGTCTGGATTTCGATATGCCATGATTTGAATTTCTTTCTGAAGTTCTCCCTCTAGACTCCGTGTGCAAGGCTAAGGAGGTTGATGCTTCACCCGATTCTCTCCGTCGAATTTCTTCGCTCAGTACCAGATCCCGAACATCGTCGAATTTCAATTTACTATTTCCCGACGAGCTGCTAACTGCTGTAACAGTAGCATTCCAACTGTCTGGTAGAGATGATAAGAGAATTAAAGCTCGAACTTCATCATCGAATTCAATTTCCACTGAACTCAACTGAGTTGTGATTGTGTTGAGTTCATTTAGGTGTTATGCCATCGATTCCCCTTCCGTCATCCGCAAATTGAATAATCGCCTCATCAAGTGCACTTTGTTTGAGGCTGATGGCTTCTCATACATACTGGAGAGAGCCACCATAAGACCCGCTGTGGTCTTTTCCTTTGCTATGTTGAAAGCAACATTGCGGGATAACGTCAGTCGGATAACTCCGAGGGCTTGTCTGTCGAGAAGAGCCCAGTCTTCATTCTTCATGCCCTCTGGTTGCTTTCGTGAGAGAGGTTGATATAGATTTTTCTGGTACAGAAAATCTTCAATCTGCATCTTTCAAAAAGCCAAAATCCACACCATCGAACTTTTCAATTTTCACATTCCCTTCGTCTGCAGCCATCGCTCCCACTCGAATCCGAAATTGATAAAATTCACAACCAAAAGCTCTGATACCAGTTGTTGGGAAATAAATCGAGTACAAGTAATTTTCCTATAACCAGATTAGTGAAAATGCAAAATAAAAGCGGAAAAATAATACCCGAAATTGATAACGGAATTCAGCCAATTGTGTTTATGTCTCCGGACTGCTGCAGATCTTTTACTAAAAGAGAAAATTTACAGGTGTTTACAAAACACTCACTACTCACAAGAAAGCTCTCTAGTATTGGGAGAAAGAAATGATTTTTGGGATGGTTTTGAAGCTAAATGAGCTAGGGTATTTAAAGTTGAAACTTAAGGACTTAATCTTGTAAATACCCTAAAACCTAGGGATTAATTATGATTATCCCATTATCATTTTTCAACAAACATCTACTAAACTTTGAAAAACTATTTTTCAAAGAAACATTTACCAAACTTTGAAAACCATTTTCAAAGAAACATTTACCAAACTTTGAAAACCATTTTTTCAAAGTTGGTTACCAAACTTGAAAACCATTTTAATACTTTCAACATTTCAAAAGAATATTTTCTGGAAAAATCTCATTGCATTGTCGTCAGAAATAGTAGCAAACACATATAGCCTCACATGATTTCAAGTTGAATATATATATATATTCTTTAACCAATGCAGCATAATAAAATAAACTCTGCTGCCTAGACAAAATAATGAAACGATGCATGATTCCCAATATCTTTCCTTTTTGGATTCCTTTTACCTCTATCTCACCTTTCTCTTGCCCTAGAATATTTCTACTGGATGGCTCCTAAAGGCGAATTTAAATTATTCATCCAAATACCATGCTCCTAAACACGAGATTAAAGCAGGAAACAACGATATACTTTTTGTAAAACTTTTTTATGTTCATCTATCTATGCATCAGCCCTAAAGTAATCTGTCTTCTCTTAAGAGAAAAGCTATCAAAGTCTTGTGATCCCGCATTAACATTCACATTCAAAATCAACAATACCTCATCGGGAGCATAGTTTGACAAATGAAAATCCTTACGCAAACGACTCCTAGCCAAAGAATCATTACCAACTTATATCCCTTTGCTTACTACTTTACAAACAATGATAGACATAAAATTTTATGTTTTTTAATATTTTAAGAGATGATAATCTTTTAAAATTTTAAGGGAATAGATTATCAGTAAAAAATATAAAGAAAATATTTAAAATATATGAAAGTAAGGTCACTCCTCGATCCATCACTTAGTGCAAGTGCAACATTGTCTCATGTATGTATATAGTTTTTGAGAACGTTAAATATTAGGCAAGACATGCATATAGATCCATATAACCATCATCAATATCTAAAACTACTGCAAGTTGTAGCATTCAGTTAAATATGATGAAAAAAAAATATTGCACCATGTGTACTACCATAGTAGCATGTTGTTGTGATAGAATCTTTCTTTTCGATATTGTACTGCACGACAACAGACATCATGGGAAATTTTATAAATATTATATATATATCTTTATTGGATGCAGATGTCCGATCCGAGAAATATAGAACTATGTGCAATAACGAATTGTGCATGGCTGAAAATGCATGATTGGAGAATCTCAACAAAAATCAACAAGTACAAGATTGGTCAATCAAATGCCATGAAACACACTTGAAAAATCAGTCATCAAACTACTCACCAAGACAGAGACGAGATATATCCGACTGGTTATATTATATGTATATATATATATTCTTCAAATGAATGCAATTCAATATCAAGTCACTGCATTCTGATGCATCACAACTGTTTTGGAAGAGCCGTATGGTTCAGTAAACAGTAGTGAAAATAATTGATAGGGAATTTGTACAACAAACATGTATCTATAGATGCCAATTCAACATGCACATATGTGTATACCAAGAAATAAAGATCTTGTTGAACTGCTACTAACTAAAATATTGCTGGTATATTTTTCAATTCGTTTCAGAAGCTCTATATTTTATGTATCAATGGTGCTTTAGTTGAATCTTAATCATACTTAATATAAATATTTGATGCAACATAAACTTCAACATGATTGCAAACAAGATTACCTGAGTTCTTAGTAGAGATCCTTACCAGTCGGGGATTGTAAAGAAGAAGACTCCATTATCACAGTAAGGGAAAATCTAACTCAAAATAATAACAAATTACAATGAGTAGGAAAATTCTCAAATTAATAATTACAATACTGAGTACTGACAATACCGCTTTATTGTGCTCCAACTTTTCTGTGCATTTCCTGCTAGCCTGCAGCTTTGTTGTTCAGCAGTAACAAGCCAAGAATACACATATAATGGTTAACATACTAAATTAACACAGAGACACGATAGAGGGAGAAAAAGAAGGAATGAAAGGCCTTTTTTTTAGACTATACATACATACATACACACCAGCTATCCATGCATCAGAGGACAAGTAAATGCTGTCAGTCGGAGAGAATGTGCTAACTGCTAAGACAACTAGAGAAGAGAGGAATATATATATAATATTACACACACGCACACATGTATATATATATACACACATACACGCTTAACAAAACTGGGAAAATTGATTTACTAATAAATAAGTTGGGAATATGCTGATATAATTGTATATGTATTATACACAACTATCGATTGTGTTGCAACTTCTTTTAGCTTTAATATGCATAGATCCCAAACGTAAACAAACTAAGGTACTAAAACCATATGTAGAAGAAATGGTTTTCTATAAAAAAAAATAAAAAAAGGTTGCTAAGAACTTATATTCAACATCATTCAGCCCTCTTTCTTAAATCCAATGCATGTCGAAAGCAAAAAGAAGAGAAAATGCAACCCTTCACTGTATTTTTCTCTTTATGATCAGAGATCCAAATCAATGGACAAGGAAGATTTCCCTTTCTTTGAATATTCAGACAGTGGCGAATTGTTATTATTATTGGACGAAGAGCAATGAGGAGATTCATCTGAACCTATTGTGCCGTGAGGAAAACTCAAGGAAGATTCATCTCGTGCTGTACTGGGACACTCCATGTTCACACCAAACAACCTTAGCGTTTTAGCTACAGTTTTAGTACCCTGAACAACTGGCACTGAATCAATCACCATTGGCTCTCCTTGAACTGCTGCTCCAATTTGATGATGTGACCCGGATGATGACCTCGAATAATACTGCCCCACATAGCGGTATGTAATTGCCTGACGCTGTAGCTGCTGTTGCCTTTGATGGCGATGGCAATAAGGATATATGCTGTAGTTCAACCGATGCAAAGGCTCATAGCTTCGAGAAACGCACATGGTTTGCGGCATTGAGTAGAGACTACCCCACCGCACTGACTGCGGAAAGTTGAACCGACTTTGGAGCTGTATGCGTGCTAGTGTTGTTGGATCGGGTGCATTAGGCCTGCGGCTCCAATCAATGTATAAATGGTCTTTTCCCGCCTCCCCGACACCCCGTTGGAATGACACGGTATCACCCGGATTGAGCTTTTTTTCCTTGACGAAACGGCTCCACCCTTTGGTCATCACATAACTCTGGCTACTATTCCAATACAAGTACCGGAACTGCCACGACTTTCCGTTCGGATCCTCGAAATTCAATAGAAGCCCTTTCTCGTTCGATGAACCGTAGAGAGGGAAGTACTTCTCGGCATGCTGCTTCGGTATAACGAGGCGGTTGAGTTTGCCTACATCGCTCGGTGTGACGACTTTGTCGAACATGTGTTCCTTCTCGGTAGACCTACTACTATTTCCGCCTATACAGCTTCCAACATTTGATTGACATTCATTATAGTTGCCGAGGGACAAGTCCATCAACCCTAGATTCTTGTCGAAATTGATAGCAGGCTCTTGGGTTTTGTAATCTTCTCCAGAATCCAAGGTTCCCGACCACAGGTTTCGGGGTTGCCGAGGAACAGAATCTGTGTACTTTGAAGTAGCAGAAGAAGAGGAAGAGGAAAAGAGGAAGCTGCTTGGAGTTTCTCTCATCACTTCATCGTTTCGCTCGTGTTCCTCATTACAACACCCTTTATCTTCTTTCATAAAGTTCATTCTGATGACCCGCCACCCAATTTTACCTTGTTTATCACACTGAGATGAAATACCGTTGAAATGGAATTTCAACCATTAGATTGATGGGAAAATTAACGGTAAAAGAAAAGAAAAATTGGGTCTAGACTCTAGATTCTAAAACTGAAACTGAAAAAAAAACTGACCTGCAAAATAATGGTTCTTTGGAAGTATATGGTATTGTTTCTCTTAGATCTTTGATGGCCGAGGGCCTCACTGAAAATCCGACCGGAGTCGGTTCTTGCCTTCTTCTTTGACCCCGAAAATGAAAAACGATGAAAAAAGAAAACCCTAAACAAGACAAAATAAAGCCATGGAAGAAGAATCAAGATGATAAGGTTTTTCTCGTGGTTGACCTAGCATTTAGCTTAAAGAGAAAGCAAAGAAACAAGTGAAGGATGAAACTTGGGTTTAAATCCAGTTTTTTCTACCTCCATCAAAGCATATTAAAACGCTTTTTTTTTGTTCTGGGTTCTTAAAGAGAGAGAAAGATGAAGAATGGAGAGGTAAAAACTCCTACGTAGGGGCCCATGAATGATCTGGTTCGACTCATGTGAGCTTGTCATTTCTTCATTTTTTTGGTTTATCTCTTTATCATCTCTATTATCTTCTCCACTAAGACACATATGGCCAGTTTGGTCTTTAACTCTCAAATCTCAATCAACTTTGTACTGCCAAAATGTGCCCACAAGCATTTCCCATTATCTTTTATTATTATTATTATTATTATTATTATTATTATTATTATTATTATTATTATTATTATTATTACTGCTACTGCTGTTTGCTTACCTATTAGCATGAGTGAGAATGTTAATAGTTAGGTTTCAAATGGAGTTTTGACTCTGCTGTCATTGATTGTGTGTTGCTTGGATTTGCAGCTGGTCCTCCGAAAAATGGATCTGAATAAAGTTGAATTGATTTTGCTCTCATCCGATCCAACAACAAGAAGAAGAAAAAGACTCCTCTACTATCATACATCTAACCAAACTCACCATCACTGCAGTTGAAGTTCATCAACCCTTTTTCCAGCTTTCAACTTCAACCCCTCCCATTCCTCCCATGTCTTTGTTGTTTTCCTATCACTAGTACTCTCTCATTTATGGCTAACTCTCTTTTAACTTTTCTTCATTCATTATTCTACTACTATATTTATATGCATTAACCAAATTTCTTACTAATTTATGTTCAATTATATTAGACATCCTCAAATTATAGCTTAAATTCTAAATTGGTTTCAAATTTTAAAATGTTCTAATTGAGTCATCGAAATACGAATATAATTTTAATAAAATCTTTAATGCCAACTCAATTCTAACATAGAGCATATTTAAAAAATGAATTAAATTGTAATTGTACACCTACTCCACGGATAGTTTAGATATGTTTTGTTAAATGAAAAAAACCTACTAAATTTATTGATATTGTTTGTTTTTAACTTGTCAAATCCAAACTATCTCTTCATTGTATGCGCACGTGTTTATAGTTTAATTAAAATGTTTTAAATATAAGTGATATCTAAATTGATATTTAATAACTAAATTGACAAAATTTTGAAGTTTAGAGATAATATTAAAATATAAAAGTTTGATGTAATTTACACATATAACTCAATTAGAGGTGTGGTCGGTTTAATTTTATCAAACTTTTTTGAAACTTTTGAACCGTTAATGATAATTCAGTTTTATTTTTTATTTTTTATACTCTCGTTGTCCTATTAATATTGTCACTTACTAAATTTTTGTGATCATTCTTTTAAAATTTGACTATAATTATTTTTTGGATATGATTATAATTATTTTAGCACTTAAAATAAATAAAATTTGTAAAATATATATTTTAAAAATAATTGAAGATGATTCGTAACAGAAAGGTGGAAGTTTCCCACTTAACAATTCTGCAACATATTGACGATTTTCTTAGCAAGGATTGGAATTTTCGCTTGATGTATACACCAAAGGAAGGAAATAAAGCTGCTGATACATTGGCTAAGTTTGCATGGAATCTCACTGAAGAGCTGCATGAATTCGATGAGCCTCCTGAGATGATCAATGATGTCATTCTGATGGAAGTGATCCATTTAGAATAGATTGTTTACTTTAAACTCTGTACTCAACAAAAAAAAATTATATTAATAAGAACTTTTAAAGAAATAGAAGAAAAACTAAGATTAAAAATTTTATAATCAATTAATGAATTATAATTTTAACGAAACAGAAGAAGTACTAAAATCACTTATCGTCATTGAGCCTTATACTTAATTACAGTGGTTTGCATACTAGTATTTTAACCTTTGATTGTTTTTTTAATTATGATGAATAGTGACTTAAATTATGATTTTTTAATTGATAAAAACTATATTGAATCAGCCTATCAATGAATGTGATTAAGAGAGAAGGGAATTAGCTCTTAAAAGATTGGTAGAAATTTCTCGAAAAACATGAAAAAACGATAAATAATTTAAAGTAATTCGACTTTTAAATCAAGTCTATATTATAAATATCAAAAATAATATATTTTGTCCAATGGGATTTCATCAATCTAATTCTCTTCCTAATCTAATCAAATCCGTGTTTTGAAACTAAATATGGTTGATTTATTTAATGAATGTGGTCATTTATCAATGTCCGAAACGTGGGCAGTTATCCGACGAAATGTTCTTTCCCCATCTCTGAATTTAAGGAAACCTGCGATCTTTTCAACTCTTCGCTTAATTGCATGCGACTCTATTTTTGGTAAGTCCATGAGTACTAATTTGGAGTGTTATTTAAAATACTTTTGTATTAAAATCTCACATTAAACTAAAAAACATTTCTGACTCAATGCACAGAGGGGTACTATCTCCTCCTTATATAGATCTATTTTTCAGCCCAAAATCAAATTTAATAAATTTAAAATAATTACTTGAAAATTTAAGTATTTAAATTAAATTATAAATCTATTTGTAATTTCACTCAAAATACAATTTTGAATATGATCAGATTATTTAATAAATATAAAATATTAAAAATAATATTATTAATAGAACTAAAAATATTAAAAAATATTTTTCGTTAAGTGATATATGTAGGCATTTATCTACCTAACATTTTTTTCATATTTTTATTAAAAATTTCTAACGAATAATAAATTACCAAATAAGCCCTTAAATAGCTTAATTAGTTTTTTTAAATAATTAAACCTAAATTTCTTGACAAAATACTAAAAAATAAGACTAAGTGTGTGGTTGATAAACTATTGAAACACTCCATTTCATTGAAAAATAAGTATTTTTCAACATTTAAATTTTTTTATTATATTTGATAATCATAGTTAGTTTTAACTTATTACAATAGTTTTAACAAAAAAAATAATGAATGAGATAAATAATTAGTTCGCTACTTTTTTATATTGGGCAGGGGAAGGGGAAGTAGTTAGCTACTTATTAATGTTGAAAATATTAATTTTTTTTAAATTATATTTAAAATAATTTTTTTTTGTTAAAAATAAAATATTAATTATATTTAACTTTTATCCAACACCATTAAAAATAATATAAAAAATGTTATGTTAATAAGTTTAACACTATGAAATAAAAAATTAAATATTAAAATTTACTATTATCAAATAACTTAATCAAATTTGACATATAATTTTTACTGCAATACTTAAAGATCTTATAATATAAATTTATTATTTAAAAAATCATTACTAAAATTCAGCGCGTACTTAATTTTCTGATTTATCAAACGATCTTGTAATGGGATACAAATTGTTTTTTTAATTATCCACTCAAATAAAATAGTAATTAAAGAAGGGAAAAACAATCATGGAACAAAATACAAGTTTTGTTAGACAAAGACTTGGATGTAAATTGTTAATGTTTAGGTTTCAGCAAAACATAATTTGTCATCAGTAGGTGGATGTGCCTATTCATTACTAATGTAAGGTGGTCCAAATCCAATTACATCTATACCATATATATATATTCTTTCATTTTATAGATCATTTTGAGTAAACAAATAATGGCTTTGATTGCCTAAAATTTCATATATTATTATTATTATTTTACTGAGCTAAAGGTGATTATAAAGTAATATATGTTCTATGTACTTTCAACCATTTGACAATAAGTGTTTAATCACTTTTGTAGCCATTGATGCTTGAACCCGTGATATCTAAGAACAACAATGATTCTTTAACCGCTGAGGTAAATTAGTTCGTGTTTCACATATATTACAATACATAAAAACAAGACAGTATCAATTGAAAATTATGTATTTATATAAAATCTTCATTTATTATGTTATTATATTTTAAAATTATGTATTTAAAACATTTGATCAACGTGTTCAATTGCAAATTCATTTAAGATGTTTTCTTAGAATTTTTTATTATTATTTTTAACATGATGTATTTAAAAGAGATAAATGGTCGATTCATTCACAAGTTCATTCAATATTGATACCTAATTTGAGGGGAAAATTCAATATTGATACCTAAACTGTTAAATGAATAAGCGGGCCTGTAACTTTGGTTACTATATAGTGTAGCTAAACACGGCTTACTTGGCTACCTTTAGTCTATGTCTAGCATAGTCTATTGCAATTTGCAACACATTAGGATGTGTGCCATTTACATTCCCAACATAATAATAACAGCTATAATATATATGAATGATGACGAGATAATTGAACTTTGGGAGAATTCAGAAATTAAATAAAATATTATCTTTTATATTAGGGTAAACTACATATTTAGTCACTCAACTATTTGTGTGGTTCTATTTTGATTATTCAACTATTTTTTTTCAAAATCATACATAACGTTACGTTTTGATTTCATTTCAGTCACTCGTCGTTAAAAAATTAACAAATTGGCGTGACATTTTTACAATGATGACATGGTATTAACTTATGTTGACATGTATGCATTATATTAATTTTTTAACGAAGAGTGACCAAAATGAAATCTAAATATAAGGCTAAATGTGATTTTTAAAAAATAATTGGATGACCAATATAAAACTACATGAATAATTGGATGACTAAATACGTACTTTACTCTTTATATTAATATTTACTTGGGAGATGGATATCCACTGGAGTGAAAAGACCCACAATACGTATATCCTTCACCCAATAATATTGTCTTTTATTGTTGAAGGTCGATAGTTTTTTTTGTAAGATATCAATTTAAGAGAGTGGTACCGACAAAAGTGAAGGGAAAATGAAGAAGAATTCTAACTCTGTGGTGGTTTTACAATGAGTTGAGAATTGATTTTATAAGGTTTTGACAGCAGCAGCAGCAGCAGCAGCAGCTAGGTAGCTAGCAAGTAGCAAAGCATCAGCGGCCGAACACGGCAGGCAGCCGACCACGGCAGGCAGCCCCAGATATTGACTTGGGGAATGAATTTGAATTGCATGCAATTAGTGTTGCCAAAAAATCAGTAGCCCCACTAGTCTGGACTCTGAACCTTTCGGGACAACTCTCATTTATTTATTTTTTAAAATTATGAGAGTAACCCTAATATTTATATTTTCAGAAATCAATATTTAATGGTTTGTTTGTATATATATATAAGCAAACAGGTCGTAAGTAACGCTTATCGAGGATTTACGAGGTAACTGATGAGAGCATGCCTCTGTGTTTATAAAAGGTATAGCACAGCCTATTTTCAAAACCCTACACTGGGTTTTGGGGACCTCAGACTTCACTGTTTGTATATAGTTTGGTTTAGTTTTTGCAAATACTGTTTTTTTTACAGGCAATAAATTAATACGTTAGTAGTAGTGATTTATTACTGTCGGGTAATTAAAATTGAATTTAGAGTTGCAACTGTATAGTTTCAGACTCAACAGTTTACATGTAATGTGTAGGGTGGAGTAAGCAGTGACAGAGGGTCAGGACCACTCTCTTGCTTAGGGTACCCCCACCATTCTCTTAATCTTCCCTCTCCACTCCCCAACCATTACCTCACACTAATACACTACGCTCCAGTTGGCTGGTTTCTTCTTTCATAATTCTTTTGCCGGCTCTTTGTTCCCTTCGCTTTTTCTCTCTCATCTTCATATATTTATAATCTTATCCTCCCTATATCAATTGTTATGTTTATGGTTACACTGATATTGGAAATATATCGGTGAGTCATTTAATTATGGTTTAATAACAATTTTTTTTAAAAAAAAGTTTTAAATATGAAATTCAATTAAAATATTATTATAAGCCATTAACTATTAAATAAAATAGTGATATAATCCGGTATAATAATAATTTTAATCTTTAAAATTTATATAAATTATCAATTTTATCCTAATTAATCAATAACAATTCAATTGATTTAACCTTTTTATATTTAAAATTTTTATTGACAACATGCATATATCTCACAAACACTTTTTATTACTCATGACACGAACAGAAATCTTCTGCCTCCTTTTTAGTGCCCTTATTGGTGCCTCTCCAACCAAATATTAACACCTGGATCAACTTTTAATTCATTAAATATATTTTAACCCTTAATAAATACACCGTTTATTTACTCGTTAACTTTTAAAAAGAAATCTTTCACAGCTAAAATCCCAACATTAAATGTACTATTAAAATATTAAAAGGTCATTTAATAAACTCATTTGTTGAGCTTTCTATTTCTCCTCTTTAAATTTATAAATTCTCCAGCTTTTGTTTTGTTCAGGAAAAATTATATTGTGCCTTCAAAGCAAGAGAAGCTTTTTTTGGAACGACATTAAATTTTACTAAAAACATTTCCTTCCGGTGAGTGCTTTTAGTGTTATTTTTCTTCTGACTGAACTCAGTTTTATTTGTTGGTTTTCTTGATTTTTGGAATGCTTTTTTTTCTTCTTGAAATGGGCTCTTTGATTACCGATTTCTTATTACATGCGCGGGGGAGTGGGGTTGTTCCATTCTGAAATATAATGGGTTTTCATCAAATGGGTTCTTTGATTTTAAAGTTTTAGGTATATGCATGGAATTGTTAGTCTTCTTTCCAAAGAATATAATTAATATTTAAATATATAATTAATATAAAACTAGTTCATTACTATATAAGAAAATTAAATAAAATTAACAATATATATATATATTATAAAAAATAGTTAGTATGATATTATATTAAAAATATAAAATGTTAAAACATATTCAAGAAGTAAATATAAAAGTAATAAGAAATTATTATTGTTAGTTCTACATCTCGTACTCTCTTTTCTAATTTTTTTTATTTCGACGATTTTTTTTCTTGTGGCTTTTTCAAAAGTATTTTTTGGTCGAATTGATGATCCACCTTTTTTTTCTGCGTTTACACTTGATTCCTTTAACTTTTTTCTCATTATTATCAAATTTGTCCAATTACATCAACTTGAGAATTTTTTTTTGCACCGTATGCGTTCGAAGATTATTCAATCGATAATTGCTTCAAGGTTGCCTCAACTTTACTTAATGTATGTTCTCTGTCACCCATGGCAATATCAAATGATTGTTCACTCATTGCATCATGTGCTACTAAATGAGAATACCATCTAAGTAAAATTTTATAATGAGGTCCTACATCTACTTTAGGATCATTTGATCTAGTAGACATTGACAAATTTATTGTAACTCCAATCTTTGCTTCTTTCATCCATCTTTTCAAAATGTATTTACTTGGAACTAGTTTGAAATTTTGAAATGAGAGCACCTTCAAAGCATGCACAAATAAAATACCAGCAAATTCAAATTTCTTACAATTACAACAGACTATAGAATTTGATGAGTCGAATATAACAATATGTTGACGATGTTTCCTGCATGAGTGACTTCATAACTAGTAATAGTCCTTGTACTTTCAATAATATGCATCTCACAGTCTCAAGTAAGCCATAATTCTTTCAAAAAAACTTTAAATACAGTTAAAGTATACACATCTGCAACATGTTTCAGTATCTCTACATGATATGGGAGAGATGGCTTACTTTGATTGTCCTTGTAGTCAGCTTTCAACTCTTCATAGCGTATATCAACCAATAATCTTTCAAAATGACGAAAGAAATGTAGTGAATCGTAGCTGTAACCAATACACATATTTATTTGATTATTCATACTCTCACTTCTTTGAGTAGTGTACATATCTACACAGAAAGTTTGTCTTCCATAAACTAAAACCCATTTTTCTCTCAACTCGAATTGCTTCTGTAACCAACTATTATTTTTCAGATTTTACCCTGCAAGCATTTGATCCCATGCTTTTAGAAAATATTCTTCTTCATCGTGATCATAAACACAATTACTAAAATCTTTAGCAAAATACTAAATCTCTCAAACACGTCACTAAGATGTTTCGCTGCATTTTGGTACATATACCACACATAATTGATAGCATGTTTCGGGCCATTGTGAAGCAAGAGCTTTTGCCATTGCAGCATCTTGATCTGTAAGAATTGTAACTGGTTTTTTTCCTGACGTTACTTTCGAAAATGAATCAAATAACCAAATAAAGGAATTACATGTTTCATCATACAACAAAGTCGCATCAAAGATAACACTTTGCTTATGATGAATAACACCCACAAATAGCGCAAAAGGTCTACTATCTTTATTTTTTTCTATATGTAGTATCAAAGCATACCACATCTCCAAAAGATTCATAGTCTAATTTCATCCTACCAAACTGTCCAGAAAATATTCATTATGAAATCATCAAGATCAACCTGAATGGCATAAGAAAAATTCGGATCATCATGTTGCATATTTTGTAGATACTCCAATACCCCGCCAGCATCTCCAACTTTCATCTCTTCCGTTCTTCTAGTACGCAAGGAATTACTATTGTCTTCAGGAATAAAACCAAGATTCTCGACCCCACCAACTTTTCTAGCTAAAAACTCGAAACTTTCTTTTGGTGTTAATCCTGAGCGATCAACAATTTCAAGTTCTGCAGCTTCAGCAAAATTAATTGTCCTTTGAGATCTCAGAAGCATACGCTTAGAAGGAGAAGCCAATGCATGATTATGATCTGGAATAAATTCTGTAATTTGAAACTTACCATTAAACTGCGAAATTTTTAATACAACTAAGCATCCAAATCTTGTTTCTGGACGATGATATTTTACATGATCATCTCATTTATCCTTTATTTGGGTACCTTGACAAGAACAATAAAAAACCTTGTTTACCCAATGACCGTATTGATCTTTATGTCCTTTGCTTTTACGGATACTAAATCCCACCTCTCTGGCATATGTATTGTAAAAATCATAAACTTCTTGTTCCGTATTGAATTTCATGCCAACTCTCGGAATAAAATCATTAGATAAATTTGCATGAATTGGAGTAGCAAAATTATTATAAGAATGAATCTTGCTCTAAAACTTGTTTATCCAGTGGTTCAATTGGTGGAACAACTTACGCAAACTCTAATTTTCTACATAGACTTTTAGTCGTTGCACTTATATCTCTATTCATAACCTGAAAAAATAAATTTTCTTTTTTTATGAATAAATAAATTAAAAATTATTTAGAGTAATCACATGTAAAAGTGTCATATAAATTTAATCTAATTAAATTTTACAAAATAAAAATAAAAAGAATGAAAAACAATACTTACGAAGAGTTGGAGGCAAACGATTGAAAAAGAAAATGATTGTTTAACCAATATTGAAGTATAATTCTCTTATTAGCGTGAACAATTTACTAGGAAAATAAAGGATTGGTACGATTTTATATTGTTATTCACTTTTTATGAAACCTTTTCTTTCTTTATTTTTAGAGAAAATAACTTCAGTGATCAAAAATATTTTATAATATACGATTTTAACTAATTTTTTTTGGATTTGCAAAAATAACCAACAAAATAGCAATGTGATTTCAAATTCGCAACGCGAACTCCTATTTTACAACACAGTTTCCAAATTCGCAATGCGAATTTCGTTTTCGCAGCGTGAATTTCGCAACATTAATTACCGATATAGGTAAACACAACTATCACAACGCGAATTTCGTTTTCGCAACGCTAATTACCGATATAGGTAAACATTCACCAATTTCGAAACTTAATTACCGATATAGGTAAACACGGTAGAAACAATCCGGTCAAAAATCCGAATTCGCCAATTTGAAAACTGAGTTACGAATTTAGCAAATTCGTGTTGCGAAATGTAAAATCTCACCTCTTAAAAAAATCATTTCGACAGTTCGTTTATTTAGTTAAAGTTAAACGAAAGAACGAACGAACATGAACATACCCTCGTTCGTGTTTGTTCAATTCATTTACAGGCGTAGGTTTAGCTGAGTGATTCATACGTGGACTTAGCAACAGGGATGTCCCAGGTTGAAAACTACTCCAGTGCATTTTATGTCCTTTAATTTTTTCTTTAAGAGGCGAGATTTTACATTTCGCAACACGAATTTGCCAAATTCGCAGCTCAGTTTTCAAATTGTCAAATTCGGATTTTTTTACCGGATTTTTTCTACCGTGTTTACCTATGTCAGTAATTGAGTTGCAAAATTGGTGAATTCAATTTACGAAATTCACGTTGCGAAAAACGAAATTCACGTTGCGATAGTTGTGTTTACCTATATCGATAATTAGCGTTGTGAAAATTTCTATGTTCGCGTTACGATTTTGTTAGTTATTTTTACAAATCCAATAAAAATTAGTTAAAATCGTATATTATAAAGTAGTTTCGGTCTTTTATTTCCTTTTCTCAACAAAAGAGTTTATTAAATGCCTTTTTAATATTTTTTAATGGTAAATTAAATGTTGGAGTTTTAGCTGTGAAAGATTCTTTTTTAAGGTTAACGGAGAATAAACGGTGTATTTATTAAGAGTTAAAATATATTTAAAGAATTAAAAGCTAATCCATGTGTTAATATTTGATTGGAAGATTTCTGTCCCTCATGACACTTGATGGGTTAATGGAATGTTTATGATTATCTATCTAAAATTTGGATCCCTAGGAAATTAATTAAAACCAGGGAAAAGACAACTGTGATGCTGGCATGCTGCCCCAGACCAGAACCGCGGTAAAAATAAAGCAAGTATACACACATATAAAGCCCATATTTAGGGGTATGTTATATAGTGTGAGAGATTACTCATTTAACGGCATTTGAAAGTACAGAGTCTCAAACGATGGACCCTCACGCAAAGGAGCCTGAAAATCAACCTGCAGGTTGCGATCATACCTACATAAATTCCACCCTATACATGCTTATAGTACCGTAGCTTAGCAGCAAAAGCAACAGTGCGTGTACGAGACAAATCCTTTTTAAAGTTAATTATATGTTTAGCCATCACCTCTTCTTAGCACATTATTACTCTACAGATCCATCTCTTTTTCATGGACCATTTCTCTCTTCATAATTCTGCATGGAACCACAAAATCGGTAGAGTTTTTCTGGTTTGTTGGAAGTGGTTAGATGTGAGTTGGTTGAAGATAATTAAAGTTTATTATCCTACCCTGGACTTGTTCATGCATGGGGGATTGAGTCTGTTAATTAGCAAGTATAGTTTTAATTAGCCAGAACAGACCGATATCTGCCTTTTTGTTCATTTATTGTTTTTCCATGAAAAGTAAAACTACTCGGGATAGATGGCATTATGCATGTAATCAATGCCCCCAACCATAAGAATCCCTGGACCCTGGTCCAATTACTCTTTTATCTAAACCACATGTTTTGAAAAACTTGAAATCTCGTGGGTTTTTTTTTTTTTTAATTTCTGATCGTCAATCGTATTTGTAGTTAACATCCTTGTCAAAATCCTCAAATCATTATCATTATTAATCAAGACCCTTAACATTATAGTTTGAATAGCCTTTTTTATTATTTGATCGCATCATATTCAATATGAACTAGGTCATTTTGGAACCATTTTTTCATGTGGCTTTGATTTCACGAACCGAGTAATGAGTATGTATGTGTACATAAAACCCAGAAAGAATTTAAACGTTTGTATCATTACAATCACATGGCCTCAGTTTAAGAAGCAAAATTAGTTTTCAATTTAAACGCGTAGATGGTTGACATTTTGGTTTTTGCATGAACCTCCTATCACGTCCACTATTTTTCCTTGTGTTTCTTGTCACGAGCTAACCCATACAGCTAGCGGTCGGTGTGGGATACTTGGATTTCTCGACTCTATTACATGATCTGCACACCCACCATTTGCGTGAGAATTAGGTTACTTTTACGTCAAATCATTATGTTGGGTGAAACAGTACAATATATTTTATTTTCGATAAAATTATTTAAATTCTGAGACGATATTATATTATCATAAATTTGGAATGGGAACTGTAAAATCATTGTAAAGCTATTAAAATAATATTATCTAATTCAATTAAGAAACTTTTAATTTACAGAATAACATTACTTGCATTCCATTGTAATATGATGAAAACTAGTGAATCATCAAGAAATAGTTCAACTATGTGTGTCTATTTTATTTTCATTATTATAAGTTGAGAAAAAAATACGCTTATGTCTAGTACATTTTGATTAGAATAATACTTCTTATAATAATTTTATCATTATATTTTATTATTTTCACTAATTTTATCCTTAAACCATCATAGTATATAACATGTTTTAGGGGAAACACATTCTTCTATCTTTTATCTGTAAGTTTGATCAAAGGAGAAACACTGGTTTGTTACTCATCCCAAATTCTGTTTTTATTCGAGAAATGAGATATAAAATTAAATTTACTTATTTGTAAAATAAGATATTATGAGTTTTAAGTTTCTGTTCATTTATTCAAATCGGGACAATATTGTTGACTCATAAACCAACCGGAGGAATGGGGAATCAGTTAACGCATTACCTAATAGCTAATGGCCTAAACAAGGAGGAGGATGTAGACCCTGTTGAAAAATAAACAAGTGGACAAGCCACTTTCGGTGGCAGCCACCAATTTTGTCAAAAAGGGTTGGCTATTTGTTGAAAATCAACAATGGTAAAATCTCAATTTTAGTCATTGTAATTTAGGGTATTTACAAATTAGTCCTTAAGCTTCAACTATAAATACCCTAGCTCATTTAGCTTCAAAACCATCCCAAAGCATTCTAGCTTTCTTCCAATACTAGATAATTTAGAGAGTTTCTTGAGAGTTATTTTTCTCCTTTTTATCAAGAGAGAATTATCATTATTTTCTCCTTGGTAGATAGAGAGAAGTTGTAATTCCTATTTTCTCATAGTGAAATTCTTCTACCATTGCCCGTGGTTTTTTACCCTATATTATTTAGGGGTTTTCCACGTAAATTCTGTGTCTCTTTTATTTTCTCAAATTATTAGTTACGATCTTGCTCTATCCGATAGCCGTCTTCCGCAACAATTGGTATCAGAGCTAGATTAGAGTGTGTAATATCTGCTTATTATCTTTGTAGTTGCCACCAAAAGGTGGATCCTCCAACATAAGAAAATAAGAAGTTATTACCCATTCTTTGAATGTTCCAGAGAACTATTCACGATAGTGAAATAGTGGGAGCTATCCGTAAAAGAAGCTATGGCAACGAAATTTGATATTGAAAAATTCAATGGGAGAAATTTCTCATTGTGGAAATTGAAGATGAAGACCATCCTGAGGAAAGACGGTTGTCTAGCAGCTATCAGTGAAAGGCCGGTAGATTTCACAGATGACAACAAATGGATCGAAATGGACGGGAATGCTATGGAAAACTTTCATCTACCATTAGCAGATGAAGTATTATCAAGCATCGAGGAGAAGAAGACAGCTAAGGAGATATGGGATCATCTCACCAAATTGTATGAGGCCATATCGCTGCACAATAAAATTTTCCTTAAGAGGAAATTGTACACTCTCCGGATGCCAGAATCTACTTCAGTGATGGAGCACTTAAACACGCTGAACACTTTATTTTCTCAACTTACATCCTTAAGCTATAAAATAGGAGAACAAGAACGTGCTGAACTTCTACTTCAAAGTCTACCGGATTCGTATGATCAACTCATCATTAACTTGACAAATAGTAATGTTACCAGTCTAGTCTTCGATGACCTTGCAACTGCTGTTCTACAAGAAGAAAATCGGAGCAAGAACAAGGAAGACAAACAAGTAAATCTGCAACAAGCAGAAGCATTGACAACGATGACAACGATGAGAGGGAGATCAACGGAACGTGGCCAAAGCAGCAGTCACAAACATGGTAGATCGAAGTCGAGGAGCAAGAAGAAATTAAAGTGTTACAACTGTGGAAAGAAGGGTCACTTGAAGAAGGATTATTGGAGTCTAAATAAAAACTCCAATCCATAAGGCAATACCGCAAACACTTCACATGATGGAGATGCTCTATGCTGTGAAACGTCAACCATCGTGGAAGGAAGAAAACGATTTGCAGATATATGGCTCATTGATTCGGGAGCAACATATCACATGTCCTCAAGAAGAGAATGGTTCCATCATTATGAACCTGTCTCAGGAGGATCTGTATATAGTTGCAATGATCATGCCTTAGAGATCGTTGGCGTGGGAACCATCAAATTGAAGATATATGATGGAACAATTAAAGTTGTCCGAGATGTGCGGCACATGAAAGGTCTGAAGAAAATTTATTATCCTACGGATTGTTGGATAATAATGCTAGCAAGATTGAAACACGAAAAGGAATCATGAAGGTGTTCCGTGGAGCGCTTGTGGTGTTGAAAGGTGAAAAGATAGTTGCAAACTTGTACATGCTGAAGGGAGAGACTTTGGTAGAAGCAGAAGCCTCTATTGCCTCATGTAGTTCAGATTCGGTAATGCTATGGCATCAGAAACTTGGACACATGTCAGAACAAGGAATGAAAGTCCTTGTGGAGAAAAAGCTAATTCCAGGCTTAACAAAGATATCGCTTACTTTGTGTGAGCATTGCATAACAAGTAAGCAGCGCCGGTTGAAATTCAACACATCAAATTCTAGAGGCAAGTGTTCTAGAATTGGTACACTCTGATGTATGGCAAGCACCAGTAACATCCCTAGGCGGAGCAAAATACTTTGTCTCATTTATTGATGACTACTCTAGGAGATGTTGGGTGTACCCTATTAAGAAGAAGTCAGATGTGTTTTCCACTTTCAAAAACTTCAAAGCGCGGGTGGAACTTGATTCTGAAAATAAGATCAAGTGTTTCAGAACAGATAATAGAGGAGAATACACAAGCAAAGAATTTAATGACTTTTGCAGGAAAGAAGGCATCAAAAGACAGTTCACAGTGGCGAACACTCCTCAACAAAATGGAGTGGCAGAGCGGATGAACATAACCTTGTTAGAAAGAACAAGAGCAATGTTGAGGGTTGCAGGCCTAGAAAAATCATTCTGGGCAGAAGCAGTCAATATCGCCTGTTATTTGGTGAATCGAGCTCCATCAACTACAATAGAGCTGAAGACACCAATGGAGATGTGGACTGGTAAACCAGCTGATTATTCAAACCTCCATGTATTTGGAAGTATTGTGTACGTGATGTACAACTCCCAAGAAATCTCAAAGCTGGATCCAAAATCCAGGAAATACAAATTCTTGGGGTATGCTGATGGAGTCAAGGGGTATCGCTTGTGGGATCCCACTGCCCGCAAAGTGATCATTAGCAGAGATGTTATCTTTATAGAAGATAAACTACAAAGAAAAGAAGACGATGATAGCGCTGAAAAGTCAGAGACTACACAGATACATGTGGAAAAGGAGGTTGAAGAAGGAGATTCTTCTGAAGCAGAACCAGCACATGATGAACAAGAACCAGAGAGTTCTGAAGCTCCAACAACTCGTCAATCAGATCTTGTGAGAAGATGTCTCAATTGGCACTCAGATTATGTTATAGAAGGAAATGTTGCATACTGCCTTTTAACAGAGGACGGTGAGCCATCAACATACCAGGAGGTAATAAACAGCTCATATGCTTCACTGTGGATGATGGCGATGCAAGAAGAAATCGAAGCCCATCATAAAAATAATACATGGGACCTTGTGCCACTACCACAAGGAAGAAAGGCAATTGGGAACAAATGGGTCTTCAAAATCAAGCGAAATGGTGACAATCAAGTTGAGAGGTATCGTGCAAGACAAGTGGTCAAAGGATATGCTCAAAAAGAAGGTATTGATTTCAATGAAAATTTTTCTCCTGTGGTTCGACTAACAACAGTTCGAGTAGTCTTGGCAATGTGTGCTACATTGAATTTACATCTGGAACAGCTAGATGTTAAAACAACTTTTCTTCATGGAAATCTTGAAGAAGAGATTTATATGCTTCAGCCTGAAGGTTTTGAAGAAGATGAAAAGAAGAACTTGGTTTGCAGGTTGAACAAATCTCTGTACGGTCTAAAGCAGGCACCGAGGTGTTGGTATAAGAGATTTGATTCCTTCATTATGTGCCTTGGATACAACAGACTTAATGCAGACCCTTGTGTTTATTTCAAGAGGTCTGGTGATAACAATTTTGTTGTATTGTTCTTGTATGTGGATGACATGTTGGTTGCAGGACCCAACAAAGATCATATTGAAGAATTGAAGGCACAACTGGCTAGGGAATTTGAAATGAAGGACTTGGGATCAGCAAACAAGATTCTAGGGATGCAAATTCACCGAGACAGAAGTAATAGGAAGATTTGGCTTTCACAAAAGAATTACTTGAAGAAAATCTTGTCACGATTTAGCATGTAAGATTGTAAGCCAATTTCTACCCTTATTCCTATTAACTTCAAATTATCCTCCAGTATGAGTCCTAGCAGTGAAGAAGAGAGGATGGAGATGTCTCGAGTACCGTATGCATCAGCAGTGGGAAGTTTAATGTTCGCTATGATATGCACAAGACCAGACATTGCACAAGCAGTGGGAGTGGTTAGTCGGTACATGGCGAATCCAGGCAAAGAGCATTGGAATACAGTAAATAGGATCCTGAGATACATCAAAGGGACCTCAAATGTTGCATTATGTTACGGAGGATCAAACTTACTAATCAATGGGTATGTAAATTCTGACTATGCAGAGGATTTGGATAAAAGCAAATCTACAACATGATATGTGTCAAAGTTGCTAATGGAGCTGTAAGATGGGTTTCTAATTTGCAGTCAGTTGTGGCTACATCCACAACAGAAGCAGAATATGTAGCAGCTACACAAGCCAGTAAAGAAGCAATTTGGTTGAAGATGTTATTGGAGGAGCTTGGGCACAATTAAGAGTATGTCTCTTTGTTTTGTGACAGTCAAAGCACCTTGCATCTAGCAAGGAATCCAACATTTCATTCAAGGACAAAACACATACGAGTTCAGTACCATTTCATTCGTGAAAAGGTGGAAGAAGGGACAGTAGATATGCAGAAGATCCATACCAAAGACAACATAGCAGATTTCATGACAAAGGCGATCAACGCTGATAAATTTACTTGGTGTTGATCCTCTTGTGGCCTGTCAGAGACATAAGCAACATGATGGTACAAGGTAGAAAGAATTGTGTGAAGATATGATTGTTCCAATCTAATCTTCAAGTGGGAGATTGTTGAAAAATAAACAATTGGCCAAGCCACTTTCGGTGGCAGCCACCAATTTTGTCAAAAAGGGTTGGCTATTTGTTGAAAATCAACAATGGTAAAATCTTAATTTTAGTCATTGTAATTTAGGGTATTTATAAATTAGTCCTTAAGCTTCAACTATAAATACCCTAGCTCATTTAGGTTCAAAACCATCCCAAAGCATTCTAGCCTTCTTCCAATACTAGAGAATTTAGAGAGTTTCTTGAGAGTTATTTTTCTCCTTTTTATCAAGAGAGAATTATCATTGTTTTCTCCTTGGTAGATAGAGAGAAGTTATAATTCCTATTTTCTCATAGTGAAATTCTTCTACCGTTGCCCGTGGTTTTTTACCATATATTATTTAGGGGTTTTCCATGTAAATTCTGTGTCTCTTTTATTTTCTCAAATTATCAGTTGCGATTTTGCTCTATCTGATAGTCGTCTTCCGCAACAGACCCATCATCATTCAAATAAGTCTTTCGATCTGAACCTGAAGTAGTCCAATTTATGACAACTAGGCCTAGCACTTGATTTACATATGACATTTTTGAACCAATGAAACTTGAAACCGATACGTAAGAGTATTTAACAGTTAATCTATCACCGATTAAATTAAATTAATTATTAAATTTTTCTTTAATCGATAATCAGATCGATTTTTTGTGTCATTTGTGCTTTGTAAACGACTTACTTATCTTCTACCACAGTTCAACTGATTCTATTTTGGAGGGCCTTAAACACTTTGGAGAAGTTCTATGAGATGTCTAGACTTATACTCAATGCAACCAAAACTAAATTTTTTGCTTGTGAAATGGTAACTAGTAAGGTTACAGAGATCCACAAGCTTTAGGATGGATCGTCTCCCTGTTAGATGTCTTGGTGTGCATTTGATAAGAAGGAAGCTCGCTAAAAATGACTGTTCATCCTTATTGGAAAAGATTAAGGAAAAGCTTGGTAAGTAATCAAGTAGAAAATTCAGTTATGGAGGCCGTTTGCAGCTTATCAAGATTGTGCTCTTCAATATTTTCAATTACTAGAGTTGGCAGTTAATTCTGCTCAAGTTTGTGATCCTAAAGATTGAGAAGTTATGTAGGAGATTTTTCTGGAAAGATAATGACCTTCCTGTCAAGGGAGCTCGTGTGAGTTAGAATCAAATATGTTCTTTGAAATTTGAAGGCAATTGAGTTTAAAGAGTCTGCAATAATGGAGTAAGGCTTGTAATCTGTTGCTTGTGAAAAAATATCCTTGAAGGGGAGGGATCTCTATAGGTGGCTTGGATGAAGGAGTATATTTTGAAGGGTGTGAATTTTTGGAATGTTGATTGCAAACCTCACTTTTGTTGGATCCTTAAAAAATTATTGAAATTTAGGGGTGAAGTAAGGAGTTTGTTTACTTCTGGTATTAACTGGTCTTATGTTAAGTGCGGTTGGATTTGGGATAATATAAAGACTATGAAAGATAACGTGATATGGCATAGGCTCATTTGGTTTCCTTTTCATACTCCAAAGAATTCCATCATTGCTTGGAGGACCATTTTGGATAGACTGCCTACAAAAGACATGTTAGCTCCGTTTGGAATAGCTATGGATGATGTGTGTGGTATTCATGGTACTGCTATGGAGTTAAAGAAACCATTTATTGTCTGATTGATTGTATTCCAGAGGAGTTTGAGAGAAGGTCTTGCATGTGTGCAATTTGCTTTATAAGTCTCTGTGTTAAGATGATAATCTTTTGTGGGTTGTGGATAATTTGAAGGATATTTTCTCCTCATTCGAATCCTTAAGCTGATTTGGACATGATTTTTGTATTGTATATGAGGGTCGTAAGTAGTTTAGGGGTGCTAGGCGCTTGATTGATGACATTGTTGATTGTGTAAAAGTGATTGTTCCTATTGAATTGTGTAGACATTGTATTGACATAACGATAGGGTTAATATGCATTTATACTCTGATTAGGGGATCCTGTATGTGATGGTTGCTTTGTATAAGCCGTATTGTTTGTAGGAGCTTGATTGTATTTTTGGATAATATAAGCAACAACTATTAATCTAAAAAGAATCATTTTTAAATTATTAACCGAATCAAATAAATTTTGATTAATTAAATCGGTGACCGAAATAATCAATTTTTTGTAATTTTTAGTTAGATTAGTTTGAATTTAACGGAGATATATATATATTTTTTAAATTAAGTTAAAATTTGATTGGGTTTTGAAAGTTTAATAGGTCTAGTGTGATTAAAAAATAGTTAAATTTTAATTCTTATCGGCCTTGAGCTTAAAATATATATTTAATAAATGTTAATATTTAATATTTCAATTAATTAACTATAACCAAACTTTAAAAATTTTCTTAATCATTAACCGGTTTAATATCTAATTAACCGATAGATTAACCAAAATAAATTTTAATTCGATCATTTAATTTAATTAAAATCGAACTATAAACACCATACGAACCTCAAACAATTATTTCTTTTTTCTTCTTCTTCTCGGAAACCAATTTTATTACCGACATACAAAAATAGCATGCATAATCATGTTTAGAGTATTTCTTTTCATCATTTTAAAAACACATGTATATCGTGCTAGCGATACATTATGTAGCATCAGCTTTAAATCATTGATTTGATAAGTTTATCGAATCTTAAAATTATGGAGTTGAACTGATGTTTTTAATAATTTTATAATTTTAATTCAAATGTTTATATTAAATTAAATTTAATCAAATTATTAAATTTTGGGAGGACAATTATCTCTTCCACCTACAATGTAGGTTCGTCCCTATCATATTACTAGGGGTGAGCATGGGACCTGAATTCGATGGGTTCCGAACCGATTGGGTCGAGTTTTTTTTAAATTCAAGTTCGGGTCTGGTCGGATTCGGATTTAGGGTGACAAATACCCTATTTGACCCGACCCAAAAAATATAATTTTATCTTATATATTTAAGAATAATTATAATAATACCCCTCTCTATATATATATATATATATATATATATATATTTCAATTAAATCATTGTTTTTATTGAAAACAAATAATATATTTTTATTATTTCGGGTCGAATCTAATTCGGATTTTATCTCAAAAAGTCGGATAGGATTCGGGTCTGGTGAAGGGTATATATTTTTCGAATTGGGTCAGGTCGGGTCGGGTAAATGATGTAAAATTTTTGGGTCAAGTCGGTTTGACCGAAACCTGACCCATTCCCATCCCTACATATTACTATGTTGTTTTGATTATTTTATCGACATTTCATGATCATGCAACCACTAGTAGGCTAGTAGCCCATTCTATCAATTTCTTTACTTTTTTTTGGATAAATCGTTATTTTATTATCCAAGAACAGTAACAGATACAAAAAAATCAGAGGTCGGAATCAGTGATTCGCCTATACAAAAGAATCAGATCATTCAATACCCCATTACTCACATAGAGTAATGTTAACATTAACATTCCTATTAAAATTCCTATCACTCAATTGAATTCTAATAGTATCCTTAATGCTAAGGAATAGTTCATGTAAGTTTCTGGATCGATCTTGGAATAGACGTTTGTTGCGCTTGTCCCAAACAGTATATATAAGAGCTATTAAAGCTAGTTTCATGATCAAAATTGTAAGTGATTTTCCTTTCCAGTTAGTACTTGCTCTCATGATAAGATCTTCCCAAGAGTGAATATTGAATGGAAGGCCAGAGGAGGAGAAGACAACAGACCACAGTTGGTTAGCCGTTGGACAGGAGAAGAATAAATGCTCCCTTGTTTCACAAGGGTCGTCATAGAGTATGCATTTATGGTCATTAATAATACCCATATGGAAGATCTTATCTCTAGTTGGTAATCGATTAAGTAAAGACATCTAAGAGATTAAACTAAATTTAGGAACATGTAGAGGGAACCAAATAATATTTTGCCATGGAACTTGAGGTTTTTATCACGCAAAGTGTCTTATATATCAGAAATTTTCCCTGTTCCAACAGTAAGAATGGGATAAGCCACAGCTCGAAGTTTGAAGATACGCTTAAGGCACCAGCTGTAAGAAGAATCAATATGAACAGTCCAAAAATCATTACCTTTGAGAAAATAGTTATTAATACAAGCCACCCATAAAGACTCTTCTCCTGCTAGTATTTTTTTTAATAAGGAACACCATAGAAGCTTTATTCCATGTTTTCAAGTTTTTAATTCCAATTCCACATTCAGATTTTAAGTGGCAAATATGCTGCCAACTCATCCTAGCACCGGTTGCTGATTTATCATCCCCTTTCCAGAAGAAGCGCGAACAGAGCTGCTCAACTTTGCTTAGAGCCGATTGAGGCAGAATGATTTGCCTACACCAGTAATTGGTGATGCTAAATAAAACGGTTTTGATGAGCTCAAGTCTACTAGCATAACTCAAAGTTTTAGTAGTCCAGTGGTTAAGTCTTGCTCTAATATTATCAATAAGAGTATAGCAGTCCTTTTCAGAAATTTTTCTAGAGACCAAAGGGATTCCTAAGTAGCGCACAGGTAAACTGCCAATTTTAAAACCAGTGGCCAAATGGATTTCCTCAAGAGATAAGGAATGAAAACCAGCTGCATAGATTTCACACTTTGAGGCGTTGAGCTTAAGGCCTGAAATCTCATAAAAAAGGTCTAAAACAGTTGTGACCCCAATGACAGAATCAATCGATCCTTTGTAGAAAATTAAGAGATCATTCGCAAAAGATAGATGGGTGAGGCTAATTCGTTTGCATTTAGGGTGGTACCCGAAAACACCCTTTTCAGCTGTTAAATTAAGGAGTCTAGAGAGGACATTCATTGCAAGAACAAATAGCAAATGAGATAGAGGGTCTCTTTGTCTAATTCCTTTGGCTCCTTTAAAAAAACCAATTAAAGTCCCATTGAAAGATATGGAATATCTAGCTGTAGAAAAATAGATTTCAATCCATTTGATGAAGATTGAAGGAAGACCAATTGCTTTAAGAATGACAGAGATGAAATCCCAGTGAAGAGTGTCAAAGGCCTTATGAAGATCAATCTTAAGTGAACATCGAGGAAAAATATTTTTTCTATTGTAACCTCTAACCAATTCTTGAGCAAGTAGAGTATTGTCCATAATGCTTCTTCCTTTAACAAAAGTTGTCTGGTTTAGGGAGACTAAATCAGGAATGAGCTTTTGGAGTCTCCAAACCAGAATTTTGGTGATGACTTTATAGAAGACTGAACAACAAGAAATAAGTCTGAAATCCTTGACTTTGCTTGGGTTAGGAATTTTAGGGACCAATGCAATAATAG
This sequence comes from Hibiscus syriacus, assembly GCF_006381635.1. NCBI lineage: Eukaryota > Viridiplantae > Streptophyta > Magnoliopsida > Malvales > Malvaceae > Hibiscus > Hibiscus syriacus. The sequence continues at coordinate 393,024 of NW_024062804.1, read as the reverse complement.
TGCCATTAAAAGCTGGGAGAATAGGAGAATCAAGAAAGAAATACCTAACAGCAGAAGTGGCATCTTCCCCTATGATATGCCAAGCTTTTTTGAAGAAGAGAGGAGTGTATCCATCAGGCCTATGATATTTATCGTTTCCTTGACGAAAGAAAGCATCCTTAATTTCCTCATTAGTGATTTCTCAAATAAGATCATTCGCATTGTCTTCAGTTATAGGTGATTTGAAAATATATTTCAACAATAAAGGATCAATAGCTTTCACCTCATTGTCAATGGTGCCAATCAAGTTAGTAAAGTAGTTGATCACCTCGGTTGACATTGAATCAAAAGATTCCAGCCTGTTGCCATAGTCATCAACAAGGATTCGAATTGTATCCCTTTTATGTTTAAGAGCAAGAGCAGAAGAGAAAAGTTTGGAACATTTGTCACCCTCTTTGAGCCATTGAATCTTAGATTTTTGCTTTAAAAATAGAGTTTCGGCAGATTCGAGGGATTTGAGGTCATTTTGTAGCTGAATTTCCTTTTCAATAGGATCCTCACCCCTAAGAGTTTTAAGTTGTTGATGCTCCAATTCTATCTTCTTTTAGAGAACCCTTATAGTAATATCACTATAATTTGAACGATTAAGATCTCTTAGCTTGGCTTTCAAGCGCTTAAGTTTAGAGAAAAGAACCTGCATTGGATTTCCTTGAGTAGGAATGTTCCAAGATTGCTCAACAATAGTTAAAAAATTGGGGTGGAGAGCCCAGAATTTGAAGAACTTGAAAGGTTTAGGTTTATTAGCTTGAACATCTTTGGATAGGAAGACTAAAGATAAGCAATGATCAGATATTCCTGGAGGAAGGAATTCAACGTAAGAACTTTTAAATCTGCTCATCCAGGTCGGGTTAACTAAGACTCGGTCAAGCTTTCTAGCAAGAAAAGAATTTTGCTGTTTGTTACTCCAAGTAGCAGCAATACCTCACCGAGTACCCAAATTTCTTTACTTTTTGGGGGGGACCAAACTAGCCCATTTGTAGTTGAACCATTACCATAGGAGAGTAGTTTATGTTCCTTTGGACTAGATAATGCCCAAGTACATTGAAAAGGTCCAACTCATTTTCTTCTATCAATTATCATAAAATGTATATTATAATATATAATACTAAATCTACAATTTCGAAAATACAGTTGTACGGGGTGGTGGCGCAGTTAGCTAGCGCGTAGATCTCATAGCTTATTGAGTTATCCTGAGGTCAAGAGTTGGAGCATCTCTCACCCCAAAGCGATTTTGATATTTTTAAACTTGTTTTCAGACTATCTTCAAGCTACACATGAATTATATATAATGGCTAAAGTCCAGAAATTGCATTTTCTTCGTATATTCTGGAAGTATGAGGTGACAATTATGAGCATAGCTTAGACTCCCAAGTTTCCATTTTGATTTCTTTCATTGATTCATACAACTGTTAGCTCAAACCCTGCCCGCCCATCAAATTGCTAGTAGGCTGATCTGCTTAAACTCTGCAAACTCGCCGAATTCACAACACAAAAGCTAATTTCTCATTTTGTGCCATTCACAACTGCTCTACAGGCTCTGTTGTGGAAACCGTAATCTCACCGGTGAGAATACTGCGGTGAGTCGGGCATGATCCGAAAGAGGGTAGTTTTTGGGCCATATCCCTTTCTCCACTTCACGGGGGAAGATAGCTGCATTCTTTACTGCAAAACCAATAGCCTCTTCTTCATTACCTTCATTCGAGTCATCCGAGCTGCCATCATCATCCGGATCTTCTGACCATGTACAGTTCCAGATTCTCTGTAGTAATGTAAACCAATTACTAAATGCTTTATTCTATGTAGCTAAGTACATGAAGATTTATAACATGATAGAGATATGCAACAAACCTTAAATTCATCATAATCTAGAACACCATTCTTGGACCCAGAGATCCTTTGCATCCTGGAAACTTCCATAAGAAAGACCTGTTAAATTTACCTTTAGATAGTTCAGAAAAAGGTGGGAATTTCATCACTGCAATTATACTAATTATCTCAATAAAGTGAATGAAGAGAAGCTGTGTAAGAGCATCACAGAAAGCCGAATAAGTTATGTGGTTGACATTGTTGTCAACCCTTAGAACAATTATACTAATTATCTCAATAAAGTGAATGAAGAGAAGTTGTGTAAGAGCATCACAGAAAGCCGAATAAGTTATGTGGTTGACATTGTTGTCAACCCTTAGAAAGGCAAAAGCATCTCTTTCAGCCAATGAAGCCTTCTGAAGTTGAAACTATAACCAAGAAAACGGAAACTAAATTTCTTATTCAAAAGAAAATGATAATGTAATCTACCTGCTGCAGTCTTACGACCGATAAACTGGAATCGTGAGGAAACAAAAGGTGAGGGTTTTCACAATAATAATTTCTTGTTCAACACAGCTATTCTGATTTATCGAAAAAGGGAAAACTGACTGAACATGTAAAAATTGAGCAACTCGGTCTCCACAGTCGTTGAAAAGCATTTCTCTATAATTTAAATTTAAGACCCTGAAGTAGTCCTTGCGTATAGCAGTTAGTAAACCTGGTGAAGTCAATAAGAACTTCCCTATCAACTCAATTCATAAACAAAATCTTAAAACTTGCCTTCATTATTCGAAGAAATCAGTTAAAGAGCTCTGAGCTCATACCATCTCCTCTGTTGTTGGTTCTTGCGAGCTTGAAGGTCTGGTAGGGTAGCCTGCAGCACCAAATCTATCTTCAAACATATGCACCAATTCCTCGTTTCCAACCCACAATTCCTAGTCATTGAACGAAACAAATACATATTAAAAAAGATACTAATTCATCGGAGTAGAAATAAAGGGTGTTAATGGATGGAAGGAACAAGTCATTTCTTTTAACAAATCATTTTCAGAAAGTCAAACTAATGAGAGAGAGAGAGAGAGAGAGAGAGAGAAGGGCACATGAAACGAACCTGGAGACAGATGATGGAAGAACTTTCATAGAGCAACCAAAATGCGCTAAACTCACTCTCGCGTATGTTCGGATTACGTTCCATCACCACACGTTACAAAATGAGATTAGCAAATCCTACAAATGGAAGATGAAAAAAATTTATCATATCATTTTAAACAAGATTTTGTTTTAAAATAGATTTTTATCATGTTATTCTGCAACAAACTAAATAACTATGATAAAGTATTATTAATTTAATTTATATTGAAATCTAATATAAATTAATTGAAATTTTCTGCAACGATTATAAGATAATTTTGGTGTTCAACTCATCATTTAGAGAAAATTTCAAATATCATTTATTAGAGTAAATTTAATTAAGTTTTTAACTAGTATCATAATCACCAAATATCATTTGTTTATCCTTCATATTTGGTCAAAATAAAAACAAGTGTTTCGCTTACATAATATCCAGAGAAATTATAAAAATAATAAATATTAAAAGATAATTATTAATTTAATATTTTATTGATGATTTTGAATTTTACCTCACCGTTAATGATAATAAATATGATAATTATCTATACATTTTGAATGTGAATAGATAAAGACAATTAATAAATAATATTATTTTTCTCGTGATTGGTTCAATCATAAATACATTTAAAATTTTATAACTTTTATATAACGAAATACTGTTTTTTTGGTATAAATATGATAATTATAAATAATGTTTTAAAATTTGACCCAACATGTTCTCTTTATGGTTCTGAAAATGAATCTAGAGAACATCTTTTTGATGACCTTGATTCTCCTAGTCAGATTTGGTTGAAAATATTACAGGTTTATCTTGTTCGTAGGCCCATGAATGATTGGACAGAGATGTTGAATTGGGTGCAAAATCATGGCGAGGGTAAGTCATTGAGGGCTGCTGTCATTCGGATAACTTGGTGTTGTTACGTTTATAATGTTTGGCAGGAAAGGAATGGCAGGCTGCATGGAGATAGTCCTCGGCATGTTGATGAAATTGTTCTTTTGATTAAAAATGTTGTTAGGTTGGCCCCCTTGATTTTGTTGCAGGGTAGGGTTTGATATAGTTTCTTTCTTTGACTTGTTTATGTTATTATTAGGTATTAATTTTTTCTCTTTGTAATTAGTTTTGTACAGATTGGTTTTTTTTTTTTGGATGAATAAGAACGTCATTTATCCAAAAATACTGTTTTTGATTTGTATTTTTTAATATTTTTTATATGGACAGCTTGTTATTAGACCACGTAATATTTTTTTAATGAAAAAATGTGGAGCGAAGAAATTAACCTAAAAATACGAGAATTGTCGATTACTAGAATACACATAGAATAAAGCATGTATTCAGTCAATTATAAATATACAATTGATTTTAAATTATTTTATGTAAAAGAAAAAAATAAAACTCAATAACAAATGTATATTCAATAGAATTTATACTACAGTGGAGAAAATTAAAAGTGAGATAAAGCTTGAGCTTTAATTCAACTCTAACTAATACCAAATCTCATTACATCAGACATCGGCGTCGTTTCCACACAAATAATTTAATAAAAAGCCGAATCTGGGAAACAAAAAGAGACATACTAGTCCAATAAAACAACGCAAAATTCTCGCTCTTTGCTAGTCTTCTCCTTTTCCTTGTGTTTTATTTTGTTTTAGATAAGTTGGGTAATTCTGGAATCTGAAGAACCAGGGGATGAAAGGCTTGAAGGACAAGAGAAGATGATGTTTTTAACCAGAGGAACAAAAACCCAGTAAAGGCAGCGAGTCAACTCGTTGGTCGTCGATTATGACGATGAGGGTGGATTTCGGGGGACCGGGTCAAATCCAAGCCCGAGTAGTGGGAAACTATATTCTGGGTCCGAGAATCGGGTCTGGTTCATTCGCGGTGGTTTGGAGGTCAAGGCACAGGCAACATGGATTGGAAGTAGCAGTTAAAGAGATTGATAAGAAGCTCCTGAGCTCTAAAGTCAGTGAAAATCTGCTGAAGGAAATTTCCATTCTCAGCACTATTAATCACCCCAATATCATCCGATTTTTTGAAGCCATCGAGGTCTTTCTTTATTTTATCTGATTAATTAATACCCACTTCTTTTTATTAATTTGATGTGATTGATGTGTAAGTAATGCTGTGGCAGACTGAAGATAGGATATTTCTGGTGTTGGAGTACTGTGATGGCGGTGATCTCGCAGCTTATATTAATCGACATGGGAAAGTATCGGAGGAAATTGCGAGACATTTTATGAGACAATTGGGTACTGTTCTTTGAAATTTTCATGCTTTCTATTACAATGTTTAGACGATTGGTTTCTTTAATTTGGATTAGGGAAATTGGGTTGTTTTGTTTTTGCTGTATAATTATTACTCTAGTTGGGTGCCATTCATTGCAAGTGGTTTTTTTTTGTTGGAAACCTCATAGAACAGTTAAAAGAAGAAACTTTTGCTTCGTTAGCACTAATGACTTTTAAATTAAATTTTTTATAGTTAAGGCTATGGTTTTTGCAAATTTTTATTGTTGGAAAATAAATTTTTTTCATGTGTGGTTTACAGTAAGATAATTCGTAATAGTTTTGTTTGTCAAATGGATATGATGCCAAACTTAGAAACTTGTAGCTTCTCCCTTTTGTGCTTTGGTTTTCATCTTCATTCATCGGTTACGGTACTTAAAATTGAATCATATGGTAATTTTTAATGGTTGTGGTATTTGGCTGTTCAGATTCAAACATATTAATGCCATATAAGTTGGTGGTATAGGGAGGGAGCTTGTTGTAGGTGTTTCTCCCGAGGAGTTCAATTTTTACCTCATATCCCCAACTTTTACCTGCTTACACTTGTTTGATATTTCGCTATTGTGAAAAATCTGGAATGCCCTGATCTATGGACTGTCTCGTGCAGCTGCAGGATTGCAAGTTCTTCAAGAAAAACACCTCATACATCGAGATTTAAAGCCACAGGTTTTGTGCTTAATATCATAGTTTAATTGTATGTATGTTTAGTAGGATATCTCTTTAGTGCAGACCACGTTGTTTAGTTTTAGAATTTATCACTTCAAAAAGTTCAGACATTATTGTTTTATAGGACTCTAGTCTATTCTCTCTTGTTGGATGTGAGTAGATTTATCTAGTAATCAACTGGAATCTAACCTCTGCAGTTTTCATCTTACGAGTACTTGATCATTTATTTCTTTTAAATTTGTTGCAACTTGCAGAACTTACTATTGTCAATAAAAGGAGAAACTCCGCAACTGAAGATAGGAGATTTTGGTTTTGCAAGGTGAATATTTTAGTTTGCCTCTTACAAGTTGAATCAAGGCTTACTTCATAGATATTGCTTCACTTTCAGACATGCAGTATAACTTCGTCTGTTTATTGATTCTGATACTTCTGGGGGAGTCCCCTGGCTTTCCGAGAAAAAGGAGGGAAATTTTTCAAATCCTATCTAACAAAATGTGTTCTGACTTCCATGGAACATTGGTCATAGAAAGCTGTTGATATACCTTGTTTTGCAGATCCTTGACACCTGAAGACTTGGCTGCTACACTATGCGGTTCACCATTGTACATGGCACCAGAGATTATTCAGAACAAGAAGTATGATGCAAAGGTGAAACAACTACTTGGGTTTTACTCCCCACAACCACCTCCTATTGTTTTTTCTTTGCTATCTTTAAATAACTGTAACACTCTATGTAGGCTGATTTGTGGAGTGTTGGGGCAATCTTATTTCAACTGGTCACTGGGAAGCCACCGTTTAATGGAAATAGTCAATTACAGGTTTGAGTATAGTAATCTATTTGGCTTATTATCAAAGCTTCAATGCTTCGCAAGTTATTTATTATGATTCTCTGCTTGATGCAGCTGTTCCAGAATATATTGAGATCCACTGAACTGCAATTTCCTGAAGGTTCCCTACAAGAATTACATCCTGATAGTGTTGGTCTTTGCAGAAGCCTTTTACGTCATAATCCAGGTACTGGTTACTACAGTACAGGTGTTTATGCATACATGTTCATGTTAAAGTGATTATTGTCCAACAGTTCTTGACTTTGGGTTCTTACATAGTACTAATAATTTTGCCTGCTATTTTCAAATATTTAAGATCATAAATTTATTTGCAATATTTATAAATCCTGCAATCTAAAATTTAACTTCAATTTGCAGTTGAGCGACTTACATTCAGGGAATTTTTCAATCACAAGTTCCTTAGGGAGGCCAGGTAAAATCCTCTTTTAGTGCATTTGATGCTCCTCAATCCAACTTACTTTATGTAAAGTTGTCTAGCATCTAAAGCAATTCAAGCTATTTGGATTGAGTTTATTGCATCATTATCTGTAGCAAAAGGGTGGATGTTGAGCCAGACACTTCACGTCTGCCATCAGAATCAATGCATGAACAGTTCGCTTCTTCTGCAATGAAATCTCCGTTACCATCCTACAATCTTATGGAAGCATCTAGCAGAAATAAAAAATCAGCTAGTTCATCTGGATGTGATACTTCATCACTTACAAAGGAGAACGGTGGTTCATCTGGTGTCAAAGGTGCCCATGGAGCAATGCCTCTTGTATGTGATGACAAGAAATCTGTTAATAACCAATGTTTATCAGATCAGCTCAGAGGTGAATTCTTCTGTCAAATGATGTTCTCATTGCGCTCTTTACTTTTCTTTCTTTTGCTTTTGAATTCCTCATTTTTCCTCTCAATGACCAGTAGCTGACTCAATGGAATCTATTGAGAAAGAATATGTTCTAGTCAATCCTCATTCCACATCAATGGAGACTTTCTCTGATTACCTTGAGACACCCCTGCGAGATTATTCAACTTTGAAGTGCCCAACAAAGAACAGTGACCAGGAATCAGAAGTTACTCTAGAAACAAAGGAGACTGCTGGGAGTTCTGTGGGTTCTGCAAATACACAAGTTCTGGGATCTGATCCACAAACAACATCATCTGAATCAGCTATATTAAGGGAAGTACAGAGACTTAACAGAATGCATCCCTCAACTAGACTGCAGTTATTGCATCAGTATGCACAGGCTATTGCGGAATTAGCTCAAGAAAAGGTGATCTTTTATTGTTTTCTGCGGACTAAATTTACTGTGAATTTTGTCCCTTCTCATAGGAAAGAGAAGTTAGTTTGTCCCCATTTAAATGACAAACGTTTAATTGCTGCATGTGCATTGTAATCACAATCCGAGGTGAAGGACAATTGGTACTCGGTATATTTGAGCATGTGAACTCCTGTTCATAGTTGAGTTGGAGCCTGCTAATACTTCGTGAAATCAACATTTCTATATCTGTTGTTGCAGATTGTTTTTTTTTTGTTGATAAATTGCATTTGCACTTTGTTTAAGGTTTCTGATATTGTTGCTTTGAATGAGACATCTCAAAAATCAGTTCATTGCAGTACAATGCAGGACTATTTCTGGAATCATTTTCGATTGAACTTGTTGTCCTGGCTATATGGAAGAAAGCTCTTCAGATATGTGCCTCTTGGATAGCCTCTGCTCCAGAGAATGAATCCCATGGAAGCAGTTCAGCCAATCAAACAACTACCAATGTCCTGGGTAATGCAGACTTGGCTCTAAATTCAGAATATGGTGGAGATTCAAACAGGCCTTCATCTGCTTGCTTCTGGGTAGAGCAAGGTTTTATTGCTGCATGTGATCGTACCGAAAAGTTATCATGTCATATTAAAGATATGGATGGTTAGATTGTCAATCTGAAACAACTCTTCGTTTATAATTTTCTTAATTGGGTTGGAATTATTTAAGGTATCTGTCAAATAATTGCAGCTGCCGCTAAGATGCCTGATGCCATGGAAATAATTTATCAAACAGCACTCACTATCGGGACAAACGGTGCTGTGAGTAACTTGCATTATTGTCATAATTTATTTACTTCACCCTTTGTAGTTGTGACTAATGCAAATTCTCTTTTTCCAACTTCTTCTAGGTAGAAGAGTATATGCGAAACAAAGGCAGTGCTGCAGCATCGTACTCGAAAGCAATGCTTTTACTTTCATTCATTGTAGGAGAGGCGGCAAGTATTCCATTGAACCCTCCCTTTTCATTGACTCCTGCCAATAAGAAGCGAATTCAGACCTACATCAACAACTTGCAGACTCATCAGGTTCAGTTTCTAACATCAGCACCTTTCCCTAAGCTGTCTGCAGACGTCCACACCAATTGAAGAGACTGAAAAAATATTTTCAAAAGTGCGGCAAGTTTGAACTGTGTTTTCTCGGAAAATATATTCCGATGATTTCATTCTATGAATAGATTTGAAACATGATATATCTATTGTATAGGAAAAAACATATTAACAAGTACTTGCAATCTGGAGCAGAATGATCTGACATTGCACAGGAGTTGATGTAAATAATATTCTCTCTTGATATACTGTAAATCGGAATTGAAATGTAACCTGTACAGTAATGTTTTATATATATGGAGAGTATTCTTTCAATCATTGTTGGATCTGTTTAAAAGCGTACTTGATGGATTTTGTCTAACCTGACTATCTGATATAAGTGATATTGATAAATGATAGAACCTGTCTCGAAATCCCTGGCAGGCTCAACCCATTAACACCTCCTGTCTTCTGAAATGAAACTGTAGGGGAAAAGTTCTTATACCTGAAATAAATTGGAAGTGTTGTCAAAATCATTCTCCACAAACATCAAGTATGGGAGTTATGCACACCTGTAACGCATCAAGTGAGAAATTTTCATTCTGTTGACAAATGTTAATCAGTTACTTTCAACATTTAGGGCATTATCTGGGTTTCACCAAGGAAAATAATAATTGAGTTGATATCAAAAGTAGAATACTAACAACCATGGATTTAGCTCAGTTGATTCGTATAAACTTCTAGTATAGCATCCAGACATCCTGTAAATCTTGAGTTTGAATAGCAGCATCTCTGATACCTTCTATTGTATGCTCATGGAAGGAAAATACTATGTAGTTAAGACTTGGAAGAAAAATAAGCATAAAAGCAGTTAAAAAGTTTACAGAAACCAGTGGATGTCGCCTGCAATTGAAGGGTGGGCAAGTAGATCTTTTTTGTGTAGCTTGCCGTTTCAATGCATCTAAAAGGTTACAGCGAATATGATCACCATAGGTCCATAGTAGAATAATAAAACACAAGGGCAAATATATGCTGAAAAGAAGCCAAAGCAAAGGCCATTCAATATGCTAGATGCTTCTTATCTAAATTTTTTTAGCTACAGTTGCATGGTCCCGGAAAGTGAACAAGCCAACGTATATATAGTACACACTTCTAGACATGAAGTCCCGTTAACTGCAAGTCTTTAAGATTAAAACCGTAAGTCAGATATTAGGGGAAGGGGGGAATTAGAAATGCACACAGCTAACAGAAAATTTTCTTCGTTAATTGAATGCGCTATAGCTTAAGTATGTAGAAGCTTCCCCTTCCAAGCGTATCCTCTTCGGGTCTTTCCCTTCACCTTGACTACCAGTGTTCATCATTCTGCTTTCCTTGGCTTCCACAGAACACCTTTTGTAAGGTTTAAATCCTGTTTGGCGGCCCTTAAGCTTTTCATGTCCTAGCTCAATTGTCGGCTGGCTCTTTTCTACAATGTTCTTGGCTTTTGATAACGCATTGTTCTCAACTTCTCGATGGTCAGAACAAGATCTGCTTGCCTGGCTTGTGAGGTGTAAAGTTGATGTCTCTCCATTATTCTCATCTGCATTTTGCTTGTCTTCGCCTATATTTTCCTTTTTCTGCTCCTTATTCTTGCCGTCATGTGGTGGAGAAAAGCTTTGTGGCAGTACTTCTCTGGAGAAGAGGGCTTGAAAAGCAAGTCGGCCCTGACGAACACAAAAATGCTTAACAAAAAGTAATGGAGCCATAAATGTCATAATATCACAATACAAGTGGAACAATGTCAAATCAACTCACCCCTTCAGATACCTCCTTCCAAGAATCACTCAGGTTCATACTGCTTCTACCACGACGACTATTACATTCAGCTTGTGGATGATTTACATCAGCTTCCTCTGGATCTTCCTTGTCTTTCTCGTGCTTTTCTAATACATCTATCTCCATCTCACTACAAGGTGAATTAGAATCACTTGAGGACCGATCAACTTGTTTCTTGTTTGTTTTATTTGCATCTTGAGGCTCGGTTACTCCAGCATCTTTCACATCAATATTTACTTTTGCATCACCGCTCTCTTCACAATCTGATGATGAAGTAGGTGACTTAGATGCGGAATGTTGACCTTGCATAACTTCAGAGTATCCATGGTCCAACTGTTGGTTCTGCATGGATAGATCTTGATCAGCATTATTTTTTCCACCCGTCTTGGCAGATGGAGCTTGGTCACTCTCCACAGGAGGAACAGTACCTGCAAATGCAGGAGCACATGTACAGCCAGTGTGCAGAGGGGCACATAAAGAAAGCATCCCATGGGCAGCCCACCATGTAGTGGCAGCTGCTACAGTTGCAGCTGCAATTCCAGCCATACTTGTAGCAGAGTTCATTTGTCTGGAAGGAAAACCTCCCTGGTCACAAGTGGGAGAATCAGCAGAATGTCGAACATTTGCATATGGCCAAAACGTAGCTGCAAAGCTTGCAGTAGCATGAGCAGCTGGATTCTGTAACAGAGTAGATACAATGAGATTGGAAAAAGTGGAGGAGACATGTAAAAATGATTGATAGTCCTCTTGATTGGGCTGCAGATGCGTAAAGGGAGTATGAAAGGTTGGAAACGCCTGATGAGTTGATCTTGGTGCATTATTCTGATGTGAAGCAGTAGTGGATGCAGCCGGATTTGCAAACAGGTTAGCTTGTCCATGAAAATCACCCATAGGGTGAAATATAGAGTCCTGAAAAGGCATATCCAGGGAACGATTTTGAGCAAATGTTCCCCGGCTTCCATCTAGGACATGCACAGCAACATGCTGAGGGTAATTTTGAGCGACTTTCATCTCATCTGTACGTACAGCACCTTCCGTATCATCTTTTCTCTGGCCTTGAGCTTGTTTCTCATATGAAGTGCAAGAATTCTCCAAGTCTGAAGTCTGACTTGTATCATTATTAATTGTCTGTAGGACATCAAGTTTATAAGCCTAAAAAAATTAATTTCAAGAATTACAAAGGGAGGGGTTAATGTTTATCATGATTTACTACCTCTTTTAGCGAAGGTACAAACTCCCTAAAAGTGCAAGAGGTTCTGATCGCTGCTGGTGTTGGCATAGAATTCTTGTTCACCAAAGACACAGAGGAGCAGTTTGCTTCATGGATATGGGTAAAAACCTCAGAGCAACTACCATCTTGATTTTCCTGCAGATTTGAAGACTTTTCATCCTCATTAGGTCTCTGTCAGGAAAAATGGAAACTATTTAGATAAACAAAAATATATGGAACATAACTAAGGGCATGGAGAATTAGATAAATGAGATACATGAGAAAATGAAATGAACCTCTGGAAGTGGCTCTTTCTCCAAGTCTAACACCTGTTTGCAACGCAAAAAAGATGGTGGAGTTTCAGATTTTCCATGCTTCATTCCCATCTGTACTAAGGTAGCAGCACTCGTTTTTCGAGGATAAGGGTTGCTTGGTTTTCTTTTTGGGCGTGGAGGAGGAATTTCTATATCAAGACTTTGACCAGTTGGAACACCTTTGGCAAGTGCCTTCTTCTCCAGCTGAGAATGTAATTTGTTAGTACTCCCAGGAACTGATGGTGTCATTTAGCATCAACCATAACAAACTGTGAAACTAAATAGATAGGAATAGCATAACTCATGTTGGCATTGGTTTATTTATTTTCTCTGGAATTTTTTAGATAAGGAGACGAAGTTGTTTTTCTCACTTCAATGCAAAAAATATAAGATGTGAACAGAAGAATACTGCATATTATCAGGAAATTAGAAGTCCATGCATAATTCCTCTAACATCTACTCATTTCTCGTACAGGAGGTTCATGCAAAATTATACACTCCTAGTGTCACTTATATGACCTGTTTTACATACATTTGATGTATCTGCTTCTACTCTCACTAAATATACACACAATTGCGACCTTCAAATCAGGAAAGCTCATTCCAGATGGTGAATCCTGTAAGCCACCTTTAAAGAGCTATTTATATCCTTTCAGTCCTTTACATATACCATGTGTTCTCTCAAAGAATCCTATGCGAAATAACATTTCACTGCAGTAGACAACTCAAAGGACTCCTAGACCACGGTTGATCATACATACTCAACCATAAACTAAATTAAAAAGGGGGCTGATCTAGCCAAGCAGTCTACATAGATGGAAGAAAATTACAGGTGGTTGCTTAGGTATCACAGTTTCAAGATCCGCATAAGTTTAGTTTTCCTTTAGCTGATTATGAAGGATACGCTAACTGACAATCCTAACTGTCCATGCCTGGCATGCTACCCACGGATGCTGAAGAATTCAATTTGAAGCAAAGCCAAAACCTTTGCAAAATCTAGCCATGATGCACACTGTAGTTAAGTCTGTTGGGAAATAAACCGAGTAACGAGTAATTTCACTATAACCAGATTAGTGAGAATGCGAAATAAAAGCGGAAAAATAATACACGAAATTGATAACGGAGTTCAGTCAATTTTGCTTACGTCTCCGGACTGATGCAGATCTTTTACTAAGAAAGAAATTTTACAGGTTTTTACAAAACACTCACTACTCACAAGAAAACTCTCTAGTATTAGGAGAAAGAAAATGATTTTAGGATGGTTTTGAAACTAAATGAGCTAGGGTATTTATAGTTGAAGCTTAAAGACTTAATCTTGTAAATACCCTAAAGTATAGGGATTAATTATGATTATTTCATTATCATTTTTCAACAAACATCTACCAAACTTTGAAAAATTATTTTTCAAAGAAACATTTACCAAACTTTGAAAATTATTTTTTCAAAGTTGGTTGCCAAACTTTGAACTTAACAATACTTTCAACAATCTCCCACTTGAAGACTGATTTTAATCTGTCTTCACACCTCGATCAATGCAGCAGCATTTCTGGTCCTGTTATTCTAGCATGCCAACTGAAGTTGAACACAACTTCAGTTTGTCAGTGGTCACCGTCTTTGTCAACATGTCTGCCGGATTTTGAGCTCCACTAATCTTTTCAAGCTCCAAAATCCCATCTTCCAGAAAAGACCGGATAAAATGATATCTCAATTGTATGTGATTTGTCCTGGATTGAAAAGACGGATTCTTTGCTAGATGAATGGCACTTTGACTGTCGCAATACAAGACATTGTTTTCTTGTTTATTGTCTAACTCTTCCAAGAAACTTTGGAGTCAGACCATCTCCTTGCTTGCTTCCGTAACGACATATTCTGCTTCAGTTGTGGAAAGAGCAACTATCTTCTGTAGTTGAGAAACCCAACTCACTGCAGTACCTCCTAGAGTATAGACAAACCCTGTAATGCTCCTTCTGATGTCAACATTTCCGGCTAAGTCAGCATCTACATAGTCTGTCAGTATCGTATCTCCACCTTTGAAACAAAGTACTTTGTTTGTGGAACCTCGCAGATATCTGAGGATCCATTTGACAGCTTCCCAGTGTACTTTGCCCGGATTATTCATGTACCTGCTAACAGCTCCTACTGCATGAGCAATATCTGGTCTAGTACAAACCATAACATACATCAGACTTCCAATTATTGAGGCATACGACACATTCACCATGTGTGCACGTTCTTTATCCGTCTTTGGTGATTGATCTTTGGAGAGTCTAAAATGAACACCTAAAGGTGTACTTACTGGTTTAACATCTTGCATGTTGAACTTGGAGAGTACTTTGTTGATGTACTCGGCCTTTGATAACATCAATGTCCCCGACTTTGTCTCTCTTGATCCTCATCCCAAGTATCTGCTTTGCAGCGCCCAAATCCTTCATAGCAAACTGCTTCGACAATTCTTGCTTCAAGTTTATAATCTCTTGCATGTCTGAGCTTGCAACGAGCATGTCATCAACATACAACAATAAAATAATGAAGCTTTTGTCGAACCTCTTGATGTAGCAACAATGATCTGCTTGACATCTGATAAAACCACTGCTACTCATGAAAATATGAAACTTCTTGTACCACTGTCTAGGAGCTTGTTTTAAACCATACAAGCTCTTCTTCAACCTGCATACCAGGTTTTTCTTGCCTACCTCTATGAAACCTTCTGGCTGCCTCATATAAATTTATTCCTCCAAATCACCATGAAAGAAAGCTATCTTTACATCTAACTGCTAAAGATGTAAATTCTCTGCAACTACAATTTTCGACACCAGTCTGATTGTAGACAGTTTTACGACTGAAGATAAAATTTCATTGTAGTCGATTCATTCTTTTTGCTGAAAACCATTGACAACCAATCTTGTTTTGTAGCGTTTACTCCCATCGTGTTCTTCTTTGATCCTGTAAATCCACTTGTTATGGAACGCTTTCTTGCCTGGTGATAATTCAGCTAATTTCCACGTCTGATTTAACATAAGCGAGTTCATCTCATCTTTCATGGAAGATTCCCACTTGATCGAATCCTCCACTTGCATTGCTTCATCATAGCACTCTGGTTCACCATTGTCAGTCAGCAACAAGTAGTGCAAAGAAGGCGAATAACGCTGGGTTGATTTAGGAATTCTAGAGGAGCATCTTAGTTCTGGTGTGTCTGGTTCTTCTTGAACTGCTTTAGGACTGATTTGAACATCATTTTCAGAAATCTCCTCGAATTCAACAAATTCCTTTGTTTCAACTTCGATATTTGAACTACTTAATTCTACAGTTGATCTGTCTTTGTACATCACATTCTCATTGAAAATGACATATCTGCTTCTGATGATCTTTCGATTTTCATAGTCCCAAAATCGGTAACCGAACTCATCACCGCCATAACCAACAAATGCACATTTGTTGGACTTAGCATCAAGTTTACTTCTTTCAGCAGAATCTATGTGTACATAAGAAATACAACCAAACACTATTAAGTGTGAGATTTATTTATTTCTTGCTCCAAACTTCCTCTGGTATTTTGCATCCAAAGGAACTGAGGGCCCACGGTTGATCAGGTAAGTTGCAGTGTTGATAGCTTCGGCCCATAGAAATTTAGGCAATCCGGCATGTATCCTCATGCTTCTGGCACGTTCATTCATAGTTCTATTCATGAGCTCTGCTACGCCATTCTGCTGCGGTGTCATGGGAACTGTTGTCTCCATCTTGATCCCATTGTTTGAGCAGAAATCTCTAAATCTACGATTTCTGTACTCTCCTCCATTGTCAGACATCAACCGCTTGACTTTCAGACCAGTCTCATTTTTCACCATGGCCTTCCATTTTCTGAAGGTATCAAAGACTTTTGATTTCTTATTCAGAAAATAAATCCATACCTTTCTTGTAGAATCATCGATGAAGGTGACATAATATAATGAGCCTGCAAGAGATGGAACTGGAGATGGTCCCCATACATCAGTATGAACCAACTCTAACTTTTCAGCCTTGGGTGTCTTACAAATCTTTGCAAAGCTGATTTTCTTTTGTTTGCCAATGATACAATCCTCGCATAGTCCGACATCTACATTCTTTAGATCCGACAGCTTCCCTTTTGACAAAAGTGTCTTCATCCCTTTCTCGCTCATATGGCCAAGTCTTTGGTGCCATAGGTTTGATTTTTCATCAGCATCTGCGGCTGCAATGATATTCTCTAAATTTGAGGTTACATAGAGAGTACCAGTCTTCTTACCACGAGAAATGACGAGTGCTCCTTTGGTAATCTTCCATTCACAGCCTGAAAAGATTGTGCTATATCCTTCTCCATCAAGCTGTCCAACAGAAATCAAATTTCTTTTGAGACCAGGAATATGTCTCTCCTGTCAGCTTCCAGGTGATCTGGTTTGACAGTTTTAATCGGATGTCTCCTTTTTCGACGATCTTCAAGGTTTCATCAACAGCTAGATGAACCTTCCCAAAATCATCACTGACATAGTTCTTCATGATTTCTCGGCATGGGGTGGGGTGGAGTGGAAAGATGCCCCTGAATCCAAGATACATGATTCAATTGAACTGTTGACGCTTAGAATTATGACATCACTTGTCTCCTCTGTCATGTTGGCAGAATCCTGTGTGCCAGTATCTTTCTTCAGTGCTCGACAATCTCTTTTAAAGTGACACTTCTTGCTACAATTATAGCAGGTAAAATATTTATCTCATTTGGATTTTTACCGTCTGGATTTCAATCTGCCACGATTTGAATTTCTTTCTGAAGTTCTCTCTGGACTCCGTGTGCAAGGCTAAGGAGGTTGATGCTTCACCCGATTCTCTCCGTCGAATTTCTTCACTCAATACCAAATCCCGTACATCGTCGAATTTTAATTTTTTGTTTCCCGACGAGCTGCTGACTGATGTAACAGTAGCATTCCAACTGTCTGGTAGAGATAATAAGAGAATTAAAGCTCGAACTTCATCATCGAATTCAATTTCTACTGAACTCAACTGAGTTGTGATTGCGTTGAGTTCATTTAAGTGTTGAGCCACTAATGCTCATTCCGTCATCCGCAAATTGAACAATCGCCTCATCAAATGAACTTTGTTTGAGGCCGATGGCTTCTCATACATACTGGAGAGAACCGCCATAAGACCCGCCGTGGTCTTTTCCTTTGCTATGTTGAAAGCAACATTACGGGATAACGTCAGTCGGATAACTCCGAGGGCTTGTCTGTCGAGAAGAGCCTAGTCTTCATTCTTCATGCCCTCTGGTTGCTTTCCTGAGAGAGGTTGATATAGATTTTTCTGGTACAGAAAATCTTCAATCTGCATCTTTCAAAAGCCAAAGTCCGCACCATCGAACTTTTCAATTTTCACTTTCCCTTTGTCTGCAGCCATCGCTCTCACTCGAATCTGGCTTCTTTTGATCGTTCTGACAATTTTCGCGAACCGCCGTGTATTATTAGAACACCTCCGTCGACAAATTCGTATCTCCGACAAAATTTCACTATTCACGAAATTCTCTATTCACGTGAATTGTAATTAATAGTAACCTCGCAAAAATTGACAAAATTCACAACCAAAAGCTCTGATTACCAGTTATTGAGAAATAAACCGAGTAACGAGTAATTTCCCTATAACCAGATTAGTGAGAATGCGAAATAAAAGCGAAAAAATAATACCTGAAAATGATAACGGAGTTCAGTCAATTTTACTTACGTCTCTGGACTGCTGCAAATCTTTTACTAAAAAAGAAAATTTACAGGTGTTTACAAAACACTCATTACTCACAAGAAAACTCTCTAGTATTGGGAGAAAGAAAATGATTTTGGAATGGTTTTGAAGCTAAATGAGCTAGGGTATTTATAGTTGAAGCTTAAAGACTTAATCTTGTAAATACCCTAAAGTCTAGGAATTAATTGTGATTATTCCATTATCATTTTTCAATAAACATCTACCAAACTTTGAAAAACTATTTTTCAAAGAAACATTTACCAAACTTTGAAACCCATTTTCCAAAAAACATTTACCAAACTTTGAAAATCATTTTTTCAAAGTTGGTTACCAAACTTTGAACTTAACAATACTTTCAACAAGGTCAGCCCAAATTCACTTATAAGCCAAAGAACCAAATATGTTAAATCTGAAACCTCTGCTGTGGTAGATTAAGTACAAAACTATAGCAAGTTCAAAAGTAACCAGAAAAGTGCATGCCTTGAGCGTAAAAAGATTGTGAAATTGCTACCAGAAAGTAACCATTTAAAACAACAGAAAAAGTTGGAATGCACTCCTTTTCTAAAAGATCAGACTCCTATGATGATAAACATTCCTTGCACAAATCAGATTGCCAATCTTGGACCCAAATAAATAGAATTCAAATAGCTGACATCTCCAGAACAATAAAACAGATTTGTGGAGAAGGGATCACCCTACATGTAGTATGCTAAATTAGTATAAGACAGCTCAGACTTCGGTTGTAAAATCAGTATTAAGGTTTCTTAGGTATCACAGTTTCAAGATATATTGCGTTGAACACTTTCTCCTCAATTGTTACTCGCCTGTGCTGGGAGAACCTCTCATATTCTCCTGACTGTTTATCACCCCCCCCCCCCTCCCAACCAAAAAAAATGTTTATACAAGTATGGGGATAAATCAATATGAAGTAAAGAATAATAAGATTTCCCAGACCATTCAATATGGTGCAACTGAGGAATCAATATTTCATATAGTTGTAGCAGAAACAAGAGTTAAGAAGCAGAAAAGTACATTAAATATAAGCATAAGCAAGAAAGCACCAAATGACCTTTGAAAAGAACTTTTGAGCATGACTCCTGATCTGAACAGCAGTCTTGGTTCCTATGTGTTCTGCAATTCACCAAGTTTAGAGAGAAAGGACAGATCTCCAGTTAAGACAGTAAACTACCAAGTCCTAACAATTTTTTTAGCTCCAGTCCAGGATAATAATAATTCTAAATTACAGCAGCAGCTGAAATATTCCTGTTTCTTCCTCCTCAACCCCACCAACAAAAAGAAACAATAAGATCAAAAAATAAGTGAAAACCTTCAATGCGTTGCCAAGCTCGTCCATGGAGCTTCAAGGCCTCTAGGAACCTGTTATGCTCCTCCTCAGTCCATCGTTCACGTTGTTTTGTAATAGTATAAGGCTTCCTAGTCTACAATTCATAAGGGAAATTAAATAATTGAGGTTGTAACAAGAAGAAATCCACTTTCTACAATTCCAAAATGGATATCTTAAAAGAAACTGAAAAGAGTTTCCTGTTTTTGATAACCGATACCTTAATTACTAGTTCTTCGCCAGATGAGTATGCGTCCATTGACAGTACCTGGACAGCGCTACCGCTGCTTCAAATCCTCTGCAACGAGCAATGAGTAAGACACGAAACTCCTTTGATTTCCTTTGACATCCAACACTACAAATAGCAAAGCCGTCTTTGAACTCCGAAAAAGCTGAATATAGTTATATACTGCTGCAAAACACAAAAGCCAACACCAACCGATAGAGATCCGTCTCTGTTTTCTAATTTCTTTCCAGTTAACACCACCTCATCAACATTCATAATCATAACAATAAAAATATTTTACTACTTTTATCTTTAATCACGTAATAAATTGTTGATGAAAGTTAAATCTCTTGAAATGATTGAAAAATAAGGACATCCACCGTAACAAAGAGAAGAGACGGCATCTTCAAAAGAACTTAAAAGAAAATTCCTCACCAAAACGAACCCGTTGACGCCAAAACCTTTCGAGAAATGAGAGGAAAAAAGAAACTTTAATTAGTAATGAAGAAAACACTTGCTCATCCAGACTTCAGGTAAATGCAAAACTTTTCCGTTTTAGCAGCCAAAACATAAATAATTTCTAGGGAAAAGAACTCTCTACCTTCTATTTGGTTGCCAAAACAAAAGGAAATCAATCAAATTTTCTTTTGTCTCTCTGCTCAACTTAGTATAAGCTTAGGTGAGCCGAGTTTTTAAGAAAACGAATTAATTTAGGCGGCAACCAAACAGAGAGTAAAGAAGGAAAGCATCGGAAGTGCGGTGAAAATACCTTGAGAAAAAGCCATGGAAGACGAGAATTCTGGAAACAATGATCCACGAATGAGAAAAAATAATTCAACAGCGACCTGTTGGAGAGATCGGAATCGGCATCGGAAAACAGTCTTTATATTTAGAAGGAATTGAAGAAGTAAAGCTCGAAGTGAAAGTTTGCGTGTTTCTGGTGAGACCTAAAACACCATAAACTACGGTTTGGGGGAGAAGGAGAAATCTCAGCCACTACAATTTCCTGTGAAATATTTTTCCAAAAAAAAAAAGTAAATACCAAATTTAGGCGAGTTTAATATTCTTTGTATTCAAAGGAGATTAAGTAATCTGGAAGAATCGGAATTTACGACTGGGAAATAAAATTCAACCTTTGTAAGAGAATTCAATTGAGCTGGCTGCGAAACAGAAAGAACGAACGGTGAAAGGTAAACAGAAATGAGAGACGCAACACGATGTTGCCAAGTGGCGGTAATTTGGTGACTGATTTAGGTATGACCCACCTTTGCGCTTTTCCCCCCCCCCTTTTTTTTTTCTTCAACTCATTGCTTGCTTCCTACCTTCCAATCTCAGCCACAAGTTCCCTAACTGTGAGGTCAAATCCGTAAAAACGCCATAGCTATGCCACGTGGGACCCTCTTTTGACATGGACTTTGATGTCTGCCGGTTGCATCCGTAAAAACGCCATAGCTATGCCACGTGGGACCCTCTTTTGACATGACTTCAAATTATAAATTTTAAGACTAAAATTGCTATGTTTAAAAAATAACGTAAAGACAATGAATTTAGAATAAATATAATAAATGGATGGAAGAAGTTTAACTAATTTACTTTTGGGGTGGAAGCCGCTGTGTTGGGGACCATAGATTAGATGCTGCTATCCAAATCTGGAGTTAAGATTGAAGCCACAAATTATGTATATCTAGAAAGCTCTATCCTGCTTCTTGGGTAAGATTATGGATATTTCTTTTTAGAAAAAAATGTGTTATAAAATGATCCAACATTATCTAAACTCTAAATAGGGGTGTAAAAAAAACTGATTGAAACCAACTCGAGTTAAAATTGTTTTTGACCTGCGCTGTAACGATCCGAAACCAACTTGAGTCGGAACTGGTGTTGACCTGAACTCTAGTTGGACCTGGAAATTGTGGATCTGAACCCGATCTGAGAACGACATGAACCCGAATTGAACCGAAAATATGATACTCGAACTGCATCCGATTGATATGAACCCGAACCTGATAGTGACCTGGTAAATAATTGGTATTACCCGACCCGTATACAACATGACCTGTTATGAACCTGACTTGTAATTGACTTAACCTGTAAATGATCTGATGCGTTGTTAAAGTGATATGATATTATCCTGACTTATAATAATAAGTTACAATTAAATAAGAGCACAAGGTTCTTAATCTTAAGGTCGTGAGATCGAGTCCCATGGAGGGCATTTCATAATTTGGAGGTCTCCTACAGAAGTTGCCTCAACTTAGTGTTGGGGCATCCTACTATCTTACCTCCCCTTACCCCATTACATATGAGAACAAGGGACAACCACTATAATTAATATAATTATGTTATTTTAAATTTATAATAAATTTATGATAATTAAATTTAGTTTTTATATTAATTACAATTCTTTATATTTTTTATAATTCTTATATTATAATTTGAATATTATAAATATGATTTTTATATTAATTCAAATTCTTTATATTATTTATAATTCTTATATTATAAATTTTATTTATAATCACTAAATTAAATTTAAATATTGTCTTATTGAACATGATTTTATTAAATTATATAAATTGAGTTAAAATATTCATAAATCTAATTTACTTTTAATGTAAAAATTGATTAATAATTTAAGTATAACTTAACTACATATATTAATTTTTTTATATAAACAACTCAAAGAAAGTACACTGTCCTCAACTACATGAGATTAATATATCTTATGATTGGGGCATCTAACTTACATATATTAGCTACAAAAGAAAAGAAAAAAGCTAAACTGCATCTAGCAGATCATTCTTGTTCCTCCCAATGCTAAAATCCATGATAATCAAGTATGGTTGTGTATGTAATACATTTGCAAAAGCTGACATAGTTTCTATCCCGAGGATTGAGAGGTGTCAGCACGATTAAGACAATTTTTCCTGCATCTCCATGACACCTGAATACGAGTTGCTGCAAGGCTTCTCCAATATGGTGATTCATAACTGTCAAAATAACACTTTCATCAAATACATAATCAGCACCGATACATCTTACTCACAAAATGTCTCCACATGATCTGAAAGGGAATGAATGTCTCTAATTTTAAAGCAAACTCTGTATAATCACTGCAACACCACTAATAACAGTGTCTATAATCACTGGCTGAACTGCTAACACGACTGAACCAGGAAAAGCAGACTTTTAATGACAGAGGATATAATTACATTCTATCTGAAGAGATTCGAGAGAGCAAAATCTGTTGCACAGTTCACTGTCTACAAACAGAAAACAAGAACATGACTTACTAGAGGCTATGGAGGAATTCTAGGTTCTAAAAAAGATTGATAATTTACAGTCTTTATGAAGAGGCCAAGGAATGAAGTATTGACCTACTAAAAGAATGGTGAAAAGAGCACGAGTCTATAATTCGTGAGTATTGTCCGTTACTTATTAAATAAAAACAACAAACTGCAGCTCTTTAATCATTTTCGGATATACTATACAGAGTAACAAAAAACAAAGTACATGGATACCAAAGAGTAATATCATTGTGTTACTTTAGGTTTGCACCATAGTCTCATTTCCAGGGGCACGAGTCCTAGATCAACAATCAGCCAAACAGTCCTAACACAAAGCAATGTAGACCCAAATGCATACTCAAAACACATAGCTAGTCCTAGGACAAACCTCCACAAGCAAGATGCAGAGTTCCTAATTTATTGGTTCAAATTTGTTATTATAAGAAGATAACAACAAGAACTTGCCTTGTAACCAAATCCTTGAGCACTCTCGGAACCTGAACTGGAGATTTTTTGTTGTTTTCGTATAAGAAACAGTGAATTCTATCCATAGCATTGGCTTCTCTTAGAAAGTCAAATTCATACCCAATCTTGAATGGCACAAAGGATCAATTAATAACAACATCCAAAAAGAACAATGAAACGCAAATCATGCGGAAGAATACTCTTAATTTACATAATCTAAGAAGTAAATAGAGCATAAGGCAAACCAATAAATAGATTATATCAACTTAATGGCTCGAGAACAATTGTCTAAAATAATTTCATTAAAAGTTTTACCAACATGAATAAGTTTCATTTTTCATCAGATAGTAGATTCTGAACATAACAATTATGCAATAATGAATAAAACCAATGATATTCACTAAATCAAGTATTATTTGGAATATACAAATAGACCAGATGTACTAAGTTGACATCATACCAAAGTTTGAAATGGCTTAAGTCAATAAGATAAGCCATGAGAATGGAATTACATTCTTGTGATTCGAAATGATTAATTACAAATTGATTAATGAGATAAATCAACTCTAAAAGCCCTTCAGGGTGATAATTGTTTTGTTTTTCCCCCTCTAGAACGATGGTCCCTTATTTATTACTGAAAACCAGACCCATCATTCATCAAACTTTTGCCTAGCCATTGTTATTAATTACTTAACACTGGAAAGAAAGTAAAAAAAGTAAAGAAGACCTGGAAACAAAAGAAATTGGAAGACAAGGATAGATGTGCTTTGTAAGGAATATCAATGTAAATATTGACACCTGTTTTTCCATTTCCTTGGTAAGAGAATATAGATCAAATTTAATATATGTCTTTTGCATGTACAATGCAAATGCTTGCAAGTCACGGATGTCAGTCATCATCAGACCTTGGACTCCAGTATGGTGCACCTGCCATAAACTTTAGGGTGCGTTTGGTTCATGGAATGTAAGATTACCAGTGGGAATAAAAGATTACTAGAGAATATGATTATTGGGAATGTTGTATTTTGTGTTTGGTTGGTTTAGCACGAATGTAAGATTACCGTATTTAGTTAAAGGAATAAAAGATTATTGAAATGTATATTTGACCAAATTGTTCTTATTATATATATTTGTTTTTAACAAGTTGGAAAATATTTATATATTTTCTTTAAAAAATTTAAATTCATAAAATTTATATAATTTTTTTACAAAATTAAAAATATAAAAAGGTTTAATGAAAGGGTAAAATTTTATTTTAACCCCTGAACTTCATATAAAATTTTAATTATAGATTTTTTTTGTAAATCTAAAATAGTTTAAGGATAAATTTGTAATTTAACCTTCGTAGAATTTTTATTATTCAATGACAGAATAAGGATATTTTTGAAAGAAAAAAAATTAAGGGCATTTTGGTCCAAAACACAGGTATTCCAACAATACCTAAGGAAAGGGAGGTAATGACATTCCCGGTAATATACCCCAAAAAATCCACTATTAATAATGTAAGATTACCGGAAATGACATTCCCGGCCAACCAAACGGGAGAATGTGGATTTTATTCCCATGGGAATCTCACATTCCCCCAACCAAACACACTCAAGTTATAATCTCGCAGACTTACCTTTGACTTCAGGATATAATATCATCGTAAATGGGACTTACCTTCACAACATCTTTGACATCACCCTTGAGTCTTGCTCAATGAACCTAATTCATTGATGAAAACATATTAGGTATATCCATAGGATTCTCATAAGCAAATATCCCACCAATACGAATTAAGAGTTAAGCCAATGACTTAAAATTACTAATAAACAAAATTATCAAAATGGTGTCATTAAAGATCCCTTCCCAACCAGCTCATTCAGAATTTTGAGCTATGTAAAGAAATGGAAAGTAGTACCTGCGCAGTTGAAGCCGAACCAATAGGATTTACGTCAAAATTTTCAAAAATCTCGCCTATACTTAGACCCAACTCCTTATCTAAAACAAGTTGAACAACATCAAATGGTGTTGCAGGGGCTTGTTCACACAGAGTAACAAGCTTTCTCACCCATGCAGCAGGGGTTAGGTCTGGCTTCCCAATAATTTGAGCAACCTAGGAGCAAAGCATCCAACAAGCAATTAACGGATATTCAATAAAATATAGAGATACTATAAATCAGCCAATAATTGGGGAACAAATGAAAACAAAAGTTGTCAATGTAACGCAGAAGGGAACATAATCAAATAGGTACAGAACCATCCGTTGAATGAATTGAAAGAACACAAAAGAAAATACTTAATAGTTTTCCAAGAGCTAAGAATAACCAAAATCAACAAAAGAAACAATCGATAAGATAACCAAACAGCAAAGAAACTAAAAAGTAAAAAAAGACAACCTTGAACTGAACAGTTTTTCACAACGAAACTCAAGTCATCACTCTTCAATTTGCCAAAATAGTTTCAGACATGAGCATGGAGATGCGACTGTCCAAGGAATATCTAATTACATGAAAAACTTAAGCAAAATTCGAACATAACTTAAGTAAAATCCAAAATACATACTCAAGGTAAGAGACGATGGGGGAAACAGCAATTGAGATTAAAAGGAAATGGAAACTGAAGGTTGAATTTAAGTACCTCGATAAACATGGGGAATTCAACAACATAACTAAATACCCAAAACATAAAAACAAAAACCCAATCAAAATTTGAGGGGAAAATTGGAACCAAACCTTGTAACTCTACAGGCTATCACTGGAAGCAACAGAATGCCAAGCACGTGAAACAAGGAGAGATAGTGCCATGCTGCTCGGGGAAGAAGAGAGATTGAAAATAAAGGATGGAGGTTTGGTCGGGAAAAGGGAGAAACTGACTATTTTGGCGCTAGTTTTTAATCTTATCCCTATAAAATTTATATTAATAAATTATTTATAATTAATATTAAAATAATTATATATTATAATTAATATTAATATTAACTTATATTAATATAATATAGTTTATAATTTGTAATTAATATTAATATAAAATATAGTCTATAAAGTTAATATTAATATAAACTATATGTTATAAATTATATAGTATAGTTTATAAAATATATACTATATTAATATAAATTATAGTTAAGATAATTAACATTAATATAAACTATAGTTTATAAATTATAAACTATAGTTTATAAATTATATACTATAGGTTATAAAGTATAAACTATATAGTACACTAATATAGTTTACATATAATATATAGTTTATATATACTAATGAACTATATAATATATAGTTTATATATACTAATGAAATATATATAATGTATAGTTTATATATTATATAGTTTATATATACTAATGAACTATATAATATATGGTTTATATATACTATAGTATAAATTATTTTATATAGTATATAAATATCAACTATAGTATATAGTTTATATGATTTTTATAAATAGTTCATATGTAAATTATATTATATAGTATATATAGTTTATATATATAATATATAATATATAAATATAAACTATAGTATATATATATAAGTCATATGTAAACTATATAGTAATATCAACTATAGTATATATATATATATAGGTCAAATGTAAAATATATAGTTCATATATATAGTTCATATGTAAACTATAGTTCGTATGTAAATATCAACTATATTTTATATGTAAACTATAGTTAGTATATAAACTATATAATTTATATGTAAACTATAGTTCATATATAAATATCAACTTTAGTATATATATAGTTCATGTGTAAACTATATAGTTTATATATATAGTTCATATATATAGTATATAAATAAAAACTATAGTTTCTATAAATAGTATAAAATATAGTATATAAATATAAATTATAGTATGTAGTTTATATAAATATAAATATAAACCCTAAGTCATAAACTATAAACCTTAAACCCTAAATCTAAACCCTAAACCCTAAACCATATATTTTACATATATATAAACTATATAATTTATATTAATAAACTATGTAATTTATACAATATATATTATTTATAATTATACATAATATATAAATATAAATTGTATAGTTTATATATAATTCATATATAATTTATATATAAACTATGTAGTTTCTATATAGTTCAATAGTTCATATATAAACTATATAATATTATAGTTTATACATGGTATATATAGTTTATACATAATATATATATATAAACTATATAGTTTATATATATAATACATATACTTTACATATAAACTATATAGTTTATATTATATATATATATATATTAGTTGTTTTAATTTTTTCTCAACTTTTAAAATGAATGCAATTTAGTCCATTTTACAATATTTTTCATATTTGATCCTTTTGTGTTGTTTAATTTATTTAAAATTTTATTTGTAATTTCATATTTGTTCAATTTAGTCCTCCACATTTTATTTGCATCTGAAATTGACCCATACTTATTACTTATTTATATTTTTAAATTGGCTCATAACTTTTTAAATGGGTATAATTTAGTATTTTTTGTATTAATTTCAACATCATAATTTAAAATTATTTCAATTTGATCCCTCGTCAATGTGTGTTGTTTAATTTATTTAAATTTTTATTTGTAATTTCATATTTTTTCAATTTAGTCCTCCAAATTTTATTTGCATCTGAAATTGACCCTTACTTATTAATTATTTATATTTTTAAATTGGCCCTTAACTTTTTAAATGGGTATAATTTAGTAATTTTTTTATATTAATTTCAACATCACAATTTAAAATTACTTATTTCGATTTAATCCCTCATCAATGTGTGTTGTTTGATTTATTTAAATTTTTGTTTGTAATTTCATATTTGTTCAATTTTGTCCTCCAAATTTTATTTGCATCTGAAATTGACCCATACTTATTTCTATTTTTAAATTGGCCCATAACTTTTAAAAAGGGTATAATTTAGTACTTTTTTGTATTAATTTCAAGATCACAATTTAAAATTATTTTGATTTGATCCCTCATCAATGTGTGTTGTTTAATTTATTTAAATTTATATTTGTAATTTCATATTTGTTCAATTTAGTACTCCAAATTTTATTTGCATCTGAAATTGATCCATACTTATTACTTAATTATATTTTTAATTGACCCATAACTTTTTAAATGGGTATAATTTAGTATTTTTTTTGTATTAATTTCAACCTCACAATTTAAAATTTTTCGATTTGATCCCTCATCAATGTGTGTTGTTTAATTTATTTAAATTTTTATTTGTAATTTCATATTTGTTCAATTTAATTCTTAAATTTGTATTTTTCATAAAATTGAACCATGATTATTTATATTCTTAGTAATTTACTCTAAATCATATACAATTACAAATTTAAATTCAACGTTAACGAAAGACGAAAATAATTAATCCAAAAATAAAAATTAACCTGATTTGAACTAAATCCGTATCTGATAGAGATCCGACCTGAATTTTATCTGCCAATGATGTGACCCGATCTGAACGAGATCCGCCTGAAGTCCATCCAAACCTGAATTAACCTACTTCGGACCTGAACTGTTTTGACCTGAATTGGCAACGATCCGAACTGAAAGTAACCCGGCCTGAACTCGAACTGTATCTGGTGTCAAGTCAACCTGAAAATGACCCAATCTGATTTGACCTGGACCCAACCTGATCCGGATCGAAGCATCAAATTTACCTGACTTCACCTGTATCCGATTTTACCCGACCTGACAGGATCCGACTGAAACCTGAACGATTACCCGATTTTACAACCCTAACTCTAAAGCTGTTATTTTCCATTCAAAATTGGCATAACCTGATGAGTTCCTTATTCTAAATGAACATCGAAGAGGTTTTTGAGTAGCTTGTTTTATTTAGGGAAAATGATGTCTGGATCCAATGGGCCGACAACAAACCTGGAGAATATGGAAAACTCTAGATAAATAGATATATGGATCAAAGTCCACTCAAGTGCTTGGACCACAACCATTTCATTTCGCAATACTTTCTTCTCAGTTATACTCCTTTTTTTAAGATACGTACAGAGTATATTATGACTTAATATTTTTTTACTCTGTATTATAATAAAATTATCACTCTGATTTTTATTAGTTTGAAATTTTAGATTTTTTTGTTTGATTTGGAGTAGCGGTGTAAAATGTATATGAAATGATTGAAAGAATATAATTGTGTTCGTGTTTGTTTGTTCGCTTTTTTGAAAGTGTTTATGTTTTGTTTATTTAGCATTCGTGAACATATACATTTAACGTTCGAAAATATATATGTTTAAAATTTGTGAACATATTCATTTACTGTTTGCAAATATATACGTTTAGCGTTCTTTTAATGTTCGATAATTAACACCGTCCTTTTTACCATTTTATTTGCAAGTCAAATGAAAATAGTGAAATTATACCACTAGTCCTTAAACTCATTATGATTTATAGTTTGAGCTTCAAAGTTCACCCTTTGTTTAATTTAATCTCTACTTTCATTAATATTTAAAATTAAAAAAATAAAATAAAAAAGAGAATCACATAAATGGGCACTCCTTTATTCCCATTCGTTCATTTATTAAATGAACATAAAAATTATATTCATATACATTTATTTAATTTAATAAACAAGTATAAATAAATATTATACGAACAATTCATTCAACGATATATTTATTTACACTAACTCGAATGCTATTTTAAGCAAATATCTGTTTGTTACCAAATTTTTCTACGACTTTCCATCTCTCTTTCTTTTCTCATTATTTCGCACGGACTTCTTCTTGGCATCTCCTTAGCAAGCTGCAAATTTCTTTATTCCCTTCGTTTTTAAACACTTAAATAAGAGGTGTTTTCGGTACTTAAAGTAGTGATAAAATGATCGAAATTCACCGACACACAACGATATGGACAATACCCGCCGGATTTTTAGCAAAGGGAAATTACCTTGACGTTTTCGTTGTATTGTTGGAATACGGTATTTTGATCTCAACTAGTAATTTCAAGATATAATTGAATTTTATGATCTGTAATAATTTGAAAGTTTAGGTATGTTTTATATATATAAAGCAATTTACCTGGCCGCATACACCCAATATAATGTTGATGATTGATTCATTAGTAGACTTTATTAGTTTCCAAAGTCGAAATTACCAACCCAATAAGCAAATTGTAGTTGGTAGAGAGATATAAAGTGGAGTATTGAACACTTGAGCACCACGACTCAATCGCCGCCTCACCGGTTGCTGACGCGTGCTGCTGATGACGAAGGCACGATTACTCATGATTTGGGTGAACCCTTTCGTAACTCCTAAACGTAAGCACTGATGTAAAGGCACGTTTACGGATGGATCATGGCGGAACG
This sequence comes from Hibiscus syriacus, assembly GCF_006381635.1. Lineage (NCBI taxonomy): Eukaryota > Viridiplantae > Streptophyta > Magnoliopsida > Malvales > Malvaceae > Hibiscus > Hibiscus syriacus. The sequence goes on along the minus strand of NW_024062804.1, from coordinate 362,210 downwards.
GCATAAAATAATCACTTTTTTAAAAAAAATTAATTTTTATATATTTTCTTTTGATAATTTAATTTTATCCTCTCTAAAATTCTTAAAATTTTAAAAATTTACATTCATTGTAATAAGATCATACATCTATCTTCCTTTTAAATATTCATTAGAGGCCGTCGAATCTTGATTCTTTCACGCTCAAAAATGGACAAAAGCACATTGTTTTCATTGACGACTGTGTGCGTTGCATGATATCAAAGATGTCACAAACGTTATATCCCTCTTCACATTCCAATACATATCGGATTTTGGCTTTTACCTTTCTGCGTCTCTCGGTTCACACTTCTCAATTGAAAAAGGTACCAAAATACAAAGTAAATACGCTTTTTGCCAATGATGCACGCAAATATCTCAAAATGTTAAGTACTCGGATTTGCACTACGGACAAGCACGATAAGAATTTTAGGTACTGTAATACGAAACTCGTAATACTTGTACACATTAAGATTATTGTTCTAATTTGGACATTTTGCGATTTGACTAAATCTATTACATTACTTTGTCAACGTTGAAAAGTTTGCAATGCCATAAAATTCTGATTATTTGTTAAGTACTTTTCTTCTTAAGCCGTTGCTAGAAATTTGTGTCGTTGAATACCAGATCGGTGCACCAAGAAAATCTTATTTCTTGAATCAGACTTTGAAAATGGAGGTATTCTTTGCCACCAAACTTGATATTCATGAATGACTAACGTATTTTGAAGAAAAAAATTGAAGCAATTCTATATCTTGACTATTTGTTTGTTAAACTATTTTTTAAAACATTAAATTTAATTCAAAGTTGAGAAATTAGTAAGAGATTTCGATTTTCGGTTCAATCCATTTTAAAAATATTGTAATGCTGACTTTATAATTTTGTCCTTAAATTAGTACAAAGGAGTGAAAATTTAAAATAATCGGACAGTTTGAGAATGCTTCTAAAAATGGAAAAATAATTTTTCGCCTCATAAGTAATACTAAAATACCCAAAATTTGATTTGAAATCATAGTTGAACCAGTGATTTTTAACCTAAACTCAAGAGCTCAAATTTCTAGTTTCTGTTGTGAAAAATTATTTTTGGAGTGAAATTATATTTTTACTCTCATTATTTAATTTTAATTTACAACATAAACCTCTAACAATTAAATATTAAATTGTACTTTTTAGAAATATTTTTAAAAATAACTTTTTACAATACTTTTCAAAAGTAATATCAATCTGGTTATCATTATCAAGAGAAATTTATCAATTGATTCTAATTGATATTTTCTTCTCAGAATGTGAAATTGATTCTTATTTAAGATTTAAAAAGTTATAAAAAATTAAGATATTATATAAAAATGACGATATTTAAGGTAGAATATCATGTTATTCTCGTTTTGTAACGTGTTGTTCTTCATATAGTAAGACATTTAACTTGGACTTATCCATGACATAAAAAAACTGAAAACTGGACGTATCCTAATTATTTATTCTTAAATAAAAAAAATTAAATTTTCCAAAAAAAAAAGACAAAAAGAGAGAAAGAGGACCCTACCAAAAATGTAAGCCTACAATTTCTGATTTTTAAGCCTCAGGCCTCTATATAAATTTGTTTATTACCATCAACAATGAAACCACTATTAACCGAAGCAATGAAGCCACTATTAACCGACCTTGTATCCACCGTGAGCTCCGTTCCACCAAATTTCATCCGACCTGAATCAGAACGTCCAAACCTCCACGACGTTATCTCCGATCATTCCATCCCCGTCGTTGATCTCCAACACCTTGATGGCCCCAACCGCTCCACTGTCGTCAAAGCCATTGGCCAAGCCTGCCAAGATTATGGTTTCTTTCTGGTATGAATCAATTTCTGCACTCCAAATTTACTTCACTCTAAAAAAAATATAATAATAATAATAAAATATGTTCGGCTTCGGCTGTAACGCTAATCTGTGATGAAGGTTAAAAACCACGGCGTTTCAAACGAGGTGATCGATAAGATGATGCATGTCTCGAAAGAATTCTTCCATTTACCGGAGAGCGAGCGATTGAAGAACTACTCCGATGATCCGATGAAGAAGACGAGACTTTCCACGAGTTTCAACGTGCGAACCGAGAACATATCGAGCTGGAGGGATTACTTAAGACTCCATTGCTACCCTTTGGAGGACTATGTTCATGAATGGCCAACCAACCCTCCATCTTTCACGTAAATCATTAAAAGGATATATATATATATGTATTATTTTAAATCATTCTCATTTCTTTGCTCCTCGTTTCCACAGAGAAGACACTTCCGAGTACTGCAAGAACACCAGGAGGCTGGCACTGAGACTGCTGGAAGCAATATCAGAATGCTTAGAGCTGGAAAAGGATTATATCAATTCGGCACTGGGAAAGCACGCGCAGCACATGGCGATCAACTACTATCCAAAGTGTCCCGAGCCGGAGCTGACTTATGGGCTACCCGGTCATGCCGATCCTAATGCCATCACCATTCTCCTTCAAGATGACGTGCCTGGTCTGCAGGTTCTTAAAGATGGAAAGTGGATTGCTGTCAACCCTATTCCTCACACCTTCATTGTCAACATCGGTGACCAGATACAGGTTAGATAATTAATACATATTACATGTTCTACAATCATGTATAGGGTTACATATTAGACGGAGAGTTTAACGAGAGAGAATTTTCTGGGAAAAACATATTCTAGAAGCAATCATAAGCATATAATATTAAATTTACAAAAAGTTCAACTCCTTTATAAAATCAGTTGAAGACTAATGTAGGTTTTTACACCTTTTTTTTGGGGGGGGGGTACTGGAGTAGACCGCTAGTAATTAATAGATATAAAAGTCAAATTCGTGAGTTGTTGGTTTCAACTCGACAATCTACAAATTTAGGTGGATATATATATATATGAAATTGGACAAGGTCTGCCCCGATTGTTCCATGTAGTTCTCTGTAAACTAATTTTGGTTAATATTTCCAAATATAATTAATGATTAGTATAATACATATAGGGTGAATTACACAAGATGTTCTTAAAAGAAAGTCCAAATGCTAATTTTGTCCTTAAGTTTCAAATTCTTCCAATTGACTCTCATTAGCTTAGATGTTAAATATCAATTCAAAGCTAATGCAAAATGTATTAAAAATAATTATTATTTAAATTATAAACATGAGTCTATTTAATGCATGAACAACTTAGATATGATGTGTTAAGAAAAAAAATAACCCACCTATATTTTAAAGATATTAACTTTTTTTAACACGTAAAATCTAAGTTGTCAATATAATAATAATTTAATCCATCTATTTTAAATATGCTTTTAGTTATATTTGAATTGGCATTTAGTGTCTAAATTAATGGTTAGACTAATGAAAAGAACTTGATTGACATAATATTGATACTTTTAAGTTCACTTGATTGATGCTTTTTTTTATACTTTGAGGGCTCAATTAGAATCTTCTCAAGTTTAAGAGATCAATATAAAATTTGAGCAGTAGTTCAGAGATTTTTGTCAAATTAACCCATGAATATAATCATAAACAAACTATTATTTCGTTGTTGTTGACCAGGTATTGAGCAATGATCGGTACAAGAGCGTGCTTCATCGGGCAGTGGTGAATTGCGAAGGGGAGAGGATCTCTATTCCGACGTTCTATTGCCCGTCACCCGAAGTCATGATACGACCAGCTCCGCAACTGCTCGACCCCGTCCAAAATCCTCCCATCTACAGAAACTTTACATACAGTGAATACTACGATAAGTTCTGGAAACGGGGTCTCAACGCTGAAACATGTTTAGACATGTTTAAAATTTAAGTACCTTGGTCCTTATGTTTTATGTACTATTCATGTTTGTTCATCAGCATCATGTTTGTTATGATATTCGAGGATCTAGGAATAAAGCTTTAATTCATAGGCCACTCGGATTTTGGTTTTGCTAAAAGTTATTGAAATTATGTAAGGATGAGTGGGGGAATAATTGAGATTACTTTTTATTAACTTCCATATGATGTGTGCTACACAGGGGGGAATACAAAATATAAATGTATCTCAATTTGCCCACCACGAGACCACAATACATTGATTTACTTTTGTTAGAATTTTGTGCTGACAAAGTAAAGTTTATAAGCAAAGAGCAGTTGTTGATGCTGCAATTATGGGGCTTCAGATTTTCATGTCATCACCTCATCTCAACAGCATTATTTTCTTAAGCATTTTCCTCTAGCTAATTCCAATTATTTCCTTGTATGTCTCCTTTACTTTCTTTAGCATGGCGTCCCTGAAATTTGAGGGTTCAATCATCAGTAAAATGGGAAGCTTTTTAAGATTCTGCTAAAAAAGATTGAATCAGGCTTACCTGTCTGGCTTGAAAAGAAGGTGCTTGTATGCAAAGTACTGCAAGAAGAGAAAAGAAATGCCCAAGAAAAACGAGGATTTCTGAATGTAAAAGCTTTGATGATTGAATTGAGCGCTTACCCCACTGTAGCCGATACCCACGGCCTCCAGAAATCCGGGAATCAAAGGAAGCCTATCAATTGCCTGTTCCAGTTTCACCAAAGTTAGAAAGTGATCAGTAAGGCTTAAAACTATCTGCAACATTTGAAACTAACCGAGACCAATCCAGCGGAACCGACGACGGCCACCAAACCTGATACAGCAACTGTACTGACCGCATACTTGTCCTCAACTTTGTCCCACTGAAAACAAATGATATCTTCGTGTCGTAAGCAGAAACAGAGACTGAAAGGAATGTGATGTCAGGCAAAAGTCTTACGGTTTCTTGTAATGTCTTGATAAACTCTGGCAGCTCAACTGGTGCAAGTTCCGCTGGAGCTTCACGGGTGGCGAGAGCCTCCCCTGTGGCCATAGCCATCACGTTCCGAGCAATCTTGCGACCTGACAAAAAGAGAGAGTTTGAATACCATTAGTTAGAGTGTCTCCATTTACGATCAAGCTGTGTTGATATATTGTATGATATGAGAGATTGAATTTTACAGTAAGCAGTGGTCTTCCAGGCACGACTTTGGGACTGAACCGGTGGGGGAGGAAGCGTAGGAAGAGTCACACACGGTGGTGATGCGGTGGTTGTTTGACGAGGAGCCTTGGCATCCACGAGGGTGGATGAGGAAGGGATTGATAGTGCACTGGAAGAAGCTGAAGCCATGGAAAGTCAACCTCAAACAAGATGTAAATAACTTAGGTCCGAGAGAGATTATAAGGCCAATGAAATGGGAAAATGATGCAATTTGGTTGGTTTCCATAATTTTATCTGCGTTATTTTTTGTTTCTTTACTCTCTTTTTTTCTCTGGTTTTAATTGTATAGAAAGAGATAATTGTGGGATGGGAATGTGGAGATGGCTCGTCTTCCGCGTTTGCATCCACAGAACCACTCATTCAATTGATCTAGATAGAGATAGTGTTGACATGGCAATTGGATAGGCTTTTTATGGTGTTTGATTCCATACAATGCTCCAATTTAACAATCTGCTTCTTTCCTTCAACATAATTCTGTGAGACGTAATCAATCTTAAGACAACTTTCATTCAAACTTTCACCATGTAAATATAGGTCGAGTGTTAGGGTTCAACAAATAATTTTTTATCAAGTATAGAAGTATTATATTTCTAAGATAAATATCAAGATTTGAGTCCACGTAAAATAAGATAACATAAGTATTCTTGATAACTCAACCAGTTAATTTTAATAAACTTGTGAGTTTTTTCTTAAGTTTATTATATGCTGTAAAGGTGAAGAGTTATGGACTTAGAAAGGAGAGTTTGAATAAGTTGGTCAGCTTTATGGGTTCAAAGTAGAAAATGAAAATCACAGAAGGAAAAACCCATTAGGTCTTTAAGGCTATTGGGCTTTGACAGATAGGAAATATACTTCCAATCCTTTCTCTCTCTCGGAGAGTGCAGTGACTGAATCTTGACCCTTTTTTCTTCTTCGTTGAGGTGGTGAGTATTCTCTATGTTTTTTTATTATTGAATATGATGATGATGGCCACTGTTGGTCAAAAACGGAGATTAAGGTTCTCCTATAGCTTTGACTGATGGATCAAAGATTAAGAGAGCCATTGAGGGGGGCCGATTAGGCATGATAATTTAATTTCAAATCGTTAGATTTTAACTCGATTTGATATGATAGGATTAGTTTTATTTAAAAACAAATTGGTTTGGGTCTAATTTTATATAGGGATAGTTCGAGACAAGTAGAGAGTGAAAAACATATGATTCGATCTGATCTGAGGGTAATAGTATATTTTTTCATAAAAAAGTATAGATAATTGTTTTAATACTCTTTCTCTATAAATATTTGAATTAAGTCTTTATTTTATGTCGAATCAGGTCGGATGGAGTCTATAATCTAAAATTTTGGACCATATTGATTCAAGTGAAAAATATATTTTGTAAATTAGATCGGGTTGGTCAAAATTTTGATCCAACCTAACCGGATGCCATCTCTAGACCCAAAAAGACGAAGCTTTTGGGTATAATTTTTCAAAAAAAAAAAAAGGCACAGATCTTACGGGGTTGATGGCTCTGCTCACTCTTTGTTTAGAAATGGGGAATAGCTTTAGCTTTCCCTTGGGGACGGCATCAGTCTCTGACTGTGACCCCATTTGGGGCATCTAAAAAAACCCAGCTTTAAAGCCTTAAGCCTGCTATTGTCAGGCAATTAGAGTCGGAAAATAAAAAACTATTGAGAATTGATTCACATATGGCAGTTCTTTGATTGGAATTTGTAGTTAAAAGAGTACAATTGTAATACATGTTCCACCTTCAACATTTAATTCATTGGAATTTGAGGAATGGGAAGGTTCTATACTCATTGAATAAAAATTGGAATAAAAAATGTTTTCCTTAACATTAAAATCATTAACAATTTCTAAGTAGTAATAGCTAGGAAAAACATAGTGCAACAGTCAAAGATGAATAGGGGAGTTAAAATTAAGATAATTGATTGATGTATAAATAATTGAGATTATAATTATATTTATATTAATACTTTAATTGTTATATTATATTTTTCGTTAAATATTAATAGTTGGTAGATTGATTGATATCATTTAATTGAGTGATTTTATTGATAGAACTAAAGATCGATAATTATCTTAAATAAATGATTACATACGTATTTTATTTCTTTCAACAATATTTCATTTTATATAATTTGTTCATATACCTTGTTTTGTGTCCTAAACAACAAATTAATTAGTCATAATTTTGTACATTAATCGTAAAGAACTAATAGTACTCGGAAACCGAAAAGAAATGAAGACAGTTTGATTGAGATGGAAAGAAGTTAGGGTGCGTTTGGTTCACGGAATGTAAGATTATCAGTAGGAATGTAAAATTATCAAGGAATATGATTACTGGGAATGTTGTATTTTGCGTTTGGTTGGTTTAGCAGGAATGTAATATTAACGTGTTTGGTTAAAGGAATAAAATATTATTAGAATGTATATTTGACCAAATTGTCCTTATTATATATATATATATATATATTTTTAACAAATTGGAAAATATTTATATTTTCTTTAAAAAATTTAAATTCATAAAATTTATATATATATTTTTTACAAAATTAAAAATATAAAAAGGTTTAATCTAAGAGTAAAATTTTATTTTAACTCCTGAACTTCATATAAAATTTTAATTATAGATTTTTTTGTAAATCTAAAATAGTTTAAGGATAAATTTGTAATTTAATATTCGTAGAATTTTTATTATTTAATGACAGAATAAATATATTTTTGAAGAAGAAAAATTTAAAGGCATTTTAATCATAAACGTCGGTAATCTAATAATACCTAAGGAAATGGAGGTAATGACATTCTCGGTAATATACCCAAAAAAATATACTATTGGTAATGTAAGATTACCGGGAATGACATTCCCGGCCAGTCAAACGGGGGAATGTGAGATTCCACCCAACCAAACACACCCTTAAGGGTGCGTTTGGTTCACGGAATGTAAGATTACCAGTGGGAATAAAAGATTACCAGGGAATAGGATTACTGGGAATGTTGTATTTTGTGTTTGGTTGGTTTAGCAGGAATGTAAGATTACCGTGTTTGGTTAAAGGAATAAAAGATTATTAGAATGTATATTTGACCAAATTATCCTTATTATATATTTGTATATATTACAATTGTAAAATATTTATATATTTTCTTTAAAAATTAAATTCATAATATTTATATAATTTTTTTTACAAAATTAAAATATAAAAATGTTTAATGAAAGGGTAAAAAAATTTAATCCCTGAACTTCGTATAAAATTTTAATTATAGATTTTTTTTTTGTAAATCTAAAATAATTTAAGGATAAATTTATAATTTAACCTTCGTATTTTTTATTATTAATGACATAAGAATGATATTTTTGAAAAAAAATAAAATTTAAGGTATTTTAGTCCAAACGTTGGTAATGTTACAATACCTAAGGGAAGGAGGTAATGATATTCTCGGTATATACCCAAAAAATCTACTATTTGTAATAAAATATTACGGGAATGAGATTCTCGGCCAACCAAACATGGGGAATCCATGAGATTCTCATCCATGGGAATTCCCACATCCTTGAACCAAACACCCCCTTATGGTATGTTTGGTTGGGGATGTGAGATTCTCATGAAATAGAATCCACATTCCCATGTTTGGTTGGCTGGAAATGCCATTCCGGTAATCTTACATTACCAATAGTGATTTTTTTTGGGTATATTGGGAATGTCATTACCCTTTTCCGGTTATTGTTGTTACCGAATTTTGGACTTAAATGCCCTTAAAATTTTTGTTCTTTCAAAAATATTCTTATTCTATCATTGAATAATAAAATTCTACGAATGTTAATTACAAATTTATCTTAAACTATTTAGATTTACAAAAATATATAATTAAATTTTATATGAAATTCAAGGTTAAAATAAAATTTAACCTTTAATTAACTTTTATATTTTAAATTTTTGTAAAAAAATTATATAAATTTTATGAATTTAAATTTTTTAAAGAAAATATAATATTTTTCAACTTGTTAAAAAATATAATAAGAATAATTTGGTTAAATATACATTCGAATAATCTTTATTCCTTTAACCAAACACAATAATCTTACATTCCTGCTAAACCAACCAAACATAAAATACAACTTTCTCAGTTAATCTATTTTTCTGGTAATCTTTTATTCTCATTGATAATTTTACATTCCGTGAACCAAACGTACCATTAGAGTGATTAAAAACAGGTGATAATAACATTGAAAAGGGTGGAAGGCAGTGTAGAGGGTTTCAGAAAAGGAATAGATACATGGTGGATTGGGTCTCGGCTTGGGGGGAAGAAAAACGGAAGGTAAGGCTGTCATAAGGAAAGCAACACGAAGATCAAAATGACTATGACATTGGCTACAATGAGGGTGATTTTGTCTCTGCCTCGCTCCATCTTCTTCTTTCGATTCTTTTTTCACATGGGGATGTGTGCTGCAGCAGCTTACAATGAGAGGGTGATTTGTCTCTGCCTCGCTCCATCTTCTTCTTTCGATTCTTTTTCACATGGGGATGTGTGCTGCTGCAGCAGCTTCCTTATGACAAATTTCAGTGTGGGAACGTGGGTTGCTCACTTGCTCTTTTTGAGCTTCATCGAATTAAATACCTTTGACTTTGATTATTTATGTCAAAACCCTCTTCTTCTTCCAATACGTCTGCTTAATCGAGTCATGACATTGTTAAGCTAAAAAAGTTTGTCACCTCAACCTGCTTCAGCAGACGGGCAAACCTTGGTAACCCATTCAAGCATATGAATGATTTAGATTGTATTTTTCAGTCCAAAACATGAAATTTAGGACACAATGTGACAAAAGTAGTATTAAGCTTTATAACCCCATCCATCCTTACTGCCATTCTTTTCTTTCTTGTTAGATAGTTCCAGGCTTTAAGGCTCTATTTTGGCTCCAAAAAGGAAATATATATAGGAATCAAAGTCAGCTGCCTAATGGAATGATGATATCTTTCTTCATTTTTTATCTTTGAATAGCGAATATTTGATGAATTGCTGCTGCTATCTCATCCGCTGATCTTAGCTCAGAGTCGTCCTCCATCTGCCATTGCCATTTCCAACAACAAAACCAAACCAACAAGAAAAACAAGACAATTGTTTTAAGAATTTGCAGAACTAGGAATTCAGCCAAAAAAACAAAACAAACTTCAAAAACGAATATTTACCTTGAGATTGAACGAGTAGAGAACAGATGCTTGGGAACTGGTAATGTTGAGATGCAAAACTGTTAATCTAAAACTTTCCAGGGTGACATGGCTTTGCACAACGACCAGCTCTTCTTGAACACTGAATCTTTAAGTTGACATGACTGTTTATTACATTAACCTCTATTTCGGCTGCACTAGATTTGCTTCTGCGTTTACTTCATCTCCGTAATCTGGTTCCATGGCGGGCTTAAGTACTGAATTATCACCAATATTTCTACTTTAAGTTCTCTCATTCTCTTCGTGCTTCCAGGGATTGAAGAAGTTGCTCTAGCTCCTTAACGAAGTCAATTGCACCCCAATAATTGAAGCTTGGTCTCCCTGTAAAACATGGCTTTCGTTAAACCAGTATTAACAATGGGGCTAATGTGTTAAAGTTAGAAAATATATACTCTTTCGATATAATATGGAGGCAAGAGAGAGCGGAGGGAACTTAGATAATCGTTCATTTGGCGTCTGCGGTTGCGTTCGACGGCAATGTGGGTCATGCGTTGGCTCTCGACTTCTTTGTTCTTCGCCACCTTTGTTCGTTTTCGCTTCCTTCGTTCTCTTGTAGCAGTAGGAGATTTGGGAAGTTTTTCAAAGGTGAGGACCCAAGTTGCTGCCTGTCTACTACAGTTGTCTGCCATTGATGACTTGCTTGGTCTTGGTTCGACCCGGAGCTGGGAACTTCGAAACATGAACCCGAAGGGGGGCTTTTTCTGAGGTCTTTGGTCTCCGATTTTACTGGTGAATGCAAGCCAAATAGTATTTCATGCGTGACGCAGCTTTCTAGCTCTAGTGCCTGAATTTGGGTTTCCATTCCGGATGAAAGGATTGTGTTTAGCTCCCAAGGCTTCTTCAAGTGTTGCAGCCTCAAAAGGGTCTGGAAATTTGGTTCTTTGAAGGCAAAATGCTGAGGGGATTCAACACACTGAAGCATTTGAAGAAATGGCATTCTCTCTTCAAAGCTTGGTGTTGAAAACTGTCCTTCTTCACCAAAGCCTTGTTCTAAGCATTCCACCTCCAAATGCTCTCCTAGGAACTTCAATGAACAATTTGAAGGAGAAAAACTAATAAGCAAATTAATTAACTGGATGGAGGGCACATGATTCAACCCCAGCATACAAAAGAGAGAAGGAAAACAGAATGAGAATAGAATGTTGAAAGAGTAAGAATCAGCAGTAGTACAGTAGTGTTTTCCAGGAAAACAACAATAAGATGCATCGAATGCAAGCATTTTTTTAATAGAGTAAATGCAGTCTATAACTTGATTCTAGAAATGGGATTCAAGAAAAAGCACAAGTCCTAAAAGTAAGCAAAGCAACATACATAAGGATTAATTGGTCCTTGGAGCTTCTCCATAACAGGTTAGTAGTAATAAGTAGTTGAAGTAAATGCCTTTAAATCCCTTTCTCTTTCAACCTCTGTTCCCTTCTCTCAGTACACAACATTCCAATATCGATGGCTAACAAATCAATACAAGTAATAAATGTAACACCCCCAGTGAAGTAGAATAAGACCTTAAAGGCTTAATACCCATAGCCAACCCGCAAATTTATTCCCTTACTGGTAATAAATTCTTTGAATAACTCTCACTGAAAAAGCAACAAAAAAAAAGGTGAAATTCTAAACAGGGCTGAAATGCGCAACAATGGTGAAAGTAACAAGTATCGTGAGAAATGAAGGGTGGAAAAATACCCAAACTGAGAATGAGGAGATAAACAGTAATGTATTTTCAGTATTTGGAAGTGGAAGGTTTGGTGAAAAACAGAGGGTTAGTCTGGTTTACAAGGTCCTAAGCATTATTGGCGATGGCAGTTTTGACCAGCACTGGGACACACGGTTGTGGGGACTGCCCTTTCAGCGTACACCAAAGGAGGTAAAAAGCTTTGGAAAGTCCTGCTATGGATTTTTCACCCGTCTGATTGATGATGGATCTTGATACTAAAATTTTAAAAAGGTGTTGCCAATTTCCAATTTCTCATAAAACTGAGAAAACAGCTTGACTGGGACCTAATAAAACGTTAATTGTCTTAAAGGACAGAAATTGTCTACAAGGGGGGATATTGAGTTTTAGATTTGTCTTCTGACTTGAAGCCTCAAGCACCAATCAACACTTTTCTTTGAGTATAGTTGAAATTGAATTTTTGGTGTGCACCAACCACCCTTAATGATTTGGTTTTTTTCGAAAATTCCCCGTGATTAATATATTTATCGATATAATATTGGTCAGATTATATTTTTTGATCTAACACCCGTAGCAGTAAAGCGCGCTCCTTGCCCCTTGCTATATGTTGATTTGGCGTCACATAGGGTATAGCGCGACCCCTGTACCGCGCTATACGCTGACATGAGTTACACGTGTGTATAGCGTGCCCCTGATCCGTGCTATACGCCACGTAGGGGTATAGCGCGGATCAGGGGGCGCGCTAGACGCCACGTACCGAAATTATATTTAACGCTGTCCCTGGTCCGCGCTATATTTATGAATAATATATATAGCGTGGTGCAGGTACCGCGCCTTATATGGTTATAAATACCCTCCTCCGCCGGTTAAGTTTTTCACATCTCCTGACATCTCTCCTCTCAACTTATAAATTAATACAACAATTCCGTCAACGAGTAATAATTCAGGCAATCTTCTCATATTTGATTTAGAAGTTCGTGCGATTTTTCGTTATAAGGAATTTGTTATAATTTTTAATTATACTTATTGTTTATTATCATTATTTGAAAAAATATTATACTAATTATTTTCAATTAATTTTTATGTTTGTAAAATTGAAAAGCGAGAGCATACGTCGAAATAGTTTTGCGGTGCAGGTAATAATATAATATTATATTATTTAAATTATTTACGTTGATGTGTAAAAAATTTATTGTGTTATATTTTCGTTTATTTATAATTTATTTAATCAGGTTTGTTTCAGTTATTTTTTTTGCAGATATAATATTGCTGCACTTTTAAACTCAAAGAATGACGTGACTTTCAGCTATTGTTTATTATGATCGTGAAATTCGAGAAGATGAAACCGGCGTTGTTTTCGTATCAAATGAGCGTGTTGAAATATCATTCAAGATAAACATAACTCTTAAGGAGCTGATAACGAAGATTTCGAGGAAGATTCATGTTGGAAGTAATAAAAGAATGTCGTCGTTGCAGTACAGATTTCCAGCATCATTGTTGCCATAAACTTATACAGCGTTTGAACTTTCGAACAATGATGATGTTCAAATTATGGTTGAAGCTCAAAGTAATTATTCAGACGCCGCTATTGAGATGTATGTATATTTTGTTTAAGTGCGTGCTGTTCGGGGTCAATCATTAAGCTCCCACTATGGGCTGACTGAACAAGTTGATCAAGTTGACAGCCCGACTACAGTAATGTGTAATGATTTTAATGTCATAATGGGGAGATATTCATCCGCAACTCCTTACGATATATACCGAGGTGGGTCCACGAACAATCCGTATGGCAACACCGCGTCCAATTCAAGGGGAAGACATTCATCTGCAAATTTCTTTGACCTTAATATGGAGATGTCATCGACGCAACAATCTGTGCAGTTTCCATTTGACACGATGGCTTCAAGCTCCAGGGGAGGCATTCGACTGTGAGCTTTTTCGATCTCAATGTCGATATGGCTTCTAGTTCAAGGGGAAGACTTGCAAGTAGTAGGTTCTTCGATCTAAATGTGGAGCGCATGGAGGAACCATCATCTCCACCAGAAGAACCGCTTCGTGAGCCTGGTGCAGATGGTGCTGAGACTGGACTATTCATTCACCCAGAATCATCGCAATTCAACTCCGATGATGATGATGTAGATGAAATTCCAGGAAATGTGACACAAACTGACCCTCATGCAAACATGTATGAAGTTGATTATGGTGCAATGTACGGGCCAGAATTTGCGGATATGCCTCATCTCGGTGACTATGGATATTACTCATCAATAAATAATGGTGAGTTATCTTTAGGCATGGAGTTTTCAAGCAAAGAAGAAGCGATGATGGCTATCAAAAATTACAATATCCGTATTTCTGTTCAGTCCAGAGTCAACCGATCGACAACCGAAAAATATGTATGCTATTGTACCCGACGAGAAAACGGATGCAATTGTATGGTTCGCGTATCGAAAATGAAGAGGAAAAACAACATATGGGAACTAACAGTATACAACGGTCCTCACACATGTGTGTTGGAGGGGTCAACCAAGATCATCCCAACTTGGACTCTGAAATGATATGCCAAGCCATCATGCCCATGGTAAAAGGAAGCTCTCATATAGTTGTTGCAGTGTTGATTTCAGCTATACAATCGCAATATGGGTACACTGTCTCCTATAAAAAAGCTTGGTTGGCAAAACAAAAGGCCATTGTCAAACTTCATGGGGAATGGGATGCATCTTACAATGAACTTCCAGGTTGGTTTAGGCTGGTGCAGATGTTGAATCCTGGGACAATTGTGGACTTCGAAACCTCCTATGCATACCATAATGATCGAGTTCTTCGCGATTGAAGCCAATTCTACCGAGTTTTTTGGAGTTACCCACAGTGCGTTAATGCTGCCAAATACTGCAAGTCTGTGGTCCAAATCGACGGGACTTTCTTGCATGGAAAATACAAGCAAGTTTTATTATTGGCAGTTGTCCAAGATGACAATCGCAACATTCTTCCAGTTGCTTTTGCTCTTGTCGAAGGATAAGATACAGATTATTGGGCTTTTTCCTCGAAATTACATGCACGTTACACGAGGGAAAACATCTGTGTTATTCATATCGCGGAGCTGAGATCAAAGCAGCAATGGAGTCTTTGGGTCCAATATGGCAACCACCCTTTGTCCAACATAGGTATTATCTCCGACACATTGCTACGAACTATCATGTAAGGTACAAGAAGAATGATGAGCATCAATTAATTGTGCGCATGGGTAAGTGAAAGCAAGTTAGTAAGTTATACATTTTTTATCAGGTTACAAACTACTTCCTCGAACGTTTGAATCAATGCTTCAAGATTTACGGGCGAAGAACGAGGAAGGATACGATTACATCAGCCTCATCAATAAAGAAATATGGACAAACGCATATGATGGTGGATATTGATATGGACACATGACGACCAACTTGGCTGAGGCAATCAATTCAACCTTAAAGGGTGCACGTCACTCACCTGTAGCGGCTTTGGTAAAAACTACATATTTTCGTTTGGGGCGCTTTTTGCGAAGCTCGGGGGACAAGCTCAAACCTGGATGCAAGGCGATCATGTATATCACCCTAGATTAGTTGCAGATCTACAGAAAAAAATGATGCATCAAATGGAATGTCTGTAACAAGCTTCTCTAGAAGGCATAAAATGTTTTGTGTTACAGAGTTCCCGCGACCTCTTCAAGGGATTAAAGCTGTTTCGTTAAGAGTAAATCTAAGGAACAGAACGTGCGACTGCGGGTTTTTTCAAGCTCTGAAGTATCCATGCTCTCATGTGATAGCAGCTTGCTCAACACACATCAATACTATAACCATTTTTTGGATCCCATATACCTACTATCTGAAGTTTTTAAGGTATATGAATTTAAGTTTCCCCCATAGGTACTGATAAAGACCATGATGAGGTTCAAGATTGGCTTCCGATTGTACCAAATCCAAGTTTATTGAGGGAGCGTGGTCGTCCAAAATCCAATCAAATTCATTGCGATATGGATATTCGAGAAAGATCTAGACAAAACAGAATATGTGGGCATTGTAGAAACGCAAGACACACGAGAAAAACATGTCCACTTCTGTTGTCATCAAGTAACAATTGATGAGGAAATGATGTATTTGTTTATCAAATAATAATTCTTGTACTTTAATTTGCATTTACTTCAAGTT
The DNA here is from genome assembly GCF_006381635.1 of Hibiscus syriacus. NCBI lineage: Eukaryota > Viridiplantae > Streptophyta > Magnoliopsida > Malvales > Malvaceae > Hibiscus > Hibiscus syriacus. The sequence continues at coordinate 346,086 of NW_024062804.1, read as the reverse complement.
AATGATAACCAAATTGGTATTTGAATATAATTTTAAATAACAACAAACTTACAATAAGTATTAAATGATAACCAAATTATAATAACTGATATTAAATGGTAAGAAACAAAATTAACTGAAATACATTAAAAAAAGTCTAACAAATTTAACAAAATAAAGTAAGTATTAAATGAGAAATAATAAAAAATTACAATTTAACAAAATAAAGTAAATACAAATATAATAAAAAAATTTATCGATGCCTGCGACGCGAATGTGTTTCGCAGGGCGGTGGTTGTCGTCTCGAGGAGGATTTCTTCGTATCATTGGTTTTGACTCCTCGCTGTCATCATCATCACCATCATCGTCCTGAGAAAATACATTAGGTTGATGAGGAGCTGATGACGATGAAGCACCTCCATAGAATAAGGACCCTGGAGGTGTATGACTGACTATCCCACCGGCCTACGAAAATTGGGAAAACTGGGAAAACCTAGACATCGCTGAGTGTGAAAACTGTACATGAGATGTCTATGTTGCGGCCATGGGTGATAAGGCTGAACCCGCTAAATATCCAATATATGAACCCCAAGTCAGATCTACAAACATAGACCCATAATAGTCTCCAGGAGGGGTCATCTATGACGGCGACGGGGTCATAAAACCAGGTGAAGGTGACGACGACATCTGGTAATGAAAAGGTGATGACGACATCATATATGGTTGTAGCATCATAAATGGCTGCGGTGGCTACTTTGAAGGTCCTGCTGGTGCAGTTGAGGATGAACCGGAAGCACTTGCTCTCCGTCCACGAGTCGGGGGACGATGGTGCTGTGTCGGATCACGTCTCTGTCGACGTCGCGAAAAAGTATGCCTTCGTACATCCTCGGGAAGAAGAAACGATTTCCCGTTACTGTTGAACCACTCATAATAACCGTCAGCATACATCAAGAAGTCAGTAAAAATGGGCTCTCTATGGGGAAGGCGCCGATGTTGATCCTCCCACAACACGACCTACTCATGATGCCTCACCAGCCAATATGTATATGTCTTCCCTCGTCTATCTAAGTTATACAACTCGCCCATATTGCGAGGTGCTTCCGGAATTGGTTGAAAACAACCAAACTGCCGGAGCACGCGATCAGTGGAGTTCCACTCGACGGTCACATAACATATCAGAGGGACCATCGCCATCTAAACATCTGATGGACCCCTCAACTCAGGTGGGTTCACCGCCCTCACATAATCAGTAGAATATGAAACTCATTCAAACTAAAACAAATAATATATAATTTTTATCAAAATAATAATCTAATTATATAACTATAATCTAAAATCGATTTTTAAACATTAAAATTCATACCTGTGTGCCAGCTTTCTGATCGATTAACACCCTAATTTTTTCTAAATCATCAGGTAGCTCCTGATGATTTTTCCTATCAGTAGACCACCTATTCAAGGAAAAAAAATTATTATACGCTGTATAAAATTATTAATATACAAAATCAGTTTTATAATTACCTCAGAAGTAGTGGAAATACGAATGGGTTCTTCACAACGGGACATAAAAAGGGCAATCGATACTATGCCCAAGACTGTAGTAGTAGGAGACATACGCCGATAGCATTACGTCTGTAGTTTGTGGCTCCACACATCTCCATGTACAGCAAAGCCAAAACTGTCGAGCCCCAACTGAATGATCCGACGAGACGAAAGTCGCTAAGATGTCGCAACCACATGCAGTGAACTAGGTTGCGCGATTTGTCCGGCATCAGCAACCCTCCTATCAACTGCAATATGCATGCCCGTGCATACATCTTAACCTCATCCTCAGAGGCGTCTACGCTCAACTCTCGAAAATTGGCATCTAACCAATTTAACGGTATCCTACATCCGATAAAACTTTCCGAGACACGTCCTAGATTTTCCCGGCACAAAGTAGTCCAAGAACCGGAAGCTATCCCTGATATCACATCTCCATCCACCGAAAGCCCCAGGTGCATAGAAACATCCTCAAGCGTGATCGTGCACTCTCCGCACGAAAGATGGAATGTGTGGGTCTCCGGCCTCCACCGCTCTACTAAGGCAGAAATAAGGTCTGGTTCTATCTTACAGTGACCCTGATATCTACCTATGTAACCAAATCCAACCTCTACTAAATACGTCAAGACACGGCTAGGGTATCAATAACTTAAGATTCCTAATAAAATGATCTAATACACGGTCATTCTCCTAAAAATAAATAATTACAAAAATTAATTCTTAATCTAATAATCATGCATTAAATAAATTAACTAATTATTACTAATAATTTAAATTAAATTAAAACGTTAAAATGTTATCGTATCAGCAAAGTGTCGAGATATATGATTTACATCCAAGCGAAGTAGACTGTCTTCCATTATATATCTGTAAAAAAATTATATTAGTAAAATATTAAATAAAGTAAAATACTTAAATAAATTAAATACATAATATTAAAAATATTATAAAATATACCTTAAACAGAGAGAATATTTGAGAGAAATTGAGAAAATTTGAGAGAATTTGATGTGATGAAAGTGATTGAGGATGGAGGTATTTATAGGGAGGATTGGGGTGTGAACGGGTGGGTAATTAAAGGTATAGCGCGCCCCCTGTACCGCGCTATATCTCACGTGTCAGATAACTAGGTATAGCGCGACCCCTGATCTGTGCTATACCCCTACGTGGCGTATAGCGCGGATTAGAGGTCGCGCTATACACACGTGTAACCCATGTCAGCGTATAGCGCGGTATAGGGGGCACGCTATACCCCACGTGGCGCCAAATCAACATATAGCGTGGGGCAGGAGACGCTTTACTGCTACGGGTGTTAGATCGAGAAATATAATATGATCGATGTTAGATCCATAAATATACCGATGACCGATAATTTTTGAAAAAAACGTCTAATGATTTCAGGGGTCTTATATTTTTCGTACAAGTTTGTTTAATCAATCATGTCACGGTGGTAACAAATTTCAACTCTCCATAACCTTTTACCCTACTTATAAATTTGTATAGAAATAAGGTTCTTGCTTCTTCTTTTTTGGGGGGGGGGGGTGTATCTGCCTTTGTATTTAATTTATTATTACCAGCAAAAGCAGTTATAAAATTGGTGAGCCTGAGAATTGTGGACACATGATATTGTCTTGAAAAACCTTATCCCTATGAACTGAGGTTTATCCATTTTCAAGTCTTCAGCCACACAACGGGGGGGGGGGGGCGCAATCTCTTGCCAAAACATAACTGCAAACTTTGTCTTGTAGTTAATAGATTATACCCATACCTAGAGCAGAGTCAGTAAGAAGTATTGTCATTACCTACAGAGCTGGTCATTCATCTCATCAAATATCTTCAAGGTTAAACCAAAGCCCCAAGATTGAAAGGAATCTTATCTCTTCTTGAAAGTTGAATCTTTCTTTCATCCTTCACTTTGGGTTAAACCGGTTTCTTCAGCTCCTGGTTATGGATGTAAAGTGGTGTTGGATGGCGGTGCCCCCATAGCAGCTGCGGACTAGGTCTCCTTTCATATGATCCTTGGGAGGTGGTAGACCCCAAGGATTGGTAAAATCTGCTAAATTTTCTTTCGAAGGCATGAGGATAAGTGTTCCTTTAAGAAGAGATAAACACGAATTTATCAAACTAAAATGGAAATAAACGTGAAATGGACCGAAAGAGATGATTCCTTAAGACCAAACTTGTATGCTTGATAACTACTGATTAAGTCTTGGATAGAGACTGGTAAGCTGAAAAGAATGTGCTAATCAGCTATATAATAATATAGTTTAAAGGTAGTGATGGATGTAAAAGGCTTTGAAAAGAGAGGATAATGAGCCCCCAAGCAAATGGTCTAAATTCTTCCGTAAGATGACTAAACTTTATTATTACATTGTTTCTGGCCCTGTTTTGATATTGACAAGTCAACAATGTCTTCCCCATAGTAATGGCCCATATATTGAGGTCGTTAATGGCCATCACATCCCATCTCCTACACGGGATGTCTCAGGAAAGACGGGTTAATATACGATTAATATACGGTATTACCGGATACATTAAAAGATATTTAACAAATTCGGTTTAGCGCTATCGGAAATGTTGTCTAATAATAATGTAGTAGGTCTAAGTCATGAATAAATATTAAAAAATTGTGCAACCGGCAAACTTAACTTGTAGGTTCGTGTCGATCCAAATTAAAAATATGTCGATCCAAAACGATATAACAGGTAAAACTATGACAAAACCAGTATTGAAATGATAAAACCGGTAAAGCGCTACCGAATACATTTAAAATGTCGGTACTTTAATATAAGGATCGACACTTCGTGAATTTAAAAGAGAAGCAGTTTTAAATCCTATAAAGTATCGATACTTTTAAAAAATGTATCGATCCAAAACGATATACCAGGTAAAAATATGATAAAACCGGTAACAAAATGATAAAACCGGTAAAACGTTACCGGATATATTGAAAGTGTCGATACTTTATATAAGGATCGACACTTTGTGAATTTAAAAGAGAAGCAGTTTTAGTGCCTATAATATGTCGATACTTTAAAAAAATATATCGATCCACAATGATATAACAGGTAAAAATATGATAAAACCGGTATCAAAATGATAAAACCGGTAAAATGATACCGAATATATTGAAAGTGTCGATACTTTCAAATTATCGACACTTTCAAAGAAATAGGTAATTATCCTTTCGAAAGTATCGACACCTGACATAAAAGTATCGACACTTTTGTATTTGTATCGATTAAATATAAATAACATATCCGATGAAAATATAAGCTAAATATCCTCTGAAAATAGATAGAACGGACGAGTTTTTGAAATCAAAGCGTAATTGTTGCTGCATTTCAGAAGACGTTTCTAAAGCGAAGTTTGTTTGTTTGTTGCTGCAGTCGAATCGAAAAGTATGTTGTCGAAACCCTAATTTTTTATTATTACAGTAATCGCGATAGGGTTTTATGTGTTGTTTGGGGTTGGAGTAAAGAAGCATTTGTGACCGATTGCAGGTAGAAAGTGATATTCAAGGAAAAAATAAATGTCGATACTTTTATTAAATATTATAGGTAGAAAATGATATTATAGGTTGTATAAATGTGCCGACACATTTTGGTGTGGCCATTCAAATTCTTTTAAATAAAACCGTTTTACCACAAGAGTAGTTATCTATATTTGTATATTGAATAAAGTGTATGTAACAAAATAATTTGATTGCGTAAACTGATATATGAAGGAAAAATGGAGTCAATGGGTTGGAAAATTGTTGGTGGAGCAGATGACTTTGAAATTGAGGCCGAGACTCGAAAGCAGTCAAAGGGTGGATATATGTACTCTAGTAAGTATCAATGTCTTTGTTATTATTGTTGAAATGGTAATTGGATTAAAGTATCGATAAACTTTAAATTGATTACAAATTTTAAATGTTGACAGTATGGCCGAATGCAAAAGGATGAAGGAAGATGGCACACAGAGCGGTTCGGTATGTAAAATGAAATTGACATTGAGTAGTATTTAGTGTTAATGTATTGATTAAGAAACGTTTATGTTTAATATTAGGTGACAAAAGATGTGAGGTCCAAATGGAATTCAATGAGTGATGCTGAAAAGGAACTTTACATCACACAGTCAAGGAATGATAGTAAAGAATACAAAGAACGGAGGAAAGCACATGAAAATAAGGTATTCATTAAACTTGTAAATACGTTGATACAAAATATATAAGAACTATAACATTATATTGTTAAAAAATGTAGAAGGTCGACAAGATGCATCATTAAAAGGGTGAATTCATTAATTAAACACCTTAAGGAGAAGGGTCAGTTGAATGTGCTGGGAGAAATAGGTTTTGGATCGTTGGTAGGAGTAAGGGATCGACCTATTCGGAGGGAATTTTGTCGATCCTTGATGGTGCAATTTGATGTCAGACAATGTATTGCTAAGTATGGTGATTTTTCATTTCCTCTCGGGATCCCATGTGCTGCAGCCGTATTGGGGGTAGAAAATGAAGGCAAAAGTGTTGTAGAAGTCTGTAAGAGTAAGGACTGGAAAACACTTGCCTCCAAATATTGTTTGAAGCATAAGGTGACATATGCTGAAATTGAAGAGGAAATAAAAAGTGGATCTTACGTTGGGGATGAGCTGAGGGCCAGAGTTCTATTATACCTTGTCGGTATCTTTCTTTGTCCAACGGGTAATACGTCAACGAACAAGGAACATATGAAGCTCATTTGCGATGAAGGCTTGAAGGGTGAATTCAATTGGGCTGAATATATCCATTCGAGATTGATTGAATCAATAATCACCTTTAAAAAGGGCAGCCAGAGATACCTCAAAGGGTGTATAGCAATCTTAGAGGTAAATGAGTTGAAGAACTTTTTGTGTTTTTATATAAAAATATAATTTTATTATAAATGCAGGTTGCTGTTCGATTTTTGGTCGGGCTATGAGGAGCAGTGCCGGCTTATGAAAGAACCGGAGTGGCACACATCCGTGCATGGGGGAAGGAAGAGGTGGTTAGAGTGATGGTGAAGTTGAAGTTGGATAGAGCGAAGAAGAAAGAAAGGGTAATAAATGTAATTAAATAATATTAAGAATATAATCAATGTCTTAATATTGTAATTAATTTTGAAGGTTATTGGCAAGGATGTAGAGGAGGCAGAGGAGAAGAAATGAGGGATGGTTGTATTGGGGGATGACGGTGAGTGGGACGACGGTGAGGGAAAACATAGTAACTTCGACATTTTGATGTCTGAATTGGCTATCAAAAAATCCAATTTGATATCATGCAAAGACAATCAAGAGTCGAAGAGAAACTTGATAGAGTCGAAGAGAAACTTGAGAGAGTCGAAGATACACTTGAGAGGCATAAGGGGGTAGTGGAAGGAAAAATAGATGGAGTGTGAAAGAAGTAGAGGTTGAGGGGTGAAGTGGTGAAAGAAGTTGGGGTGTTAAGGGGTGATATTAAGATGGTGACGGGTGAAAAATTTGAGGGAGTGGTGAAGGAGGTTGTGGAATTGAGGAGTGAACTTACGGGGGTGAAGGGGGTGGTTGATAAATACTTGGATGAAGGAGATCAATTGAAGGGTGAAATAAAAGAGATGAAGAGCTATGTAAAAAAAATACGATGAACTGAAAAAAATATGAAGAAGAAAAGAGGGAGGAGGAAGAAGAAGAGATGGAAGAAATGATGAGAAAGGAAGTCGATGTCATTATACACGGAGAGTGTTATAGCAGCAGATTGGATTCGGAATGTCCTGCACCCCAGAAGAAGAAGCAGAAGGTAAGGTGAATAAAAGAAAACTTAATTGATTTTTATTATGTTGTTGTGACAAAAATTTGTATGCAAAATTGTAGGTTGAAAAAGCGGATATTCCAAGCGGAATTGATGACATCGAAGCTGCAATTGTGATTATTTATGGAATAGTGAGTTAGAATCGGAGAGTAAGTAAGTGAAATATATTACTTTGTGAGTTATATTTAAATATTTCATGAAAACATATTAATCCTAATGATTCATACAGATTCTGTAATCTCAATGGGAAATCAATTCGCTAGTGTATACGACGTTGCAACGTTGAAGCCTACGGAATGGGTTGGCGGTGTGGTAAGTAGAAAGTAGAAAATGTTAAAACTTATTGAATATGTTCTGATTGTGTAATTAATTTGTTGTTATTGATTTGCTCGCCTGGACAGTATGCTACGATTCTCAGAAGTCACTCCGGAGGATTGGCTACCTTCCATACGACTTAGCGGTGAGTTAAATTAATAAATGGAGATAAGTAGTGTTATAGACGGTAAATTAATAATGTTTGTTGCGTAATTGCAGCAGCAGGCGTTGGATGCCAACAACAAGAAAGTGTTGAGAGTATTGCTACCTTCTGGGTCCCATACTGAATAACTATGTGAAATTCACCGACTGTGAGAAGGTAAGACACCATACCAATTGCAATGATGTTTTCGGATATAGAATGTTGAATTTTGTCAAATTGGGTGTGAAATTTGTTGCAGATCATGATCACAATAAACTACCATAATTCACATTGGTATCTGTTGGTGTTGGATATGGTAGATCATGTTGCAATAATATATGATAGTATGTTTACAACTGAAGCAGCTAAACAGAGAGTGAAGGATGCTAAGAGATTGATATGTATGTATGTATGTATGTATGAAAGGACATTATGTAAATTATAATGCATAATTTTTTTGGATCATAACTTCTTCTATTTTAATGCAGATTAAAATATTAGATTCTTATAATAAGAAACATTTGGGTTGAATCCTGTGGATCTCTAGGAAAGTATCCCTTGAAAAATTTCAAATTTGTGGAGCATAAGAAGAATAAGCAATTGAAATGGGTATGAGATGTTATCACAAATAGAAAGCTTAATTTATGCAGTATTCATCATAATTGCATGTATGGTTTTCAAATTTTGTAACAGACATGATTGCGGCATATATGTGATGATGTGGATGGAATCGATCGGTTCTACAGGGGCAACTGGTGATTTTGTAAGTGGAAAGAAAAATTCGTTTGTGGTAAAATTGTTAAAAGTCGTAGATTGAATGCTGTAGTTTACAATACTTAACATTCTGACAATTTGAATATAGGTTGTTGGAGAGTGGGATCGATCGCGAATATTAAACGATCTCGTAAGCCACAATCAAAATGAACGAAGACGGGAGATAACAAAAGCTGCCATGATACATAAGAATAACAAAAGGATGCAATGATGTAAATGTAGGGTTAATTTTGTATAAGATTTATAATTTTGTATACGATTTATAATTTTGTATGTGAATATATGAATGAGATGAGAAAAGTTAGCAGTATGTTGTTGTACATGTTTCTTATACACATTAAGGGTCATGTTGATACTTTAAAGTAAAAGGCAAATTTACAATATGGCCAACAGGGTGCAACCATAAAGTGTCGAACCATATCTAAAAAGTGTCGATCCCAAAAACATCGAAAACCAAAAGTATAATGTAATATGTAATTTTCAATCTAACCGGTACAAGTATACGGTTTATGAGAGAATATGTCTAAATAATGTGTCGACACTTTTTTAGTTTGTGTCGATATTTTTGGTCCAGAATGAATGGAAAACAGGGTGCAACCATAAAGTGTCGATCCATATATAAAAAGTGTCGATCCCAAAAACATCGAAAACCAAAAGTATAATGTAATATGTAATTTTTCAATCTAACCGGTACAAGTATACCGGTTTTATGAGAGAATATGTCTAAATAATGTGTCGACATTTTTAGTTTGTGTCGATATTTTGGTCCAGAATGAATGGAAAACAGGGTGCAACCATAAAGTGTCGATCCATATAAAAAGTGTCGATCCCAAAACATCGAAAACCAAAAGTATAATGTAATATGTAATTTTCAATCTAACCGGTACAAGTATACCAGTTTTATGAGAGAATATGTCTAAATAATGTGTCGACACTTTTTTAGTTTGTGTCGATATTTTTGGTCCAGAATGAATGGAAAACAGGGTGCAACCATAAAGTGTCGATCCATATATAAAAAGTGTCGATCCCAAAAACATCGAAAACCAAAAGTATAATGTAATATGTAATTTTTCAATCTAACCGGTACAATTATACCGGTTTTATGAGATAATAGGTCTAAATAATGTGTCGACACTTTTTTAGTTTGTGTCGATATTTTTGGTCCAGAATGAATGGCAAAACAGGCTGCAACCATAAAGTGTCGATCCATATAAAAAGTGTCGATCCCATAAACATCGAAAACCAAAAGTACAATGTAATATGTAATTTTTCAATCTAATCGGTACAAGTATACCGGTTTTATGAGAGAATTGGTATATAATATGTATCGACACTGTTTAATGTTTTGTCGATACTAATTTAAATATCAAGTGTTTTTCCATCGTTCACTATATATAGTACTCTAAATCGAAAAACCCTAAACATAAAGGCAAACAGGCAGAAGATAACTCTTCCTCTTTCTTCTAGCATTATCATAAGTGACGATCAGATTCAGGTAAATTTATCGATATTTTATGGGTTTTGATGATTTATATTGGAGTTTTTTTCCTGAATGTGTTTGTGTTCCATTGTAATAGCATCCAACCAAAATGGCTCCAAAACGTCAGCGTCAGAAGCGCGGTCTTTCTCAAAGCTCTTCTCAACCCAGTTCTTCTCAACCACAACCTCCTTCCGTAACAAACGATTCTTCTGAGGAAATCAGGTCCTTCGAAACTCTGAACTTTAGATCCGATATGGAGAAACAAAGATGGCAGATGAGTTTTAAAGTAAGGAAGATTCGTCCGAACGTGTCATTGACCTGGGTTTCTTGTTTGATGATAAATATGCATTAGTTTTAAATCCACATTACATCTTGGGGTTGGCTTGAATTCCTTGGTGTAGAACCAAGATATTATCCCAACCTAGTTAGAGTCTTCTACAACAATGCTTCCTTACAGCACGAGCCTAATAAGACTAATATAATAGAAATTAATACACATGTCATGGGGAAGGATATATATATATATATATATATCTCCAGAAACTATTACGAAGGGTTTAGGTGTAGCGAATAAAGGGGATTCAGATGAAAATGGTGTAGATTGGTCTACAATTAAACAGGTTGCTAGAAATAGCCCAATTCACCTCGATGTAGAGTCGAGAGTGTTTCAGAAAATGCTCACATAGTATATCCGGCCTAGTGGGGGAAAACATTCAACGCTTCGAGACAGCGATTATTGGTGGATAGCAAAGTATAAATCCAAAACGGCTCCAAACATTGCAAAACTCATATTTAATACAATTGTATATATGGTCACAAAGGGAGCAACAATTTCAACTACACTACCATATGGATGTGTTATCACCCATCTGTTGAAGAAGAAGGAAGTTGATTTTTCGCATGATGCCCCTGTTCGATTAACCCGCAAGATTGACATGGTATTTATTAAAAAAGCGGGATATGATTTTGTTGAAAAACTCGGTTGGAAGCGTGTCAAGGAGGTCGGATTAGATCAAGAGAGGGAGGAAATGGACCCCGTTGGCCATGAAGAAAAGAAACCAAGTGGAGACGCAATGATGAAAGAAGCTCCAGTTGCAGAGGATGTCACAATTAAGACCGTGATGGAATACATGGTCAATTTTCGGGAGCATATTGATTCCCTTGTGAGTGGAATGTGATCCGATATTTCATCATTGCAACATGAAGTCTCCATGTTGCGTAACGAATTACGTCAACGACATCAAACGAGTTAGGTAATTCATTATTTATGTTTCTAAACATTTACACGTTCTGAACTGTATTTTATTTTCTTTTAACAGATGTGGACAACCAAGCGGTCAATGAAGATGAAGCTGACGATGAAGATGATGATGAAGATGACGATGATGATGACGATGACGACGACGACGATGATGATGATGATGATGATGATCCAAACAAGTATATCGTGTCTGCAACGCCGCCTTCAAGAAAACTTTTAATTTTTTATCTCAATGGTGTCCTTGCCTACATCCCAAGACTGCCTGCAGGTTTAATTCTATTCTTTTGTATCCATTATTTTAACATATAAGCGTAGAACTTTAATCTCATTTCTTCATGTTGTAGATGTTGTCCTCAGAAGAGGATTATTTGAATTTATGCAATTTTGTGTCGACAATTTTGTTGTTGCCCTTTGGTCTTCAAAGATGAGGTTAGAACATGTTTGGAGCAATTGAATTACTGTAGTCAAAATCGTTAATATACATTTGAATGTTAACATTCAAACTGATTACAATCTCAGGCATAACGTCGACCCTTGAGAAACTACCTTTATTTTCTGAGCATTTCTATTCGTGTGGTAAGATGAATGTCATTACAGTTTGCTGACTTTTCGTTGTCTATGATTCCTACATATTTATGTTTGACTGTTTGTGAACAGGATCAAAAAAAATGCAAAACATACGATTCTGTTACTACTGTAAAGATCTCAATGATGTTTGGAACGCATGTCCAGATTTTAACGAGCTAAATACACTTTTGGTCGATGATTCAGCGGAAAAAATGATTTATAATCCGGTAAGTTGCATTTATGCAATATGTTTTTCCAGTTGAACAGGTGTTCAGACATTGATTATTTTAACAACTATGTGTTATATAGAAATACAATTACATATGTCCAATACCTTTGACGCTGCTTCCCATTCGAACAACAATGCTAGGTATGACACAAATTTATTCATGCTTATGCGAATTTAGTTGTTAGTAAAATTGCACCTCATTAGTTTGATAATTGAAATTATTTATGTATGTCCTCAGAAAAAGGCGGAAACATACGAGAGTATTTGGAAAATTTGTTGAAGGCCTCTAATGTTCCGGACTTCGTTAGAAATAACCCTTTTCATCGGATTAATTTTGTTTGTCGGTACATTATTTGAACATTCTTGTGTATTTATTTTGGTTGTGATTATATTGTGTGTATATTTTCATTAATTATTCCATATTTGCTATGTATACATATACATTTGAGGATTGTTGAAATATCAATACTAGTTATAATTATTTTACATCTGCTTGCAAATGTATCGAAACACATGACTATAGCATTGTTTTCGATGATATCCACAAAAAAGTTTTCACACTTTTTAATATTGTGTCTGTACTTTATGTCCAGAATGGAAGAAAAATGTGTCGATACCATTTAAAAAAGTGTCGATTGAAAAAACATCGGAACCCAATTATAATGTAATAGATAATTTGTAATATAACGGTATAAATATACCGTTTTATGAGCGAATAGGTCTACCCTATATGACACTTTTTAATATTGTGTCGGAACTTTATGTCCAGTTTGGTTTGTAATATAACCGGTATAAATATACCGTTTTATGAGCGAATAGGTCTACAACCTATATCGACACTTTCTAATATTGTCGGAACTTATGTCCAGATTGGAAGAAAAATGTGTCGATACATTGTAAAAAAGTGTCGACATTTACACATCGGAACCCAGAATTATAATGTAATAGATAATTTTGTAATATAACCGGTATAAATATACCGGTTTTATGAGCGAATAGGTCTACAACCTATATCGACACTTTTTAATATTGTGTCGGTAATTTTAAGTAACGCGTTTTTTCTTCCTTCATTCAAAATATTTATATGTACATCAATAGGAGTCATGTTGATACTTACGATATATGGAGATCGTTGTCATTCCATTCCGTCTTCAAAAAATCAGTTGATGTAGGCTGTGTGCTTGTACTCAAACTGAGCTTGACTTGAGGACATGTTAGTTTGTTATGTCCCTCACCGTTGCAGTACCCACATCTCCTAATTTTCTTCTCGACCTTGTTCTTCAGCACTTCTTTTCGCTTGCGTTGTTTTCGTTGAGGGTCACGAACATTGTTTACTACAATGCTCTGGTTGGCTGAATTATTCAAACCAAACGAGTTTTCTAATTCTCTATTAGTTTTTTCATCTCATGGCTGAATTATTCAACCAAACGAGTTTTCTAATTCTCTATTAGTTTTTTCATCTCATCTCTTGCGGTTTTGAAAGACTCGTATGTCTTTGATGCAATGTAGCTAACCTACTTGACGTTGAACGTAGAGCAGCGAACCTTGCCATTGCATCACTTCTGGAGACACATTCAAATCAACATAGCTGGGTGCAGAAGCCTTCGCATCATTAGTCCACCTACTTTGAATCAAAGTCCCGGGCAAATAGTGTAGTCCAATTGCTTCAAAATGTGAAGTTGATGGCGACACGGAAGTCCAACGGTCTCGAATTTTTGCAGGAGCAAATTAGAGTTTTCGTACGAGAATCAAAACTAATTTCAATTCCTATTTTTTTCTGCGTACTTTGACAAAATATAATGTTGACATCATCTGATAAGACTTAATCTCTGCCTCAATCCGGTACAATGTCTCCCGTATAAGTTCATCTTGGAACACACGAAAAGATTCGTGGGTAAAAATCGCAGCGGCATGGCTTTCAAGGTCGACCAGTTTTGTGATCTGGAAGGGCTTCGTATGGGAACTTAAGTAATCCGCTTTTCAACTCGTTCATACGCATTCTATTAATTCCATCTTCAATTGCACAACAACATCTAATATTCTTCTTGTGTTTCAGTGCAATAGCTAGTGAAGCATTCATAGACTCGCACCTTGTGTTGAGCGAATATTGGCAAAGAAATGACCGGTTAGATATGCTTGTGCCCATAAGTATCGTGTATTTCCCTCTCAATCACCCATGGATGCTTTTGGACGTTGAATTCGAAACAACCGAATGCCATTGAATATCAAATTCCTTGGTTGTCCACCAGGAAGCCATGCATTTTGAGAATGCTGCTGTAAACTTTGGGTCACCAATGTTAGCTTGTGCATTACGAGAAAGATGCCAAGAACATAATCTGTGCTTAGCATAAGGGATAACATATTTGATAGCCCTCTGCATTGCCTTATCCCCATCGGTTACAACGGAAATATGTTATTATTCATCATGGCTTCTAAAAAATTCTGTAGCACCCCTCGAAAGATTGAGACGTATCGTCAGCGATTATGCAGTGGCAAACACAATTGTGTTATGGTGATGATTGACACCAACAATAAGCATAATTGGTCGACCATACAAATTATCTTTGACTTTGTGTCGAACACAATTACATCACCGAAGCATGTGTAATCCGATCTCGATGTAGAATCCGACCAAATATATTATACAATGCCCCCGATTCGTCTACCGAGTATGTCATAAAAACCCGGGATCATCATGTTCTTATAATCAAAGTAGGCAATAAGCGCATTCACATCCCCATCGACGTTTCTTTTGCTTTAACCTCTTTGAAGTGCATTGTAGAGGTCTTTATGTGTAAATCCATATTATGATAGCCCCCTGCCTGTTGCGTTAAATAGTTCATTACTTGTGATGTGCCAACACCGACCTCTTTCAATGTTGTTGCCTCATCGATATCAGCCTTATTACAACTCTATTAGAACGCATAAATGGTGTCCATAGCAGGTGTGCACAATGCATGATTAGGTTTCTGATCAGACTTACTTAAACCCACTGATCGTTTGTATTTGTTGCTGTAACTACGACTCTAGCCTTACATCCTGTTCTTGTGACTGGCGTATGAGCACGTTGACGATCACAATATTGACTTTTGATACTCGAAACCCTTCTTTGGAACAACAAAAATCTTGTGTCTTCACATTCCCTTCCACTCAAGCCGTGTTGTTCCCTTACGTGCACTAAACCCATGTTCCCGTGCGAATCCAATCTGTCAATTCATCAACATTATGTACTTCATGGCATTCCTCGGTTGGCTTAACATTGTCTACATCAGTATTATCCTGGCAAAAATTGTTGTGCAAGTTTTGTCCAGGGGTTGATGGAGATGTAAGCAAGGTTCATTTTGAACACGTTTTCAGTCGTGCTGTTTTCATAGGATGTGGTATTGGTATGGTGGTTGGTAGTAAAGGGGGGGTACAACATTAAATTCGTAATGGTATGTACAATAACTACAAGTATATATTATCATTAAATTTATGTATGTACAATAACTACATATTTAGGTATGTACTCTTTTGAGTGAGTTTTAAGATATTAATTTAGTAATTATAGGCGTCTAATGATTTATTTTTACGTTACGGTATATTATTATTAAACTAAAAACAATAAACATATATTACATATTTATTATCTTTGGTTAATATTGTTAAATTTAAATCTAAATATATTTTATAAAATATCAAAACAATCAAATAATTTTTTGTGCAAATGAAATTATTAAATTAATATTGTAGGTGGAAACATGAAACACTATAAAAAAAATTGAAATATAATTACATAACTTTAAAAAAAAGTATCGATTTTATAAAAAGTATAGACACTTTCAATATAATAGGTAAAATATGATGTAATAGGTAGTGCTTATAATGTAATAGGTAGCGTTTATATAATGTAATAGGTAGTGCTTATATTGTAAAGTATCTATCCTTTTTATAAAAGTGTCCATACTTTTTTCACTGTGGAAAACATTAATTTAAGGTTATCTTTTGAGTGAGTTTTAAGATATTAATTTAGTAATTATAGGCGTCTAATGATTTATTTTTTACGTTACGGTATATTATTATTAAATTAAAACAATAAACATATATATTACATATTTATTATTATCTTTGGTTAATATTGTTAAATTTAAATTCTAAATATATTTTATAAAATATCAAAATAATAATAATTTTTTGTGCAAATGAAATTATTAAATTAATATTGTAGGTGGAAAACATGAAACACTATTAAAAAAATTGAAACATAAATTACATAACTTTAAAAAAAGTATCGATCATTTTTATAAAAGTATAACACTTTCAATATAATAGGTAAAATATGATGTAATAGGTAGCGCTTATATAATGTAATAGGTAGTAATATAATAGTAGTATATTGTAAATCTATCCTTTTATAAAAGTGTCCATACTTTTTTCACTGTGGAAAACATTAATTTAATGTTATCTTTGAGTGAGTTTTAAGATATTATTTAGTAATTATAGGCGTCTAATGATTTATTTTTACGTTACGATATATTATTATTAAATTAAAAACAATAAACATATATATTATATTTATTATTATCTTTGTTAATATTGTTAAATTTAAATTCTAAATATTATTTTTAAAAAATATCAAAACAATCAAATAATTTTTTGTGCAAATGAAATTATTAAATTAATATTGTAGGTGGAAAAACATGAAACACTATTAAAAAAATTGAAACATAAATTACATAACTTTAAAAAAAGTATCGATCATTTTTATAAAAAGTATAGACACTTTCAATATAATAGGTAAAAATGATAATAAGTAGCGTTAATATAATGTAATAGGTAGTTTATATAAGTAATAGGTAGTGCTTATATTGTAAAGTTTATCCTTTTTATAAAAGTGTCCATACTTTTTTCACCGTGGAAAATATTAATTTAAGGTTATTTTGATGAGTTTTAAGATATTAATTTAGTAATTATAGGCGTCTAATGATTTATTTTTTACGTTACGATATATATTATTATAAATTAAAAACAAAAACATATATATTATATATTATTATCTTTGGTTAATATTGTTAAATTTAAATTCTAAATTATTTTATAAAATATCAAAACAATCAAATAATTTTTTGTGCAAATAAAATTATTAAATTAATATTGTAGGTGGAAAACAGAAACACTATTAAAAATTGAAACATAAATTACATAACTTTAAAAAAGTACGATCTTTTTTATAAAAAAGTATAGACACTTTCAACATATATAATGTAATAGGTAAATTTGCAATGCTATCGTAAATATATCGGTTTACTTATAAAAATAGGTCAATAAGCGCTACCTATTACATTATATAAGCGCTACCTAGTATGTTATGTACTTTATAATATTTCCGGTTAAATAATATAACATAACCGGTCTAAATTTAACCGGGTCACTTGTTTAACCGGTCACGCCGTTATATAACGTTTTTTAGGCGCCGCACCGCAGAACTACCCCCTACACCACTCCTTTCAGCTTTGTTGGAACCGTCATGCACCAACTAATCAATTTTTTTGTTTTAAATTGCATATTTAGTCCCCGTACAATAAACCCATACAGTGAACACTATACACAGACTAACTTGGGATGGTAATTCAAATAATTTATGAATTCATATGTTAAATTACAATGTGTTGTAGTTATGGATATATCACTAAATATCCTTATCTGATATGTTTTTTGTGAATAAACCTCCAACAGCGTGCAAAGCTGAAAATGTAGGCACTTGTAAATCTTTTAGGCCTACTGAGAGAATGAAAACTGTCATAATTGCATATTGGTCCAAAGTTAGTAGGCAAGTTTCATCAAAGGTAGGAATTTTATATAATTACACTAGTAAATACAATGTTTCTTTAAACAATAGGTAACTACCCATATATAGACATAAATTAGTTATGGTGACTGAGCCAATTGGCTATGAATGGGTTGTTTTGGTCCTCCAAACTTATATCCTTTTGTGCCAATTGTCTTCTGGCTTTGCCTTTATTTGGCCCACTTCTTTAAACACAATCCACCAGTCTATCTCGGCAACTAAGTTTTTCTGTAACTTCCAACATTATTCATCGTTCACAAGGTTAATAGGTTGTTTTTTATGCGATAGTGTCCAAATTTAATTAATGCTCCGTAAAACTAATATATGACCGGAAGAAGGTAGGACCAATAGGTTCATCTTATGTTCGCAGTTAATATATCACATATCTATATTGTTCATCCAGGTCATAAAAGGTAAGCTATAAACCATTGATAAATGATTTTCGTACATATTAAAAGGACAAATTATTGATCAATCTTTTTTATCATCACCCATTGAACCTGTAGACATTTAGCAATTAGATCGACATTAGATGAACAAACTTATATAAGTAGTGAAGATTATAATTTGAATGTGAATAAAACGTTAACATTCTTGTATATTTGCTGAACGCACATAAATAATTGGGCAATTAATGAGGGAAGAAAAGAGAATATTAAAAAGAAGAAAATGAAATCCTATGATGTAATTAAAGAGATATTTTGTGGGTGAAGTGGTCGGTCCAGTTCGGCAGGTGATGATTAAGGAACAACACCGAAATTGTTAAAGGAGTCTGTCTGAGTATCCACACCATGCTTTGTCTGACCTTTTTCTTAAAAGGACTCTGTATTCTATACAATACTCCTCAACTCGTTACTCTATCAAAGTAAAAGAAGAAATTAAAGGACGGAAGTTTCTTTCCTCCTATTCCAATATCACAAATACAAATAAATATTAAAAATATTTTATTTGAAAATTTCAAACCACGATAAGATATTAAAATTATTTAAATAAATCATATTATTTAGTCACCCGTCTATTCTTACGGTTTCGTTTTAGTCATTCAACAATTCTTTTTTAGAATCATGTACAACGTTTCATTTTGATCATCCATTGTCAAAAAATTAACAATGATGCTGACATGTCACCATAAGACGATATCACGTCGTCATCGAAAAAAGTAAAATAATTGTCACATAAGCAACTCTTTTTATTTTCCAGCGACATGATTAAAATGAATTCAAAATGTAACATCGGGTAAAACTTTGAAAATAAATAGTTGAATGATCAAAACGAAACTGCAGGAATAGATGAGTGACTAAATACATAGTTTACCCAAACTATTTTATTGAAATATATTATAAGGTAAACTATATTTAGTCACTCAATTATTCGTACAATTTAATTTTAGTCACTCAACTATTTTTTTTTCAAAATTATATCTAATGTTATATTTTGACTACTCACAATTGTAAAATTTAATATAACTGTTAATATGATATTTTTATTTTTTTCAATGATGGCATGATATTATGTTATGACAACATGTCAACATTATTATTAGTTTTTTAACTACGGATGATTAAAACAAAACTAAAATGTAGAATTAGATATAATTTTCTAAAAGAATAATTAAGTGATCAAAACAAAATTACATGAATAATTAAGTGACTAAATAAGTAGTTAGCGTATATTATAGTAAGACGCCGAGCCATGAAAAAGGTAACAAGTGAGTTACTTAAGATCGGGAGCAATGACCACAGATGATATAAAAGCCAAAATGAAATATCAGACGGTAGGGTAGTGGCCGACTTTAGCTGACGCCTTGTGCCAATTCCGAAACACTGCACCGACATAACACAATTTACTTCACTATTACTTTACTAATTACACTCTGCACTGAAATTGAGACAGCAACATGAAGATGAAGAAGACCGACCCCGTTTGCATAATACGTTGCTTACATTCCATACATTTCCTCTACGCCTGAATTAGATTTTTTTTTTGTCTGCAGATAATTGTATAGTAATAAAAACAAAATAAGCTTACAGAAGTATGAAAAAGTACAAGCACCAAAGCTACAGCCTACACTAAAATTCATGACAGAAAACCAGAAGAAAGAAGCCGGAATCAGCTTTTAAAGTAAAAACCATTTACTTATGCTTCATATATCCACTTTACATGGAGGAGCTCCGACCAAAGGCACCGGTCCTGTCACCCCTTCTTCAAACCAACCCAAACATCACATTTCACATAAACGTCGTACTTCCCGTCTTTACAGCACCGGTCTTCCATCTCAACTCCCCAATACCACCACCCTCAGCGCCACCACTCCGTATGTCTCATCCATCATCAGTCCATTCACCACCTCCGCCGAAGCCGGCACCGTCGCGCTACCGAGCACCGGAGAAAACGCCACCGTGGTCTTCGTCTCGTGGAACAGTGGTGGTAAGTCCAGTGGGGGAGTTATCTGTTGGTTTTTGTACAAAACATAAGCTTGCAACTTATCGTAAAGGATGGAGACTCTCCTGTTGGGGTTTCGTGTGACTATGGTGAATTGCATGGAGGTGGAAATGAAGGGTTGGGAGGTAGCGTTGAGCTGGTAGATGGCGGCGCTTACGACTGTGAAACGAGGCTTGTGGGGACGGTAGATGAGCCATAGAGTAAGTGCTGTGACTCCTAAGAAGAGGAAGGAAATGAAAAGACATAAGCCACAAGAGCGGCCTGCGCCTCCTCCTCCTCCTCCATGGCTTTGTTGTGGTGGTTTGGGTTTACTTTGTTTTGGCATTTTGTCTTTTGGGTTATCTTGGTCTGTCATGGAAAATGCGAAGGTATTTGTAGTGCAAAATGGATGGAAAGTGAAAATAAAGAAAGGTTATGGTCGGCCGAATGACAAATTTGAGAAGAAAGAAGGAATAATATGTTACGCGTAAGAAATGGAACAAAACAGGAAGGATTGGATGATGATGATGATGCTTTGTGTTTTGATAAAAGCAAATCAAGCTTGCGGTTGTGGGTGCTTTTTCTTTTCAATTCTCATATATTAAGCTCCATTGCTTTTCTCATTTCTAACACATACGGAGGGAGTGGGGTTGGAAAAAAGAAAGAATGCAAATTAGGACATGATTTAGTAATGAAAATCGACTGTAAGTTCCTATTCACACACTGGAGTTCCGAATCCAAGACTCCTTTGTAAAGTTAATTAGGCACTTTGATTTTATTTCAGAGAATCTCACCCTTGATAGCATTATTAATAGTTTAATTTATTTCACAGTTTGGTGAGATACTTGTGAAATATTGTTCACTAAATAGGCGTTCAAACTCTAAAGATGGATCCATTCTGTGCTCTTAAAATATTAATGTTCAATTTTTATTTCGAGATTTCGTCTCTTCTATTTCCAAAAAAATAAAAGAAATTATTCATCTGATCAAGGAAAACCCCGTAAAAGATTCACCAAGATTTTAAAAAAATCCACATGAATGAGATATGGATGCAGAAAGTTGAATAGAAAACATAAATATCTTAAATTACGCTATTCAAAGTTGGATAGAGCTGCGAAGCTGAGTGGTAGCTTGAGTCGTTGTAGGACAATATAAACCTACTAATACAAATTATTATGGTTATATTATTTGTCCCAACTTCGTAATTTCTCGCCTTATCCAACATTAACCACGTTGGGTTTTCGTAATTTTATATAATTTTTAACATAAATTAATGTTTATGAATCGCAAAGTTAATTATTACAGTTTTTTAATGATAAAGTACAGATTATTGATTATCAAAAGTTATAATGGTCCTTCTATAATAGAAAGTTTATTTGTTGAGTCATTCGACTATTAAAAGTTACAAAATAATCATTTGATTTTTATTATTTTTCAAACTCGTATTTTTCCGTTAAAATTTTGATACGTTGATTGAGATATGATAAAATATGATCTCATAATCTCAAATGACTATCATATCTAAGTCAGAATGATAATATTTAGCTCAAACTACATCCAATTTTTTAACCAATAAGAACGAATTTGAAACATAATGAATAGTCGAATGATCATTTTGTAATTTTTAACAGTCGAAACACTCAATAAAATAACTCTCTATCGTCTGGAGACCATTTTATATAAAAAAAATGTTTTGTACAGGAAAATAATTTGAGTTTCCAAACAGAGAAGAGCCTAGTAAGAGAATTGTCGTAATCGGTTTTCGCCCGGGCACGAATTTTGTACTTACTTGGCGGGAAAAGTGATGTGAATAAATGGTTTTTAAAATAATTTGGGAGTCGCCATCGGCCTTTTGGGTTAAGTAGGTCGAATACCTAAAAATTATCTTTTAAAAGAGTTTTAAGAAAACATCAGTTAAAAGATGAACTGATCTGCGTTTATAACCAAAAATTCGTTCCTTTTAATAATAAAAAGGGATTCGTGGTCGGTTACGTT
The DNA here is from genome assembly GCF_006381635.1 of Hibiscus syriacus. NCBI lineage: Eukaryota > Viridiplantae > Streptophyta > Magnoliopsida > Malvales > Malvaceae > Hibiscus > Hibiscus syriacus. The sequence goes on along the minus strand of NW_024062804.1, from coordinate 323,769 downwards.
TAGGGAAGGATTAGCACCCCTACAACGCCCAAAATTGGTACTTTTTAATTATAAATTGTCTCTATTATTGGAAATTTAAAAATTCAAAGATATATTTAATTCATAATTCTATTATTTCAAATAATTTTAAGAAAATATATTAATATACATAAAATAATATTTACTTATTTAGAAATATCAGAAAAAGGCTTCTAGGTGCTTTAAGACAGCTCTTTTCTTTGATATTAAAAAATAAATAAATATCAAAAACATTTTATTTTAATATAGTAAGTTATTTATTTATTCAAAAATATCAGAAAAAGCTTCTAGGTACCTTAAGACAGCTGTTTTCTTTGATATTGAAAAATAAATAAATAACCAAAACATTTTCTTAAATAAAAATTTATTTTAATAAGATATTTATTTATTTAAAAATATCAGAAAATGGCTTCTAGGTGCCTTAAGACAACTCTTTTCTTCGATATTAAAATAAATAAATATCAAATATGATTATTTTTCTTAAAAGTAATTTATAAAATTAAATTTATAAATAGGAAAATAGAATAAATAAATAAATATTATATATTTATAAGACTATATATTGACATAATTAATAAAGAATAATAGTAATAGTAATGATAATTAAATATATATGAACATAAATATAAAAGTAACATATGATTAAATAATGTTTAAAATAAATTTAAAACATGGTATGAAAAAAAATAAAAAGTAATAAAGCTTGTAAAATAAATGAAAATATTAAACTTAGGGACTAAATTATAATCTAATAAAATTAAATACCTAATTTGTAATTAATTATTTAAAATTAAGGGATTAGACATGCTATTTGCCCATTTATTAATTTAGTGACTAAAATAAAATTATATAAAATTTTAATATCAAATTAAAATAACTTAGAACATAATGTTCAGGATTAAAATATTAATTATTAAAATTAAAGGATTAAATCAGTAATTTACCTAAAATATTTATATAAACATATTAATGATTAAATTATAAAGTACATAAAATTAAAAGGCTGAATTAAAATGATCAAAAATTACTTTTAGTGACTAAATTGCAAAGTTACAAAAGTATGAGTGTTGCAGAAAGGATTTTACCCTTATCAAATTACAGGCAAGCCCCTCATCAAAACTACGTCGTTTTGGTGAGGGTATAAATACCCTTTAAATGGCCCTAAAGGCCAAATTCTTTTCATTTTTTTTCATTTTCTTCTCTCTCTCTAGAAGAGAGAAAAAAAATTCTCTCCCCCTTCTCTCTAGAGCCTCTGACCGAAGGGAGCTATGGCTCCAGTCACCACCGCCGGCCATCGCATACGGTGGCCGAAAAATACAAAATCTTCTCAAAATATAGATCAGACCATTCTAAGACCGATTCCGACACCGTTCTCCCTTAAAACCTTTAATTTACGTAGATCTAAAAAATACCTTCGGGTATTTTGATTCTTTTCGCGGTGTAGGGAGGCTCCGATGAGGTAAGTTCCCTCTATCTCTTCTCTTCTTTTCGTTGTTGGTCGTCGTTGCTTGCTCTCATTGCTTGCTCGTGGTTTTGGTGGTGGTTCCTTTTTTTTCTTTTTTTTTTTTGATTTTGCAGATTTGGTGGCTTTATAGCCACCACCAAGGCTCGCTATGGACCAGTTAATAGGGCGATTTTCCGATAAGTCACCAAACTATGGTGGTGACTCACCCTATAGCTTCAACGTGGAAGGGCAGCTGGCTTCCGGAAGCTGCTAGAAAGGGTGCTGTAGTAGAGCTGAAACGTGGAGGGGCTGCTGCAGTTAGAAGCTGCTGGAATTTGCAACGTGGAAGGGCTACTGCAGCTAAAAATTTAGTGTCTACAGCTGCCCCTCTTTGCTCATTCTTGTGTTAACAAGAATAGGGCAAAGACGAAAAGACAATAAATTTTTGCTCATTTGACTTCTCTTGATTAGGACATAAATGTTGAACAAATTCTTCTCATTATGAACTTCTTCCACTGAAATAGCAAAAGGTTGAACATTGATATTGCTCTATATCCTTCTACGATAGAGAATAAAATATTGAAAAATTACGAACTTCTTCTTCTTCAGATGAGTTCTTCTCATTATGAACTTCTTCTGGCAAAGTTGATGTTGATCTACCTTATGTGATAGAATCAAGCAAAAGGTTGAACAAGTTCTTCTCATTATGAACTTCTTCTTCCTCTTCAGATGAGTTCTTCTCATTATGAGCTGTCTCTGGAAATGTTGATGTTGATCTATCTTTGCGATAGAGTCGAGCAAAAGGTTGAACAAGCTCTTCTCATTATGAACTTCTTCTTCCTCTTCAGATGAGTTCTTCTCATTATGAACTTTCTCTAAAATGTTGATGCTGATCTATCTCCTTCTGGATAGAGTCGAGCAAAAGGTTTAACAAGTTCTTCTTATTATGAACTTCTTCTTCTTTCTTCAGATGAGTTCTTCTCATTATGAACTCTACCTGGCAATGTTGATCCATCGAATGATGAATTCAAGCAAAAGGTTGAACAAGTTCTTCTCATTATGAACTTTTTCTTCTTCTTCAGATGAGTTCTTCTCATTATGAACTTTACCTTCGTAATGCTGATCCATCGAATGATGAATTCAAGCGAAAAGTTGAACAAGTTCTTCTCATTATGAACTTCTTCTTCCTTCTTCAGATGAGTTCTTCTCATTATGAACTCCTTCTTCCTTCTTCAGATGAGTTCTTCTCATTATGAACTCGACCTGGTAATGCTGATCCATCGAATGATGAATTCAAGCGAAAAGTTGAACAAGTTCTTCTCATTATGAACTTCTTATTCCTTCTTCAGATGAGTTCTTCTCATTATGAACTCGACCTGGTAATGCTGATCCATCGAATGATGAATTCAAGCGAAAAGTTGAACAAGTTCTTCTCATTATGAACTTCTTCTTCCTTCTTCAGATGAGTTCTTCTCATTATGAACTCCTTCTTCCTTCTTCAGATGAGTTCTTCTCATTATGAACTTGACCTGGTAATGCTGATCCATCGAATGATGAATTCAAGCGAAAAGTTGAACAAGTTCTTCTCATTATGAACTTCTTCTTCCTTCTTCAGATGAGTTCTTCTCATTATGAACTCGACCTGGTAATGTTGATCCATCGAATGATGAATTCAAGCGAAAAGTTGAACAAGTTCTTCTCATTATGAACTTCTTCTTCCTTCTTCAGATGAGTTTTTCTCATTATGAACTCTACCTGGAAATGTTTTAATAATAAAAAAACATTTTGCACTGTAGGGCTTACAGCTGACTCGAAGGTTTTGAAAACATCAAAAAGCTCCCAAAGGCTTTTTGGAAACATCATGCACTGTAGGACTTATAGATGACCCTAAGGCTTTGAAAACATCAAAAAGCTCCCGAAGGCTTTTTGGAAACATCATACACTGTAGGACTTACAGATGTGGGAAATAGTTTACTAAGTAAGAAACTATGAAAATCGTTTTCTTACTTTTCAACAATTTTATTTTTAGAAAAGATTGAATGAGAAACTATGGAAATCATTTTCTCATTATTTTTCAAAATAACATGTTGATTGGGTAACATGACCCAACCTCAAAATAATGTTCATTCTTGTGGATTGCGTCCATCTATTCTTCAGATATTGGCGTGATTCCTGCATTCGAAGTTTTGAATTCTACATTCTTCTTGTAAGGTATTGTTCATCATGAATCTTCTTTTTCATATGAAGATCTGCAAAACCTTATGTTTGAATGCAATCATATGTATCAATGTAATGTATTATCTATTGTGTAAATGATATTCTTATGAATGCATGAATATTGATGCAATCTTTATTTGACTTCAAAGTGGTGAACTTGGTCTTCCTTCACTTCATCATTTATTGCCAGGGTTACCTCTGGATATCAGTGTAGAAACTTATGCTATCAAGCTTGCATTTCTGCAGAATCATCTGATCAACTTGTATCTTTGTGTCTTTTTTGCTTCATTTAAGTCTCATAAGAATTGTTTCATTTATGGAACTCTTGCCGTAGTCAGAACTATGACTTTGATGCCCCATTTTGTCTTTGGTAACACCGGCTTTCTTTGTCTGGACTTGTGTAGAAATCCAATAAAGCTTTCATCTTTGAAAAGAGAATCTATCATCTTTAAAAATAGAATCTATCATCTTTGAAGAGTGTAGATGTAGATATACCTGACTCAGCAGGGATTAATTAGGAGAGTAGAGTATGTTCTGATTTGACTCTTGAAACATATCACAAGGAGGATTTATCCTAATTCCTTTCATGTCTCCACATCTAATCCAATCTCGAATACGACAACTTGGACCATATCACGCCGAGATGCTTAACAACAACCTGTCGTTCAACCTTAGTTGGCGCCACTAGTTTCTTGTTTAAAATTTCAGTTCTCTTTATGTGGAAAGAAATCTTCATCATATCTCATTTCTAATCTTGGGGTTGAAGAAGACAAAATTTATCTTGGATCAATAAAGGAAAACCATATGATAACAACATTGGTTTAGCATCGGAATAACTAGTTCGTAAAACATTTGACAACACATTCATCATTTCTTGTGGTTTCTGCTCGAATTATTGGTCAATGAAGCTCTTTGCTTGGTGTTCAAAGTTTTTGTATGATGTCACAAAACCACTTGAGAACAAAACTCAATGGGAATACAAGTGAAATACTGGTATGATCAAAAAGTTGGTTAAATTCACAAAATGTGCTAGTGTCGAATTGAATAGGAGACACTAATTGATCTCGATATCATCTCGGGCAAGGGCAAGTGTAATACTGATCACGTTTTCTTCTATAATGAGCGTTGTAGGAATTAGAAACACACCCACTATAAGAGCCATGTATGGAAAGATATCCGTAGAATTCTTGATGCTGGGGATGAAACGCACATGATAAACCAAATAGATGAAAACTCGGTTCAGTCTAGCTGGCAATGATAACCCCAATAACTTCGGGAAAGAGCAATATACATGAGCTTCTCTTTTCAATGTCATCAAGTAAACAAAACTGATATGAAAAACAGATTCGTAACCTCAACAGTATGGCTAAAACTAACTGACAGGAATCTCAAAGAAATATTTTCAATTATCACCGACACACAAAAGGCCAAATTTAGATTTCGAGGTCTCGAGGAACTGATCCTTGGATCGAATGGTCTACAAAAAGACCATCTTTATTCATGCAACCATGATGTAGCTTAACAAAGAATACACTGTCATGTGACACATGGTTTAAGAAGATTGGGTATTTGAAACCATACTTGCTGAATAAATATTTGTTCAGCAACAGGACCCTAATGCAACTGCCTGATGAACGAAGAAATTATGTGTAGTCAGATTGATTGTTATTGTTTCACCATTTTCATTCTTCATATTTTTCTGTCTCATTGGAAATATCTGCTCAAGTCAATGATTTTTAGCACATTATGATGTGGGCCTTCAGCATGCCCCAGCATTTTCTGATACGATCGTTCAAAAATGCATCAACAGTCCTAATTCTGATTGAAATGGGCTTTCAGCATGCCTCAATATTTGCTTCTTGTTAATCTGAGCCTTCAAAATGCCCCACATGGATCTGTCTGAAGGAACCTTTAAAATGCCCCAACATTTGTTGATACAGATGTTAAAAGTGTGCTCAACATTACTTCTTATTGAAATGAGCCTCTAAGAATGCCCAAATATTCATATTGTTGTGAGCCTTCAAAATGCCCCAATATTCTATTTCTGATTGAAATGGGCCCTCAAGATGTCCCTCTAGATTTGTCTGATTCACTCTCAATGTCTGTTTGACTGAAATGTCATGATCCCCACGAGGTCCAATTTTGACAATGAACTGTTGTAGGTACTTGTAGCTTTATTCGTGCCCCAAATTTGTTTATCTTGAATACTCTCATTCTGGTGTCACTAAACAGTATATTTCAAGTAACTGGAGAAATTCTCTTCATGTTGTCACAAATTTAAGAAGTACTCAATCATTCTGACAAAAACGTCTGAGATATGTGTCTTCTGAATGAGGTGACCATTTTATGTATCTGGAGGGGTCTAGTCAGACAGATTAGTATAAATTGCTTGGTAATTTATTCCAAGCTGACATAGTGAACCTTGTTTTCAGTGAAGGCTATTTCTGGAATATACTTTTCTGTGGGCGAGAAACCAATTTATGTGAACAGTAATCTGATGCAACAGCAAGACTACATATACAGTGGTACAGGTTTTTGAAAAATCTGCATCCATACAACATGTTGATTCTGATAACAACTCATCTGATTATGAAGCAATATTTCAGGATGATTTCACATATATTGATAGTTCTTCTGATATTGAGGAAATCCTGAATTCTGATTCTAATGAGGAGAGTAAATTGTTATACTTGACAAAAATGGGATTCTCAGAGGCTGAGGCTTCAATAGCCATGGAGAGATGTGGTCCAGATTCATCAATTGCAGAGTTGACAGATTTTATATGTGCTGATCAAATGGCTAAGGTTGCTGACGTACTTCTTCCAGTAGAAGGTAGGAATTCATTATACAATGACCCCAATTACAAACAAAGGCGAAACTTGAGCTATGTTTTTGAAAAGGAAGAAGCAGAGGAAGCTTGAAAAGAAGCTTCTTAATGAAGACGATCATGCAGTTCATCTTTCAATTCCAATGATTGGTTCTGGGGTTCCTACCGAACCAGATCAGATAACTCAAAGAACACTTCCAGAAGATGCTATTGGGTCTCCTTATTTCTACTATGAGCAAATTCATTTTTCCAAATCTAATGATTGGTTTTGGGGTTCATACCAAATCAGATCAGATAACTTTAAGAACACTTCCAGAAGATGCTATTAGGTCTCCTTATTTCTACTACGAGAACGTGACAATTGCTCCAGTTAATGTTTGGACTGGGATATCACAATACTTATTCGATGTAGATCCAGAATTTGTAGATTCGAAGCATTTTCATGCTGTTACACTGAAAATAGGCTATATTCATAATCTGCCAATTGAGAACAGATTTCCTCTTATCTTGTTTTTTCCACGCACTATACATGATATTTTTCCATTGACAAAGAAATGATGGCTTTCCTTGGATCCAAGAATAAAGTTGAACTATTTATAAACATGTACATGAAGTGCCAAATTGACAGAAATGATCTGTAAGGCTCTTGAAGCTTATGACAATGAGCCACCTTCGAGTGTCCAGAAGTATATTCTTGATGAGTGCTGAAAATGGAATCTGGTATGGGTTGGAAAGAATAAAATGGTTCCACTTGAACCTGATGAGGTGGAAATGCTTCTAGGTTTCCCTAAAAACCATACACGAGGATCTGTATAGAGACATATTCCATGGTGGTATCAATGTCCTGTCTTTTTTCTGGGATCAGTGATGCAAAGGTCGTCTTCTACTGTCTTGGCATATCTTTGTAAACAGATGTGCAAGAACTGAATGATAATCAGTTGGAGCAATTGATGAGTAGATTTAACGGACTCGACCTTGTTGTCGGTGGCATCAAGCGTAACAACCTTACTGGAAGAAATAAACATCATCAGGATAAACTAGAAGATTTTTTGTTGGTGCATTTTCTTGCAATGACTGCTACGACAACTCTCTCTTCAGCTGCTCCAATATATCCCACTCTTTTCGAATCATGGAACGGTTTAGTTGACAGTAAAACTGGTCATCTTCAACTTTTGGAATCCTGTAACCAATGTTACCCTATATAAAAGGCATACAAATATAGAATTTGTTCCAATGTCTTATTCTGTGCCATATTTTCTCAAATTCGAATTCAACAATCTTCTGAAGGACATAATGAATATCATCTTGAAAAAAAAATGATCGGCCTAAAAGAAGTAGCAATGATGTATCAAGACTTGAGCCAGCATCACGGTATAACCAGAGTGCATGTAGTGATTTGTTCATTCCCATAATACATCTTACTGGGACTTATATCTCTGTGATGTAATCTACCATAAACATGGATTGATGGCTGGGGAAAATAATTTGTTTGGTGATGCTTATCGACCTTAGCATGAAATAAGCGATAATCTTTCTTGATGGATTGCTAATAATGTCATAGGAGAGTGTTACAAGTTCCATTCTCCAGACTTTTCCGGCTTCTTGGACCATTTACTTTCAAGAAAGTGAAATGCTTTATCATTCTGGCCTCGTTTATTCTTTTTCTACAACAGAGGTAGAATAAGCAACAATTGCTTCAAGGACTTTTCTCATTTGAGACTATCCTGTTTGAAAATGTTTTTTATCCTTTCTTTATCGAAGAATGAAAGAATTTTTCAAAGTAATGCCCTTCTCAGGTTCATAATAGAATCAAATCATAAGCATGAATTCAAAGAATATTAAAAGAATCAACAATTCTTTAATGTTTGAGAATTATAGCTCTTTGACAAGTATCAAAATTTGGTTTGATTTCAGGATGGCTTTCCTATTTTCTATGTTTACATCTATTTAAGATGTCACTCCTCTCTCTCTGTGAACTTTGTCACATCCCTTACTTTAAGGACTTGATATTTTAACTGGATGCATACAAAATGACGCAACTAGGATTACCAATTACTAGACCTTTCAGAACGTTTCCATTTCAATTCTCTGAAATCCTTCATTTAGACTTATCTAACCAAATTAGTGCGAAAAATATCGGTCTAACAATGAAATTTCTGAGTGCTTGTGTGAAGTTGACTATAACAGGTGTTTCACAACTTCCTTAGTCAATCTCTTAACACATTTGCCATTTTGGCAAGCTGAATTCAGCTTTATTGTATATAGTAAAATAATCACCTTTATCAGGCTAATTGAAACTTATCCATAAAGCCAGGGCTATTAACCAATTGCTCTAGAGGAACAGTTTTATTGCATATAATAATATAATGGGTTAGCTGAATATTATCCATAAAGCCGGGGCTATTAACCAATTGCTTTAGGGGGATAACTCAAGCTTTATTGTATATAATAATAATATGAGTATACATCTCAAACTTCTTAAGCTTGTTAAGAAGAACCTGTTATAGTCTAGGTGTTTTGGAGGAAGTCAGAAAATCTCTTCATTAGAGTTCAATTCCCAAGAAACTTATTTAAACTAGATTTACCTATTTGTAAAAATTATGTTCATCATCGAATGTCATCAATAGAAAAGTACTCTAGTCAGTTTTGTAATGTAATACACCAATGATGCCCCATGTTGTACGCTCCTATATATAAATACCAAGCATTTTTGTAATTCCTTTCAATAGGAGTAGGCTATCTCATATTTGTAATAGGATATTGTTTGGGTGTATTTCTTCTGAGGTAAGATCAATGGTCCTTGTTTTTCTGGTTTTCAATCTTGATATTTTGTCAAAGATTACGACTCTAATCATGCAAAATTTTTAATCCAGTTGATATTCAAAGAACTGCAAGATTACAAAATTGATTCAATGCTCATAACCTTAAAAGCAACACAAATTTATTTATTGTAAAAAACGGAGAAAGGAACAAAAACAAGTTCAAACAGACTGCTGAAAATAGAAAGGTACTACAGTGGTAGATAACAACTTCCACTTATTTATTTATTATGCCACATATTTTCCGTAACTGGTCCATGATTTTCATCCTTATTTGCCCCTCATTTCTTGATCATTTCTTGTGTCAACTTCTTTGGATAAACATTCAGATACACAACTCTTTCCTTCTTCCTGAATAGTTTCCATCATCATCTTTTTCTCCCCTGACTGGAGATTGAGCTCATTTCTAGATCCAGAACAACTTTTACTAAGGATGACAGCTTTGTCCTGATTCTGATTATATATTTCGGCTGTAATTGGAGTAGTATTCACTAGACTCTTTGTATTGTACACTGCCTCACTTGTTCTCATAAAATCTGATACAGGTGTTTGAGGTTTCTTCAGACTTGTATCTTTTTCATTCATTCTTAGACCTATAGGCCAATCTCGAATTACCTCTCCTTTTACTTCTTTATCATTTATAATTAGGGAGGTATTGAAAATTGAACGCTTTATCTTTGCCTCAAATACTTCATTTTCTTCTTCCCCTGCAGTATGTACTTCATTTGTTTTGATACTACCAACTCCATTTTGGGATTTGATTCCCGATTGTTTGATCAAAACAGAATGATCCTCCACTTCTATGATTCCCTGAACCAAAAGGTCTTGAACTCGTCGTTTGAAGCGACCACAATTCTCAATGGAGTATCCTCGGGCTCCAGCATGATAGTCACAAAAGACTTTCTCATTATACCAACTTGGATATGGAAGCAACAAAGGCTTAGCTCGACATGTAGCAATAATTTGGGCCTGAAGCAACTTGTAATATATCTTGCTGCATGAAACTGAAGGAAACTTGGGTAAAATTTCTCCAGACATCACTGTCTCATTACAACTGTTTACTTTGCTTTCTTTAGCTTTCTTCAATGGCACTGAAACTTCTTCCATGCTTCTCTTCAACTTGATCTTTGTCACATTTTCTAGGGTTATACCCGACTTTTGGTGGCTTATTGGATTTCCACATTCCCTGACAAAATTCTGGTCATTTGTTTTCATTGTATCAGCTACATACTTCCTAATTCCATTCAAATCTTTTACAACAGGATCCTCCAAGGGTTTCTCTCCATGGATCACAACATTCATCAGATTCATCAGCTTGGTCATTTGCTCTTTTGAATCATCCTGAAACTTTTTTGCATGATCAGTCATCTCTTGTTGAGTCTTGATAAGTTGCTATTGCAATTTCTCAATTCTACCAACCCTTGCTAAAATATCATTCATAGCTATTATCTCTCTTTAGGAAGACCAAGTTAGCTCCACTTTGATTTCAAAAATTCTGTCATGGAATCTTCCCCGAATTATTCCACATGTTTAAATGTATGCAAAATATTTTTAAACAAAATGCATATATGTAAAGATGCAAACGCAAAAAATGAAAATATGAATACGAACGTAAAAATGCAAATATAAAAATGTGAATGTAACCATAAAAATGTAAATTGTGCAATACAAAAGCAAACATAAAAGTATAAATGCAAAATGAAAAATGCAAGGATACAAAATGCAAATGTATGTATGGAAAGGTGTTACTCAAGAGTGATCATCTTAGAACAGATTTCATTGAACACAAAAGTTTCGGTACATCAAACAAAACTTTACATATAGGGATATCTTTCACTTCTAACTTCTCCAAAGCCCAAATAGTTTCCATTCATGCTCAAAAGTTGAGTCTTCAGTCTGCTTCATCTCCTTGTAAAGTCAGCTAAATCTATCATTTAAGAACCATATTGCTTGTATGGACTGTAACTTCTTCCACGACATTCTCTTTCATCTTCTGTGTCACTTCTCGGAGTTGCTCATTTTCCCTTGTAAGAGAACCTTTCTGTCCAAGAAGTTCTTGAATAAGATCTTCATATATGTTGCAGTTCTTTTTCAACTTGGTGACCCCTGTGATCCACTCTTCTGGGGTGTTTCCTATGCCAGCATTTCGAAAGGCTTGATTGATCTTCTGAAAATCTTCATGCATGGTTTTCATTTCTGTGCTCAATTTCTTGTTTTGGTCGTTCAAGTCCTTTAAATAACATGCTTGAGCTTCATAAAAACCTCCACTACTCTGAATGCCCTGACTGTTGTTCTTACCATAGGCTGCTTTTGGTATCAATCTGGTAGGATCTTTGTGTAACACTTTTGGTATTAATATAACCGGTTCTCTATGTACAAAACTTCCCTCGATCGTCGTAGTTTCTTCAGGATGTTTTTCCTTGGCCGCATCATATTTTGTTTGATCATAAAACTTTTTGTCCATTTACGATTTCTTTCCAATTTGATGAACAGTCTTTCAAGTCAACACCTTTTGATTATGCCATGATCATACAATGCAAGCAAAAGAAATAAGAAAAAATAGAATAGTTAGTACCAATTAATGGAAAAAATCTATTTATCAAGGTATAAATCCTAACCTCATGCTTTCTAGTTCCATGCTTTGTTTGGAAAAATTAGCTTAACCGCATGATTTCTAGTTTGCATACATTTATTCAGAAAAAAGAAAAGGAAATAAAAGCTAGAACTTATTTCTCCTTTGTGTATACTTACTGACAAAATTTTGGCATGGTTTCAGATCGGGCTGTCAAACCCTCAATCCTAGTCCATCACAGACTTAAGCGGATCAAGTTCAATTTGAGGGGACACATTTCTTTATGCCTGACACGGAGAATAAATTCTCACGAAGACATAGAGCATATGAACCCCGAAAGCTACTTGCTAGGTCTGACACGGAGAATAAATTCTCACGAAGACGTCGCTTTCACTCCCACTTAAAAAGGGACAAGCTTGATTAGAAAGCTTTATGTTATGCAATGCAAGTGTTGTGTGTGAGGAGAAATGTTCAAACCTCTGACAAACAATTAAATGAAAAATTTAATATTTGAAAATAAAGTAAAAATAAAAAAATATAAAAATATTATGAAAATCATAAGTAATAAAAATTTTGAAAAAAAAAGAATTAAAAATTAAATAAATAAATTTTTAATTTCTAATTAATAGAGACAATTTATAATTAATTTCAAAGCATGACTAGTCATCCCCAGTGGAGTCGCCAAGCTGTCGTAACCGGTTTTCGCCCGGGCACGAATTTTGTACTTACTTGGCGGGAAAAGTGATGTGAATAAATGGTTTTTAAAATAATTTGGGAGTCGCCATCGGCCTTTTGGGTTAAGTAGGTCGAATACCTAAAAATTATCTTTTAAAAGAGTTTTAAGAAAACATCAGTTAAAAGATGAACTGATCTGCGTTTATAACCAAAAATTTGTTCTTTTTAATAATAAAAAGGGATTCGTGGTCGGTTACGTTTAGGGAAGGATTAGCACCCCTACAACGCCCAAAATTGGTACTTTTTAATTATAAATTGTCTCTATTATTGGAAATTTAAAAATTCAAAGATATATTTAATTCATAATTCTATTATTTCAAATAATTTTAAGAAAATATATTAATATACATAAATAAGATATTTACTTATTTAGAAATATCAGAAAAGGGCTTCTAGGTTCTTTAAGACAGCTCTTTTCTTTGATATTAAAAAATAAATAAATATCAAAAACATTTTATTTTAATATAGTAAGATATTTATTTATTCAAAAATATCAGAAAAGAGCTTCTAGGTACCTTAAGACAGCTCTTTTCTTTGATATTGAAAAATAAATAAATAACCAAAACATTTTCTTAAAATAAAAATTTATTTTAATAAGATATTTATTTATTTAAAAATATCAGAAAATGGCTTCTAGGTGCCTTAAGACAGCTCTTTTCTTCGATATTAAAAATAAATAAATATCAAAATATGATTATTTTTCTTAAAAGTGATTTATAAAATTAAATTTATAAATAGGAAAATAGAATAAATAAATAAATATTATATATATTTATAAGACTATATATATTGACATAATTAATAAAGAATAATAGTAATAATAATGATAATTAAATATATATATGAACATAAATATATAAAAGTAACATATGATTAAATAATGTTTAAAATAAAATTAAAACATGGTATGAAAAAAATAAAAAGTAATAAAGCTTGTAAAATAAATGAAAATATTAAACTTAAGGACTAAATTATAATCTAATAAAATTAAATACCTAATTTGTAATTAATTATTTAAAATTACAGGGATTAGACATGCTATTTTGCCCATTTATTAATTTAGTGACTAAAATAAAATTATATAAAATTTTAATATCAAATTAAAATAACTTAGAACATAATGTTCAGGATTAAAATATTAATTTTAAAATTAAAGGATTAAATCAGTAATTTACCTAAAATATTTATATAAACATATTAATGATTAAATTATAAAGTACATAAAATTAAAAGGCTGAATTAAAATGATCAAAAATTACTTTTAGTGACTAAATTGCAAAGTTACAAAAGTATGAGTGTTGCGGAAAGGGTTTTACCCTTATCAAATTACAGGCAAGCCCCTCATCAAAACTACGTCGTTTTGGTGAGGGTATAAATACTCTTTAAATGGCCCTAAAGGCCAAATTCTTTTCATTTTTTTTCATTTTCTTCTCTCTCTCTAGAAGAGATAAAAAATTTTCTCTCCCCCTTCTCTTTAGAGCCTCCGACCGAAGGGAGCTATGGCTCCGGTCACCACCGCCGGCCACCGTATGCGGTGGCCGGAAAATACAAAATCTTCTCAAAATATAGATCGGACCATTCTAAGACCGATTCCGACCCCGTTCTCCCTTAAAACCTTTAATTTACGTAGATCTAAAAAATACCTTCGGGTATTTTGATTCTTTTCGCGGTGTAGGGAGGCTCCGATGAGGTAAGTTCCCTCTATCTCTTCTCTTCTTTTCGTTGTTGGTCGTCGTTGCTTGCTCGTGGTTTTGGTGGTGGTTCCTTTTTTTATTTTTTTTTTGATTTTGCAGATTTGGTGGCTGGATCGCTATGGACCAGTTAATAGGGCGATTTTCCGGTGAGTCACCAAACTATGGTGGTGACTCACCCTATAGCTTCAACGTGGAAGGGCAGCTGGCTTCTGGAAGCTGTTGGAAAGGGTGTTGTAGTAGAGCTGAAACGTGGAGGGGCTGCTGCAGTTGGAAGCTGCTGGAATTTGCAACGTGGAAGGGCTGCTGCAGCTAAAAATTTAGTGTCTACAAGAATGATGGAGGAAAGAGGTTTCTTTGCAACAGATTTTCTGTCCAATAAGGATGAATAAAACTCAATTTGATTCATAAAAGTTAATTTTTTAGATTCGATGTTGAAAATATAACTCAATTTAATTTGATTTGTAATTTTATAAATTCGACTTAATTTAAAAAAAATTAAATTCGACTTGATTTAAAAAAAAATTCGTAGATTGATTTTAATAATAAAACTAAATAACTCAAAATATAATAATACGTAGATTGATTTTAATGTTCAAATTGAATCCTAACTCTGCAGATATATGTACATTACATATGAAAAAATATGAATAAATATACATATATATAATATATGGTTATAAAAATTATTTAAATTGATATCAAATAATACAATAATATTATAAATAAATATAATTAAATTTAAACAAAAACTCAAACAAAATTTTATAAATTTGATTTAACTCAAAACATATTAAAATAAAATTTAATGTGGACGGTAAGCAGATGAGTGGTGGAACAGAAGCAGCAGCATTTGCAAGAAACACCGACAAAATGGATTAGTTTTTACCCGACTGCATGCATATGTGGCTGCTTGCTGGGCAGTTGGACCCCCTCTACAGGACCCATATTCATATGTGCACATGCACACGTTAGAGTTCCATGCTTTTTGTCCTTTCCTCCGCGTGAAACAGGACCCCACTTTCTCTCACAAATTACTTTGTTTCTCTCCTTTGACCCACCCCACTATTTTACATCACAGGAAATTTAAAACAATAATCTGACATTCAACAATTTCATGTACAATTACATTTGGTTGAAAGAGCATTAAGTTTTAAAGAAAATATTCTAACACGTAAAGCGTATTTTAACTCGTATATTGAAGCAAATTACATTTTATATATACAACTAACCTGCCTAACTACAATAAGTCAGTTGTCTAATGTATATTCAGACACGTGATATACCAGGAAAAAGAACGAGACTACCTCACTACTCACGGTATAACAACAATACTGCCTACTTGAGTTGGACGCAAAAATCCAGTCATCATACATGCCATATTACTTGAGGAGCTTGCAAAATATTCCGGTTGTCGTATGACCCTTTTTTTTCCCCTTACAGATCAAACTTCTTGGAGATGCTTGCAACAGCAATAATATGGCTTCATATTTTCAACAAGACTTAAGTTACTTGCCATTGCAAACAGGTGTGTCATGTTGCACTTGAAGGGCAAACTGTCCTTTTACTCGGGGACGCTGCTCTGCCAGTCGCTTCCGGTTCTGATATTGAACCTGTTTAGGTTAAAAGAAGGGTACACCGTCGTAAGCATACAACTATAGGTCTCATCCTTGTACTTTACCAAAAAGAATATACTAGTAGTAATAGTAATGTACCTTTTTCCCAAAGCATTGATCTTTCTGCTTTCGGAACTTTGTCAAAGCGGCTTCTCTTTGGCTGGAGTGATGAGCATCCATCCTTTTCAAATCATCTTGAACAAAGCAATTGCGACAACTGGAAATATCCGTGGTTGTGCTGTCATTAATTGCTGCAGCAATAGCACTTGCATTGCCCCTACTCATACCACCTCCATGAACGCAGCTGTTTTCATGATTTGATACATCATTGCATAAATGACTGCAAGAACTCTGATCATCAACGAGAGAACTGCACCTTAGTTCCTCAACGGGCACCTGCTTGTCCTGCCCTCGAGCAGTTTGAACAACAGTAGAGTTGGTAGCTTCATCAGACCAGTTGTGTAACCCTGTTCTGAGTCATGAACATCAGGATCTGAATGCACTGAGGTGCTCACAGGATGGGGAGAATGTTCTTGCTTTGCTGCTTGTTTGGGACTACATGAAGAGGGCAAACCTGATGGTGCATGATAAACGTGTGGAAAAAACATTATTACATCCAACATCCAGCCTCACCCCTGTAACAGAAAACAGCCCAATTGAAGCGTTTGAAGATGTTCTGTCAGATTGACCCTTCACTGGACTAGGAAGAATCTCCCAACTATCACTCGGTGTAATAACATGAGGTTCAGAAATACAGTTGCTACTTTCCAGGTCTCGTATGGGTTTATTGTCATTCTCCTTCAATGCAGCATGGTTGCCATCTACGGTAGGGAAAATGGGCTGTAGTGACTTCCTATTCTTATACCTGCATTTCAATAAATAGAGATTAAGCACACGGCCATATTTCCTTCAAAATTGAATGAATTCTGTACAGAGAATATCGATAGAATTTATTTGATCCTAAAGTTTACTTCATTCCGAATTCAATTGCCGTTCACATCAAATTATGGAATCCAATTACTTTATTATGGTCCACTAAGTCAGATACTTGGTGCAGGCAAAATAAAGAATGCTCACTACAGATCATGAAGGATGTCAGCCCCCTGAAATATATATATACCTCGCCAGTTCTATAAAACAAGGTTCAGGATGTCGTAATAGAAGGCAGCAGATTTACATTGAATATATATACCTCACCTTTACCTAATCTCTAATTTTCCAGAAAATGTTTCAAATAAATAGTGGTTCAAGAAACAAAATTTTCAAGAATAACCAAAGAAATCTTTCATTAAGAATAATAAAATATGGAGAAAGAACAAAACATTATTAAAGCATAAGATCGAACAACTCTTTTTGCTAATTCAACGAGCAAGTGAACAATAAGATAGCATCTAATTTTTGCCTAAAGAAAGGAAACAAAATGTTTACCATGAAAAAGCCTATGCATCAGAATGACTTGTTTATGCTTTTCACCGGTACCTTGATTCTTTTTGCTCACTAAACAAGATCTTCTCAAAGAAAGCTCTAACTGTGGAGAAAATTCAGACTTGTTTGCACAATCACTTATTGCAGAGGTGCCCTTGGGGTGTTTATCAAATGAAGCAATTAAAATCAATAGCTCCAGTGGAAGATTCCATTAATTTTTGGTTGCAGCCAACTCCCATGGTAACATTCCCAGTTCTTCCTTCACTTTGTAGTCCAATAATATCATGTGTCATCCCTTCAAGGAAAACAAAGCTTTCTTCTAATTTTGACTCAATGGATTCACCAGTGTCACTGCAATGAGCAACCTCCTTTACAAATCTCTTTGAATTTTCAGAGACAAATTGCTTGCCAGATATCCCTGCTCGTGAAGAGGAAAAGGCTTTTCTTTTAGCAGAAATTAGAAAAGGAAAAATTAAGAAGTATTAAAACATGGTAAAAAGATATTGTATCATACCTTCAGCTTGACCCTCATTTTTAAGTGACTCTTGACCCAGTTTGACAACATTTCCTTGCTGCTCTCTGCCTGGATAGCTAATATTTGAACTCATACACTTCCATTGTGAAAGACCCTGCATATTTCACATGTATGTACTCTAAGCTTCCAAGTAAGGTGTTCTACAGGAGTTGTGCACAAGTGGTGGCAGCACATGCAGTCTCTATGTGGTACTACATGAAGCCAATCTACTCTGGCAAAGAATTTTCGCTCACATAGACAGACCCATAGAATCAACACTTGTCAAGTAAATTGCAGTATCATTATGACCCCTCATAAAAACAAACAATTCTCGACTGATACTTGTCATAGTGCAAACATCTAACCAATTATTCATTCCCTTGGCTGTCAGACATTCAAAGAACACTTCATGGATGCCCTTATTAAACCCAATATCAAAAGATAAGAAAATGCTCACTTGGGTATCACTTTCGTCTTTGATTTTCTCTGTAGATGATCCATAATCACTGGATTGGTTACTCTCATCATTGTTCTCAGCCGTGGCTTCAACTTTATGCTCTGTCGCAGGTAGATTATGAGGAGAACATCCACCAGCTAGCTGATAAAATGTAACGCAAATACCAGGGAAAAAATCAACCCGAGTTAAATGCTTGATTTCAACCAAGAAACAACGTAACAAAATGTGAGCAAAGTGCATACCATATGTCTTCTCCAAACATGCTGCCACAGATTCCTCAACTCATTCCTCCGAACAGGCTTGATAAGAAAGTCAGCTGCACATTTTAACATACACTTCAGAACCATGCTAAATGAAGCTTCCGATGACATCACTGGTATAATTATACATAAACAAAAAGATTTTAGCTTCATTCCTAATCAAGTCCAATTAATAAAACTTCAAACATAAATCAAAGATGGTAAAGCATCAATAAAATTTTAGTTGAAATTGCGTACTTATAACTGGAATATTTTTGCAGATATCATGTTCCATGACCAAAGTAAGAAGCGCGTATCCAGATATTGAAGGCAACTCTACTTCAGTCAATATAAGATCAATGCTATGAGGTCGATCCTTTAAAGTCTCCCACGCCATTAAACCATCAGGAACAGCCGCAACTATTGAGAGAGAAAAAACCAAAAATTAGGCATTAAAAAAAAGAAGGGGAATCAAACAAGTAATATAATTTAATTGGTAGATCTAGATAAATAGAATAATAACGATTTAACAAAATGAAGAAAGGAAAGGTAAATAAGAAACCTATGTAACTGCATTTACGAAAAAGAGCGGCGATAATCTGACGAGTTGAATCATCGGCTTCGACTAGAAGCACTCTGAGAACCATTCGCGGTAAGAATCTTTCCCATAAGGATCCATCGTTTTCTTCGTTACTCTTCTTCTCCGCCGCACCTACCTCCACGTCAACTTCCATCTCAACTATTTTCGGATACCCTATTCAGTGGAAAGGAAGAAAGGGAATTTGTTAGCAGTGCAATTATCCAATTAACCTCATCCTTAATAAAAGGGGGGGGGGGAACAATATAAGTGAAGAAATATCTGAAATTTTGAGAGAATCGAAAACAGCCTGAATGTATTTTGATATCAAACTTTCGTTTATGGCCGCGAAAACCACATAAAATATTTTCCTCTTCTTTGAATAAACGAAAAAGAAAGCAAAGCGAAGCGAAGACTGTGATTTATTTTTTGTTTTTCATGCGGATCAAAACACCGGTTGGGGGAGGAGTTGGATCAAAAGGTGGGCCGCCATTGGCTACTGGTTGGTGAAGCTGATTGCGCAACACGAGCCACAGTTCTTTCACATGATTTGGTGTGATGGGATTGGTGAAATCTAGTAACCCTCCACGCTGTGAGGTGGGGGCCGCAAAGGACACGTGTTGACTGGTTCGGTAGTCGAGGCAATATATTCTCTGAAATTTCCACAACGTGTCACGGCTTGATCACAATTGGGACCTCATGGCTCAAAATGCGATACTGTGGCTTTGAAGTTACGTTTTGGTTGATGTGAAGAGTGTTTGTTCATTGTTTTCCAGTACTTTCAAATTTTAATTTTAAATCTCATAATTATATGACAAATTCAAAAGAAATATAAATCTATCCAAGATATTGATATCAAATTTGAAACATATTATTGAGTTTGATTTGGATTCAGTTAAAGGATAAATAATTGTTCATTTTAAAAATAAAGTACAGCATGAATATGTAAACTAAATATTGATGAAATCTGCAGCCATTTATTAGTTTCCATGGAGTGGAGCGAGCTCAAACGAAGAGACAGGGGAAAACAGTCGGTCAACTTAAGCCACCTACTTCAAGCAAAGCCCATTGAGCAAAACTGAAAGAGACCATCAAAACAGAAGCCCATTTTGTTGAAGAAAAAAATCTCCCACGTGTTGGCTTTGAAGTGGCAAGCCTCTTTGGTAAACAACAAAACACCAAACAGGGAAAGCCAACTCGTCCACATGCAAATACACAATAACTAAAGCATGAAAAGCTTTGCTCATCCACTTCCACTATTTCTAAGATAAGGATTCACAATTTGCTCTTATCCAAAAACAACAAAACATGCTACTCCATCAGTTTCAAGAGAAACATAAAAAAATGAAGGGATTGCTAGCAAGAATTAAATATAAGAGATCATGCAATAACAAAAGGTGTGCATAAATGGATTGATTGCTGTCCTGCTTTGAAATCTTAGACACGAGCAGTGCCTTCAGTGAATTTAGGATCCTCGCATCTATATCGACCATCAGGTCCTATTCCAAAACCTCTTGGATCGGCAAAGACATTTTCGAGCAGTTGGCTCCTAGCAGGAATGGGGCTTTCATCTGCAAACTCAACAGCATCCTCTACCACTTCATCTATCTTCTTATCTATGGCCTTTAACTCGGCTTCACTGGCCAGACTGTTCTCAATGAGGTACTTCTTCAGGGCTCTGATAGGATCTCTTGCAGCATAGTGATCTTTTTCAGCTGCCAAAGAAGTAGCAAGACATTGACAAAGATCACATTTCTAGGGAAAAAGAACACCCTAATTACGAACAGAATCATGTACAATATTGCTCAGGATCAGTCGAAACTCATAACTTCATCCCTAAGAATCTAAAAACACAAATCATTTATCTTTCAATTAGTATGCTTAAACTGTAACATAAAGAGAGTAAATCACTACAACTTTAAGAGAATATAACAGGATCAGTACAACAGACATTCATGCAAATTGTTCTTGTTTTATCATTCAAAGTTGCAACGTAATAATAGCATGAGGCTATAAAAACAATCGAATGGTTACCAGGGTCACGAAGCTCGTCAGGGTCAGCCAAAGAGTGTCCTCTAAACCTATAAGTCTCGCATTCCACCAATGTTGGACCTTCACCTCGCCTAGCCCGGCCAATTGCCTCCTTAGCAACTTCTCTGACCTTCAAAACATCCATTCCATCAACATGGATGCCAGGCATCCCAAAGGCAGGTCCTTTCTTATAAATCTGAGGATCAGAAGTAGCCCTCGAATGGGACATCCCAATAGCCCACAAATTATTCTCAACAACAAACACAATGGGCAATTTCCACAACGCCGCCATATTCAAGCACTCAAAGAACTGCCCATTATTGCAAGTCCCATCCCCGAAAAACGCCAAGGTAACATGATCGCAGTCAGCTTCTTTTAAAACCTCCCTCTTGTATTTGGAGGTAAAAGCCGCCCCCGTGGCAATGGGAATCCCTTCACCGATAAAAGCAAACCCACCGAGCAGATTGTGTTCACGGGAAAACATATGCATCGACCCACCTTGGCCGCGGCAGCAGCCGGTGGTCTTACCGAAGAGTTCGCTCATGACGGCACGTGCCGGGACTCCTTTGCTCAAGGCGTGCACGTGATCACGGTATGTGCTCACCACAGAATCCTGCTGCTTCAAGAGCTTAATAAAACCAGTGGAAACAGCTTCTTGGCCGTTGTAAAGATGAACAAAACCAAACATTTTGCCTCTGTAATACATCTGAGCACACATATCCTCAAATGCTCTTCCAAATACCATATCCTCGTATAATTCCAACCCTTCTTCTTTCGTTATCAACTGAAAACGAAATAGAAGCAAAACTTAACAAAAATCTAGATTTGTTAGGGAAACAGATATGAACCATGACTTAATTTGATTGTGAAAAAAATGGGATTTTACCAGACTGGTGGTGGATTTGGATGTCTTCTGCTTAACATAATCGGAGACGGCGACGACGGTCCCGGATCGACGGCTGAGATTGAATTTTGAGGACGAAGTGAGGCGGAGTTTGCGGGTAGATCCGAAGAATTGGGAAGTGGGTTTGGCGAAAACGAGGGGGCTATCGTGAGATATAGTGGAGAAAGGTTGGGTACTGAACTTGGCTGCAGAAAAAGCAGTAGACATTTTTGTTCTGATACGGAAAGAGCTCGGGAAGAAGAAGAAATAGGAATGTGAAGGAAATAAAGAAAGTTAAACTGCAAGCAAGACAGTTAAAATTGTTATTCTTTTTGGGACGGAATTGATGCCTTAAACGATGCCGTTTAGTGTAATCCGAATAAAACCGATTTTCTAAATTTAAGGTCATGGTCATTGATGGGTCTTAGTAAAATTTTCAGTTTGGTGACATCGACAGCTTTTTATGCTTTTGTAAATAAGGATTATTAGTCGTCTAAACAAAAAACAGTAAAACGAGTTAAATTTGATTCGATTCAATAAAGAGATACGACCCTTGGGAAGTGGGCGTAGGGTTCAATATGTTCCATCGGTTTCAACTTGATAAGGCCAATCCCAACCTGGCAGGAGTTGGCTATGGATGAGTTCAATGTCCTTTTCAAAGCGTAGTTTCTCTTGGCAGTACAATGTGATCGAGAATTACTGCAGTTTCACTCAACTTTGATCTTTAATTACCCGGGCAAATCTATTATCTTTTTTGTAAGTTGGTTCAAGACTCAGTCGAATCAAATTAAGAGATGTCAACGATAGCATAAAAGAACGCAAGTGCTAATGCTTATTTATATAAGAAGATTCAACTATACAACTGCTTATTGTGACTTCTCTGAAACAGAAGTGCATATACCAAAACCGTGATACTATCGTAGTTTAGTGCAATGAACCAGTAATCAACCCATCCTAATCGAACAATCCGAATCCCATATCTCCATCACTCGATTCCTCTGATTCTTCCTGCAAAATGACCAAAGAATTCAAATATCAAAACGGAATAGTAGAGACAATGTGATAAGATTCACTGATTAATTTGTAATTTTTAGTCCCACCTTCTTCTTTTCCTCGGCAGGAGGAGGAGCGGCGGCGGCGAAACCACCTCCGGCAGCGGCTGCATCAGGTGCAGCTACGGCAACCGGGGCACCAGCACCGGCAGAACCAACATTGGTTACGAAATCCCCAATGTTGCATTTCTCGAAAAGCTTGGCAAACAAACTTGGCCAATAAGATTCAACGGAGACATTTGCAGCTTTAACTAGCGTTGCAATCTTCTCAGCCTATAT
Source organism: Hibiscus syriacus (assembly GCF_006381635.1). Classification (NCBI taxonomy): domain Eukaryota; kingdom Viridiplantae; phylum Streptophyta; class Magnoliopsida; order Malvales; family Malvaceae; genus Hibiscus; species Hibiscus syriacus. Next base: position 300,373 of record NW_024062804.1, on the reverse strand, counting down.
TAGCTACAGTTAAGGAAACAAACCAACCCTATTATTCCAATTCATATGAGAAATATACCATTCATTCAATAAAAATAATCAAATTCCAAAAAAAAAAACATTTGTTCATTCCGTAATCGTATCATAAAAATCGAAATATGCATAAAGGATACAGTGATTGGGATGCCATCATCGTAGAGAATCAACGCAGCGTAAGAGCAAGCAGCTTCGCCAGCCGTCGACATCTTTCCTACTTCTAACAGTAAAATAAATGAATAAAACAATTAAAACCCAATCGATATAAAGATTAAAAATAATTCAAGACTATGACCGAAAACGAATTTCCAAGAAATCTCACCAAGGCAAAAATTCCCCGAACAAATAAACAATGGCAAAGAATTACCTGAGAATTTCCTACTACTTGAAACGATGGGTATTCAGAAAGCTGAGTCTGTGCAGCGCTCGTCTCAAAACGACGGTTGTTAGGAATCTGGGTTTCATTTCCACTTCTCAAATGGGATTTTAAGGGGGGAAGTGTAAATGCGCTCCCGAGATTTCAGAGATTCGGTTAACAAACTGGCCAATATTGGAAATTAGGCCTGTTCATCACAGGTAAACCGTAAACTATATATATATCAAGCTTTGTTAGTGTTAGGAAAACAAACTTAATTGCAGAAATATTTTATTATAAAATATATTTTTCATCGTCATTATGATAAAATTTAATATTTTATTATTTATTTAAATTAATTTGTAAAGAAAATGAGGGGCATGTAAAATAAGACAGTGGTTTATCTTATTCCATACAGGTTTCATATATTGGTTTAAATATTGTAATTACCCTCTTTGATCTTGGAAAACATTGATCTGATTTCATTTGGTTTATATTTTATATATATATATATTAAAATTACTTTTATTAAATTTATTGACAATGCAAGTATTAATACAAATTTAATTTTATGTTTGCAATCAAATAATAAGTTCCAAATTTTACAATGACGTTTAAAATAAATCGTGTGCATACAATGTATAATCAATATATTAATAATTATCGAGTGCATTGACAAACGTTATATGTTTATATCTTAGAAAGAATCATAGAAATATACAAATAGCCAGAGATATTTATCGAGCGACCCGAATAGAACCCGACAAGCAGCATGCATGTTTTGACTGAAACAAAGAAGGAAAGAACCATTGACACCCTTTTGCCATATGAGAGATCCCATTCCCATTGGATTCCATAATCACATGCATGTATGACACGGCGTCGAACCCCAAAAGTGGAAAAGGCAAAGATTTGATCCATCAAATAAAGAGGAAACACATCGAAAGTGAAAGTTGAAACACGAAATAGATGATTATGTGTTAATACCGTCTTATTATCCTAACCCTGCCTTTGAAAACCAATAAATATACCAATCATGAATAATGAAAAAGGAGAAAAACAATTACACGTTAATAGGTGAGCTATCCGAGCTCGCCCTTTTGTCTTTGACCAATAAATCAACTTGGGGTTCAAAGATACAAAATTCAATCTTTTGAACCACTTTGCTACGAATATGAACATCGGATGCTCTCTGCAACCGAGACAGAATCATCTAGTAATTAGCGTCTAAGGTGGAATCCAAAGCCAATACTTGGTTTCCACCTCATGCAAATACATGAATAATATGATTTTGTTCTCCCTAACCTAAACAATGTAATTAAACGACTCCCTATCCTCGTAAGACCAAACGTGTGTGATGAGTTGATGTCTGAAGATGATGATGATGGTAATAGAACAATCCTACCGAACTTGAACGAAGAATGAATCCTAGACGGTTAGTAGAACTAGGTTTATGTATGAAACGCCTGTTCCTTGATTGAACAATCCCGTCTGGAATTTACCTGAGTTCCATTCCTTGTTATGCTAGTTGATCAACAAATGTTTCCTCTTTGCTTATGTTCCTTTCGAAAGATATCAATTCCCTCGTAAAAGACACAACAAAAATCTATCGCAAACTAACACGGTGGTTTCTTTTAGGTTGGTGTCTCGGGAGCTTGTGATGGACCTGGTACTGCTGCCACTACCCCAGTTGTTGCTGTTGTTGTTGTAGGTGTTGTCGTTGTTACTGCTGTGGTTTCTGCAATTGTTGCTGCAATACCTGCTGCAGATATTGTTTGATGATAAACATCTATAAGCGCATTTTGCATTTAAGTTTTCTTGAAATCGGAACATATAAACTAAAAGCTTAACTGGTTGCAAACTACAGTAAAAAAAGTACTCTATAAATGTATTTAGAAGTTGTATAAAACAATCACCCGTAGTAGTTGCTGCCATGGACGTTGAAGATGGAACAGATAACATACCAGTTGAGCTATACTGCTGAGGCAAATATGCTGCGGTTTCTGCAATTGTTGCTGCAATACCTGCTGCAGATATTGTTTGATGATAAACATCTATAAGCGCATTTTGCATTGAAGTTTTCTTGCAATCGGCACATATAAACCAAAAGCTTAACTGGTTGCAAACTACAGTAAAAAAAGTACTCTATAAATGTATTTAGAAGTTGTATAAAACAATCACCTGTAGTAGTTGCTGCCATGGACGTTGAAGATGGAACAGATAACATACCAGTTGAGCTATACTGCTGAGGCAAATATGCTGCGGTTTCTGCAATTGTTGCTGCAATACCTGCTGCAGATATTGTTTGATGATAAACATCTATAAGTGCATTTTGCATTGAAGTTTTCTTGCAATAGGCACATATAAACCAAAAGCTTAACTGATTGCAAACTACAGTAAAAAAAGTACTCTATAAATGTATTTAGAAGTTGTATAAAACAATCACCTGTAGTAGTTGCTGCCATGGACGTTGAAGATGGAACAGATAACATACCAGTTGAGCTATACTGCTGAGGCAAATATGCTGCGGTTTCTGCAATTGTTGCTGCAATACCTGCTGCAGATATTGTTTGATGATAAACATCTATAAGCGCATTTTGCATTGAAGTTTTCTTGCAATCGGCACATATAAACCAAAAGCTTAACTGGTTGCAAACTACAGTAAAAAAGTACTCTATAAATGTATTTAGAAGTTGTATAAAACAATCACCTGTAGTAGTTGCTGCCATGGACGTTGAAGATGGAAGAGATAGCATACCAGTTGAGCTATACTGCTGAGGCAAATATGGATATTGTACGATTTGCGGGTATTGAGCTCCAAAACCATGAGCTTGATTACTTTGTGCATACTGAGCATAAAGTGGGTACAAATTATGAAACATCCCCGGTGTCACCGATGCCCCGGCAGCGTAGTAAGGTGAAAACTGTTGACCTCCATAGAGGTTATAATAGTTCTACAAAACAACATTAAATTCAGCTAAAGCAATGTCAAGAAACTGAGGTGAGATGTCATTTTTTAAACACTAACCAGAGGATAAATGCCTTCTTGTGAATATCCAGTATACCTGAAAGTAAACAAATGGAGAATGAATATTGCCGGTTAAAAACAAATTCTATTGAATTTCAATTTCTACAATATTGGACTCGGTGACTCACCCATGAGCAGAGTATGGAATTGAATATTGACCAGTAGGTTGATGTTGGATATAATTTGAGGAGGAAACATGGTAGCCAGGTGGTGCCGTCAATCCAGGACCATGTGATGGTCTAAACCGTCCTGCCCCTGCATTTAATTGGTCTTCCTAAATTAAATTTACTGTAAACCTCTGGTGTTTTAGATCTGCATTTCGTTTCATTAGATCCTAACCAAGATGAAAATGCCTCCACAGTATAGCAAAAGACAAAATGGTTTTTTTTCAACATTTGCTAACAAAGAAATGTGAAGGGAGGAAAGAAACCATGTTGAGAAATTGGTGGACGAGTCTTTTGAGCACCCAATGCAGCAAGATTGCAGTTGGTTCGCCTTCCATCGATGACAGGTGAAGGGTTTTGACATGCTCTCATGGCTGCCTCTGGATCCTTAAACGTAACCTGGAAACAAAAAAGATGAAAAATTCATAGCATGAATAACAAAGGAAACAAACAAAGCTTTGTTAATAAAATAAGGATCAAATAAGCTTACAAAGCCATAGCCCTTGGATCTCCCAGTATTATTATCTGTGATCACAACAGCCTCAAGAATCTCTCCAAATTGCTCAAAATAACGCCTCATGGTATCTCTTTGAGTTTCCCAAGCCAACCCACCAACAAAGATTTTCGTAAAAGTTGTGTCATTGAACTGCCCTGGATTGTTACCGCCCACCATATGGAATTGTCTTGGTTGAGACATAGAAGAAAATATACAGACACAGACTTCCAAATAAAACGGGGAAAAAGATAGGTGATCAAATCAATCAAAGGCCAAGGCTTGTTTGTCTCTGCCCTTCTTACTCAAGCACTCGTGCAGCAGCAATAGCGTGTATCCTCTTTTTGTTCTTTTGGTGATGACCTTCTTCTTCTTCTTCTAGCTGTTGTTGTTTTTCTAATGCTATAATAATGATAACTGCCACTTTTTCACAACCAAAACGCCTCAGATTCCTCAGCAACGATACCCCTAACGAGAAAATCATTACTGTTGAGAAAGCTGATTTTTTTTTAAAAAAAAAATAAACTTTACATATAAATATATATTATACACCTACCTATGCCAAGCTATAACAGAACCGAGCGAGAGAAAAAGGAAAGAAGGATGATTAATATGAATTGCAGAATGAGAAAAGGAAAACAAAAAAGCTGCTAGTGGGTGCCCACGGCAGTAGTAGGCAAGGTTGTCCAATGAAAAATCAAAGACCCAACTTTTCTTTTTCAATACTCTCTCTCTGTCTCGAACATTTACTTACATATATTATTATTATTTATTATTATAAATCAGCGCGCTTGAAGAGGAGAAGGGTGGGGGACTCTTTATCATCTGCTTCGCTGTATCCAACCATCAGTTTATTATTTTCACTCTCTTTCTCGAGTATTTGCATGTTCTGTTTCAACCATTTGAGATGCCATTCGTTAATTCATACAACCCTGAGAAATTCTGGGTTTTTTCCCCTTGTTGTTTCTGTTCATCTTTGCCTTCGTCTGCAGCTATTTTCCCCTTAACCGAAAAAACAGCACAGGTATTGATAGATGGGCCAAAACTTTCTACCTCAATCTTATTATTTTTCTTTAATTTATTATTTTGGATAAATTATTGAGGGGGAGCAGTTAAACGGTTAACCACCTTGGCCACCCATTTGTTTTTCTTTTATATAAACAGAATGAAACTCCCAAATTTGCCCTTTGCTTTGCTGTATAATTCAACAATAAAATAATAATAATTTCGTCTAAAATACTATTTTTTTGTTTAAATTTTAAATTTAAAAATTAAATAACAGAGTTGAAGACAGAGAAAACTATGGTGAGCGTCAAAGCGTGGTCAGCGGCGTTTATAATGGTAAAAGGAAAGGATAATTATGGGTTCCAAGCGAGGAGCGAGAAATAGAAGAGTAATATAAGGTAATTTTTTTTAGTTCAAAGATAACTCTCCCTCTAGCCGTTAAACGTTCACAACTTTAGTATTTATGATGGTTAAATTCATATTTTCAATAAATAACGATAATTTATTTATTACGGAATCATTTAATTTGTGTGTAATATAAGGTAATTAAATTCGTTGGATTTAACTTATAATTAGGGATTGTTTTTTAAAATGTACCATAAAATTTAAATAAAAATATACTGTAAAACGTTATTTAAAATAATGTGATGAAAATTTCATTAAGTAATCTCAATTATTAACGGGAGTGTTATTTTTTTTAATAATATTTAGAGTAAGTGACTAAAAGTTCTTAGTTAACACTTTCTCTCTCTTATAAGTTATAGGTTGTAGATTCAATACTTACTAAGATAAAAAATCATCTTCCCCTCTTTTATGTAGGAATTGTTTAAAAAATATTGTTCTTCCATGAGTTATTGAGTTTAAGTAATTATATTTGTAGCGTATTTATACATTCTTAACTAAAATGATTATTAGAATAATTATATTTGTTAAGAATTTTAAATTTTTATATAATTTAAATAATTTTTATATTTTTAAAATTTAACATTTTGTATTTTTAATATAATATTTTTAAAAATCCACGGTCTAAATATAAAATATTATATCTATTGAATGGTGTACACGCAAAATGGGAATATTAAATAATCTAGTTTTTATATTATAATAATCTAAAAGTTATAAAAAAAATGTAAATAAAATGGACCAAATCTTATTAGAAGTAAATAATTAACCTGGCCAAAATAGCAAATGTAAAAATACCATTAAGAAGTATAAATAAAACTCTTCTGTGGATCCCATACTAACTGCTTTGGACTACCGTAGGGGTTGGTCGAATCTCTTATTATTTTTTTAAGGTTAAAAAACTAGATATTGTATATTATTGAGCACCATCTTTCTCTTTTAAGAGATTTATTTTATTTGATTCTATATTTAATTTTGTCAGTGGACCAATCTCTCGGCGGCTAGTAGTGTTGGGAATTGACTGATAATAAAACCCTACTATAGAACCGTATATGAAGACAATTTTAGATAAACTTGTAGGCTTAATCCACTTTTATCTTCGGTACTCTAATTTCTACATACTTTAATGATTGTATTGGTTTTCGTTTTGTATTCTTATTTTAATATTAATAATTAAATTTAAATGTTTAAATACAAAATTTGGAACTTTATGTAAAGAAACACTTTCTGTGACACAAAGCATGCAAATGGGATGGATGGGCTAATATAATCTCAAAGGCAAATTAATTTTCATAATAATGGCTGATCTGGTTCGTAAATGATTCTCCGAAAGAAAAAGCCTTTATGTTCATAAAGTAGAAATAAAAAAGTAACATAAAAATTCGAGTCGTAGGAATCGTGTAATAACAAGGAAGCCGAGCTGCGACATTTGGTAAAAAAATATAAGCTAAAACAAGTGGAGACTGTCGTACTATCCATCCACACATGAAGGCTGCGAAAATAAATAGATTATAAAAAAACCGGCAGGCGGTCAAGAGTCAGAGTCTCGCACATGTAACTGGCCAGACCTTTCATTATTATGATCTTCGATTTTTGCTTCATCGTTTTCTTTTATTATTACACACCGTGGATGGGGGAAATCGTAGGGTCGATAGAGAAGAATGGTTTCATTGCTGAAACTGTTGGGGGACTGGGATGCGTAAAAGCAGTGAAACATGATCCGTTAATCTAAATGAACAGAAATATATATGCAACTTTATCTATTAATGTATTGTTAGTCAAAAGTAATAAAAGTAAAAACGATTTTTAAATGATGTTATGTTATTTGTGGATACACAAAAATATGAATATGTAAGGATAAGGCGCCGACCAAGAATGTGAACAGCGAGGAATTGGGGGTCCAGCTGTTAGAACCTGCGAAGTGGGAAAGGCCCTCAAATTACGCTTTTGACGAACGCCAACATCCTTCGAGTCGGTCACCTCTATAACAAAATATCAGGGACCTAATACCGTGTCCTACCTGCCAATCCTTATAATCCATGCCATTCGCAATCCCGCAATGCAGCGCTCTATTTGTACAGACCTATAAACAAACCTAAATTACTTTATTTACCATTGAATTATGAGGTTCTTACGTACTAAGAGTCAATATAAAAACCTCTTAAGAGAAGGGTTTGGAGTAGTTACATCTATGGCTTATTTAATGACGGTGCCTCTCCCTGTACAGATAGTACCGTTGATGGGTCAGTCGATCATCATACTACGGCCAATAACTGCCCTACTTGTACGGTTGGGAGTAAGGAAGTCAAAATGGCTCTTAGAAAGATGGGGAGGGACAAAGCTGTTGGTCCAGATCAAATTCTCATCACTGTGTGGCTAGCCCTAGGAGAAGAGGGAGTAAAGTGGTCGATCAATATCTTTAATATTATTTTAGAGACTACCAAGATGCCAGAGGAGTTGAGAGAGTCTACGGTGATACCAATCTATAAGAATAAAGGAGATCCCCAACATTGTGTTAATTATAGAGGTATTAAACTACTCAGTCATACCATGAAGCTATGGGAAAGGGTGATAGTGGCTAGGTTGAGACATGTTACTACGGTTTCGGAAAATCAATTTGGCTTTATGCCAGGTAGGTCTACTACGGAGGCGATCATCTACTTCGACGACTTATGGAGAAATATAGGGAAAAAAATAGAGATCTTCACATGGCGTTCATTGACCTAGAGAATGCGTATGATAGCGTTCCCCGCAATATGATCTGGAAGACCTTGGAAACGAGACAGATCCCAACTGCTTATATCTAGGCGATTCGTGATATGTACTGTCGATCTACTACATATGTTAGGACTACAGTTGGGGACATAGAGGCTTTCCCAGTAGAAATCAGACTCCATCAGGGGTCGGCTCTGAGCCCTTACATCTTCGCCTTGATTATGAACGACATCTATTGTGCGCACCAGACGGTGTTCCATGATGTATGCTTTTCGCTGACGACATTGTCCTAGTTGCTGAAACAAAAACTAAGCTGAATAGTAGACTGGATAACTGGAAGAAAGCTTTGGAAGAAAAAGGTCTAAGGATCAATATTGAAAAGACAGAGTATTTATGTTCAAACTTCAGTGGGAACCAAAACGATGAAGATGTAGACGTATGCATCGAAGGACACGTTCTCCCCTCTAAGGATTGTTTCAAGTATCTAGGGTCTATGATACATAAAGATGGGGGTGTAGATGATGATGTAACGCACCGTATAAAGGCGGGATGGCTAAAGTGGAGGGCAGCTAGGAGTTTTGTGACAAGAAGGTGCCTCTAAACTTAAGGGAAAATTTTATAGAGTTGCAATAAGACCAGCGCTAATGTATGGATCAGAATGTTGGGCAATCAAGAAAGATCACGTAAGGAGGATGAAAGCTGTAGAAATAAGAATGCTTCGATGGATGCTTCGATGGACATGTGGTAAGACTCTGTGGGAAATGACTCCAAACTCTGCAATTAGAATGTCCTTGGGGGTGATGCCTGTATCCGAAAAATTGAGGAGGGAAGACTACGGTGGTTTGGGCATGTCCTTAGGAGATGCCTGTATCCGAAAATTGAGGGAGGGAAGACTACGGTGGTTTGGGCATGTCCTTAGGAGACAACAGTCGGATACGGTCAGGAGGGTAGAGTCGATTATAGTCGACGGTGCCAGAAGGAGAGGACGACCAAGGAGGAAGTGGGTAGACTGCTTGAGATCTTCTGTCATGGGAATTTTGAAGGATTAAAACTAGGATAGCGGAGTAGTGTTGCATAGTTTAGGTTTTAACCCATTTGATATTTTTCTTTTATCGTAGCTTGCAACAACTGACTTCTGTATATCCTTATCATGTTTCGTCTTTTAAATTTATTTCGGGACTCACGTTTTTTTTTGTCTATATTCAGAGATTTGTATGCAGGGATAACTTCCCATTACAGACGCGCATATGAAAACTGCATATGAAGACTGTTCAACTATGTATTATTTATTATTTCTTTTTATACATGCATTGTATTTTATCTTTATTTTTAAATTTTTCTGACTGCCGGAGGTCTTCCACGGAAGTTGCTCTCAACCTGGCGTTGGGGACAGCCTACTACCCTACCTCCCCCTAACTCCATTACATATGGGAATAGGGTTTTGTTGTTGTTGTTGTTGATAACATTAAGAGAAGGCTATATACTTCCTCTATTTTCTTCTTTTCTAGGACTCTTTATCCTTTCAAGAAAGATAAATCTTTTGAATACGCCATAAAGTAATCGATTATGATTCTCTAAAATTCAAAAGAGACGAATCATCTATAGTTGACATAATACACATTGTTATCATCAACAAGGTCAATAATTTTTCAAACTTAATTGATTTTTTTAGTACCAAAATAGAGTAAAATCATAATTTAGCGATGAATAAGGTAGTCTACCCTAAAAGAACCAGCTGACTTATACCCAGATTTCCCTGGAAGATTCTCTGTGATTTCCTAATCACTAAGAAGTAGGGTAGGCCGCTCTGGGTTGGCAGTGGCAAGTGATGGACACACCAAGTCTCAAACATCTCTTCACTTAAGGTAAAACCCCCTAAATATGAAATACCTTATTTTCCCCCATAATTCATACCATCATGTTTGATTAATGAACACGGATTTTTCCCTTCATCAAAGAATCAGAGAGCCGACATCAATATTTGCACCCAACACATTGCTTCTCCCTTTCTCTTTGGATTGATGGTCCAACACAATGTTTGACAGAGCTATCTCAATGATTTTGGCCCATACTAAAACTGGTTCACTCAAAGCAGCCCAAAATGAAACTACATGAAGTGAGAATTTATTGAGGTTGAAGCATGCAATGATTGTTGCGATGGCATTGAATTCTGAACTGTCCATTTTATGAGGTCAGCCACCCAGATTAGGTATTTTGACAGTGATTGCAAAGCACAGATTATCAAAGAACCAAGGCCAGAGGTGAATTGAATGTTCGAAAATGTTGTCACTATAATTGATGCCCAAAGTTGAAAGCTTGAACCGTTGGTTATAATTAGTTTTCACGACTTGACGTACGGCATAATGATTTTGTGTTTCATTTCTCCGCTCATATTACCTGCCTAGCTTCAAATTTTGAGTAATTTTGCCACAATATCATTCTGTTTGAAACCCCCAATGAAGTTTAAAAAGTAAAAAACAAAAAATTACTCTAGAGTTAAGTATAATTCTACTGGTAAATCTTTTGGACTTAAGTTGAATTATTGCTTTAACCAATGGTTTTGATATCAATATATCAACCTCATAACTGTTTATTTTTTTTGAAGTTGTATATTGTAGTTTTGTACCTAAGATGAGAAACTTTCTAAGCCCTAAACATTTTTTCTTTCACAGAATTAGAAGTTATTAATTTCATTAAAAAAATCTAAAATTATAATAAAAATTAGAACCAAAATAGTAAATCAAATACATAATTAAGATGTTCTCTTGTAATCATGACTATAAGAAATTAGTCATTTGAGATTATATTAAGATCATACAATAAAAAGGTGAAAATTTCACTCAAAAAAACTCGAACAAAAGATAAATACAAACATATTTGTTTGCAACGACAAATGAACCACAACAAAAGATTAAACAATTGAAATACCACCGACAAATACAAATCAAAACCAAACATATTGAGAAAACTATCTACGAACACAAATTACGTATCCAAATCTAATTTGAAAGTCCAAAGTTAGAAAGATCATCATGATAACAAATGAATATCATATTGATCAGTTATGCGACGTCAAATCCAATCATAAGAAAAATAAACGACAAGAATGACCAAACAAATGATAAAAGAAAACTGAAAATGTACTAAAAGGTAGAGAAAAATATATCATAATTATAGAGTTATTAAAAACAAAATAAAAATAAAATTACGAGATAAAAAAAATATAGACAGGCAGTGACTAACCCCGATATTAATTGCCATTGTGTGTGAACCAAAAATGAGAAAATAATAAGTGGCGATCCTAGACCCAGGATTGAGGGGGAAGTTTTGTTGTAGGGTTCATATGTGAACCAAAAATGAGAAATAATAAGAAGCAACGATCCTAGACGCTATGATGGGGGGGGGGAATTTTGTTGTAGGGTTAGAATGCGGCTAAAAAGTGGTGGTAGTAAGTACAATAAAAAATATTACATTTTTTTATGACATTTTAAGTTTAATTCAACTTAAAATATTATGTTTTTTTTTCTAACATCTTAAGTTACGTTCATTTTTACCGTTATTTATCCTTAAATCGGGGTTTATATTTAGACTTCCCCGGCTTGAGATAAAGTTCAAAGAGTGTGACATTTGCCGAAAGCTGTAAACATGTAAATGCTATGGCGTCCTTAATGATTCATCTAATCAATAGCCTTTATGATATATACGTTAGCCTCGGAAGCTAAATCGTTAGCAATACAATGTTACACGCAGAGATATTAATTAAAGGCGAGGTGAGTTTAATTGCGCAACTCGTGGAAATTAGGATTGAGATCAGCTTTCGTTGTCAGTGAGAACGATCAGAATCTGCCTGTCCCCGCCTGTCCTTGACCTAAGTAATATATAAAATCTGGGGTGGGTTGGCTTATTAAAAAAACAACTTGGCTTAAGCAAATATATCAAACCATGTAATTTACATGAAACCGATAACAAGGTTATTTTTCTTGTGTTGGAAACGCAGGAGTGTATGTTGATGATTTCTCAAGATTCAGCAGAGTTTAATAAGTCAAACGCTTCTCTTCTTTTCATGTTAAAAAGCAAGCGGCAAAAGGAATTAACACAGTTGATGGTGCTTTTGACCATGAATCCTTCCATCATGATGATCCCCAACGCTTGACTTAATATTCTACTTAACACTCAAACTAATATGCACCCAAACTTTGATATTATTCACGCTAGTATTTAGACAGTAATTACATTTTAAGAATTACAATACTATATATATACGTTTGGTTAGAATAATTATATGACGGCGTTCAAAGTGAAACACGTTTGAGTCCAGTGCTTTTACCTTTTTTTATTAGGTACTCTTCATTTTTACGGGTAAAGGTGGCATTAGTCTCGGTGTTAATACTCTATTGCCGGTATTTATTATTTTATTTTATTTTATAATATTGTATCTTTTCTTTTTCTTGTTTTTAATTATTAATAACTCTATTTTTGTGTCATGTTTTTCTCTGTTTTTATGATACATTTTTTACTATCATTATTAAATGTTTTTAGTTGTTTGATTGTTGTTTTTATTTATCATTTTTATTAGGATTAGTTTGTTATCATGTTGATCTTTTTATCTTTAGACCATCGGATTAGATTTGGATACATGTTTTTTTTTTGTGAATAATTTTTTTCACGTCGTTCGACTCTAATTTGTAGTTTACCAGTAGTCTTTCAATAGTTTAATCACTTTTTGTGGTTTATTTTATCGATGTGATCAAATATGTTCATATTTACCTTTTGTTTAAGATTATTTGGTTAGATTTTTTAATATTTCCTTAAATGATCATTGTGTGATCTTAAGTGACTAGTTTTTTTTGTATTAATGATTATAAAAAAATATTCTTATTATTTGGTTTACAGCTAGGGTTGTAAAATTTTATTATAATTTAAATATTTTAATTTTTAATAAATTAGTCGCTTTTATAAAAAAAAATTATATACGTAATTACATATATAATTACTCGAATACTTATATTTCCCTTTAATAATTATAAATTATAATTTAATGTTCAAATTATATTTAGTTTTTTAAAATAATGATAATGAAGTACTAAATTAAAATAATAATATATATAAAGTAAAGTGAGAATTAGAATATAAAACATATAATAATTAGATGTAATTTTTTCATACAATATTTATATTTTTTATATTTTTTATCATAAATCAATAAATATTGAATATTGAATATTTAAATATAATACATTTAATCATACAATTTTATATAATATATTTAATAATAATATCAATAAGACATTTTGGTATTTTAATTTTCCTATATCAACGGTGCATATTTTCTCTCACCATACAAGCAAAGCGAAGTGGGGCCATTCCAGTATAAAATAAAAGGCAGCGGAATTTTAGATTTGGGGATGGCAAAGGAAAGGATACTTCGTGTCTGCTACAACCCACGAAACGAAATCCTGAAAAAACCCCATTCCCTCATCCTTCTTATATTTCACCACACTTTTCAACATTCCATCCCATAAGTAAAAACAACAGCAGCTCCAAGACCAGACATGGGTAATTGTGTTTTCAAAGGATTCGCACAAGTCGAAGACATGGTGAGAGTGGTGACATCCAGTGGTGGCATCATGGAGCTATTCGCACCCATCACCGCCGAGTGCATAACCAACGAGTTCCCGGGCCACGCCATATACCGAACACCTGGTTTGCTCTCTCAGCCTCTCCTTCACAACGAGGAGCTCCATGCAGGCCACCTCTACTATCTCCTCCCTATCAACAACAGCTTCACCAAACGGAACGATCCAAACCATGTTACGCCAACGTCTTCTTCAATGAATACACCGTATCGGATGTCATTCGATCAGCAAAGTGTGTTGAAGAGAGCCGAGGCGGCGGAGGTGTTACCTAGGTATAACAGCAGCGGTGTATGGAAGGTGAAGCTGGTGATAAGTCCGGACCAGTTAGCGGAAATCTTGGCGCATGAGTCGAGAACGGAGGCGCTGATAGAGAGCGTGAGGACGGTGGCTAAGTGTGGGAACGGAGTGTCGTCGTCGGTGGCTAATTCCGATCAGTTGAGCGTTTCTAGCAGTTGGAAAGGTCTATGGTAAAAATGAAAACATGCTGATATGTTTATCTGTAATGATTGTAGAAAGAGATGAAATTAATATCTGCTTTTGTGAATTTGTAATGATGTGTTAGGTGTAGAACTAGAATATCTGATCAATGGTGTGTTATCATAATTCATTTTCAGTGATTTCTCCAACTATAATTATGGTAGGGATTCATCATTACTTTGAATAAAATAAAATTGAGCTGTAAATGGAGGCTTGAGATGATCGTGTAGCTAGCATTCTAAAAAAGTTACTTTCTTAACCACCGGCACAAAAGATACTTGACTTGTCGCCTTTGCTTTCTTAACTTCTCTCGTGCTTGGTTTATTGTTAGTGAGCGACAAAATTGCGGCTCGTGCAACTTGCTTAGCCAAATGGAATCTGAGTCTGATTTTTTTTACTTTTTACTTTCGGTTATTTACTATATTTTAGCTTCTTAGCCTCTATCTTAGGTTGTTAAAATTAATCATTTTTGGCTGAGAGCAAAATATTCTGATAATAAATAAAAAAAAAGGAAAAAAATCATTATATACCCATTCTGATTAGTGAGATTGTGTATATATATGGATTATTATCGGAATATTGTTGGTGAAAAAATTATAAAAAGTTTTAAGATAATTATAAGTATTTTAAAATTATTTTTTAAAATGTAAAAGAATAAATATGCCACTTATTTAAGATATATGTTTGACCTAAATTTTACGAGTTTTATTTCGATTCGATCTAATAGTATATGTGTATGATACAAATTTTTACTTAAAACATCATATCGAGTTTCAAATCAAATAAATTTTCTTAAACTTTAATCAAATTAAGTGACAAGTATAATAATGTCATACTCAAACTGAATTAGAATGGACCAAAATCTAATCAGACACATATCTATCCCAACACTTATCATCATATTAGTATCATTTATAGAACTATGTTTTCTACTAATGTATCAAATCATAACTTTATATATATATAATATTTATTTTGTACAAAGTTAAAAACATTCACTCATAACAATCAAAGACAACTTTTTTCAGAATTTATATATTTAATTTAGTGAGATATGTATGTTCCAAACTGACAGATCTTGGAGGTGTCTTATTAGGACAGGATCTTGCTCGAATAAGTTAATCGGCTAAACGCTCAGCTGGGCATTTGGTCCAATCAAAGCCCCAATATCAACAGAACCTTGACCTGATCCAATGGTTATTACGGCCCGTATTTAGCGTTAAGAGATTCATCGTGAAGCCTATTCAAATTAAGATAGTAACCTTGATTATTGCTAATGAATAAATTTGTTTTTATATTTCATTCCGCCCCCAATAAAAAGTTATGCAATTTGTTTAAGAGTGTTATAGCGTATGAATGATGGAGAAGTTACTTTTGTGATATATATTTGGGTACTTGGATTTAATTTTTATTTTTATTTTGATTTAAATTAATATTTTAAACTTTATTTTTATTTAAATTGGTTAAAAAATATATAAATAATAATTTGAAAAAAATATCAGTTAAGATATTAATTTGAATCAAGAATCTCAATCCACATACCTATATAAAACAAAAGGAGTTGTAGCTTTTATATCCTTTTTCAAAAGGCATTATTAGAAACAAAACACGAATTTCACATTTCGTGTACATGTTTCTTCCATGAATCATGTTTAATTTATGAGACTTATGATTATGGCATTGATATGAATTGCTACATTTGATATTCACGTTGTTCGAAGGAGCTAAGTTGGCTTGTTGCCATCTTTCTTACTTTTTTATCTTGTTATGGAAGTAAGAAACAGGGAAAAAATTATAAGATAATAAGGCTGATGTAAAAGTTGAGATTAAACGTGTTTTAGTTTTGTCTGTTTTTACGGATGAAATAAATATAAATTCATTATAAAAATAAAGATCTCTAAGAGTAAATAATCTCATAAGAATTAATGCTTAAATAAATTTAATCATCAATTAATTAATAAGTGCATCCGTATACTGTATAAGCTTTGGAGCAAATTAATTTCATTACTAAAAAAATGATTTTTTAAAACAGACAGTTAAAATTAATAAATGGTGATAAAATGATAGAGTAGGGTTTTTCTTCTTCTTTTTTATTTATTTCATGTCACATCTCTTTAGTATGAAATGGATACATTGTGTATTCTGCATGTTGTTGTTGCTTTATATATATATATATATATATAAAGGCTCTATATTAGAAAAAGATATCCATCCTTAATTAAATAAGGTATGAGGCATATCGCGGACCGGCCTGCAAGCCAAAAACAAAGTAAATTAACTTGATGAAACCCTCGGCCAGGAATATACAGGCGGAAAAGAGCCATGCACTGGAACGATATTCGATAACGACAATACAATTGTTTCAGTAACAAATAATCTTTCATCTAACAAAAAGTTTTTTTTTGTGTGCAAGTAGTTAGGCCAAATCTCCTTGCACACTTGGATTCGTGTTCCAGTTTATAAACTTGAACTATGTATGCTCGTGAATTATTGCGTTCCAGTTTTCGAAATAAAGAAGAAGAAGAAAAAAACAAGGCTTTATCGGCAATCCCGAAGGCATCTTCTCTCATTTCACCTTCTTTTCGTTCTTTTTTTTAGGCACTGGTTTGGTCTGATCCGGTCCCCTTGAATGGGGAAATATTCTCCACTATCTTCAATTACTCAGTTTCAAGCAGTTATAGGGTCGGATGAGAATCTTTTTTTACCCAGAAACATAGCTTTGACAATATTCTTTAACGACAATTTCATCACGGGAATTCATGTTCAATATAAAACTCAAAAAAGGAATTGAAAGGGTCCTCTGAATTCCCATCTCGCACAAACAATGAATATGCTTTACAGTGCCTTCTCTTCTGAAGAAAAAAATTGCAGAATTTTACCGGGGAGCGCATGTCATGGAGTCGACCAACACCCAGAATCTCACTATTCAACTAATAATTCCTTAAAAGGTGCCCCAGCATCAGTGGCTTTTCTCGCAAAAGCTACGACACATCTTTTTTTTTTATGTAATAAACTACATATATAAAATCACAGCACAAACCATGAGATACAATATCTTATTAGTCCTAATACCATGAAGCTAAAGTTTTTTTTTTTTTTTGAAGTGACCATGAAGCTAAAGTTGTTTCAAACAAATCATGGTTATTTTATTACGTGTACTGACATCACAGTTTTTAATGGCCAGGAGATGCCATTAATACATCGTTGGGAAGATATATGAGTAGTTTCACATATTGTATGTTATTACAGTATCAGAAGACATGAACTGCTGGATACGGCATGAAAATTGAAGCATATAAACCTCAAACGAACGCTTTTATGATTTTGGTTTAATTAACCAATTATCTAGGGTTCATCCTCATGGTTGGTACGACGGACTGACTGATTGACATTTTGAAAAGAACAAAAAATATGAATACTTGTTATCTAGGGTTCGGATCTGATTCTCTAATCTAATAATAAAAAAAATAAAAAAAATCTCACCAACAACCTCATGTGACTCTGTCGGAGCATAAAAATTAACAAGCTTTGAGAATCCAAGCAGTTCCATCTTCTACCAATAAGGTATAATGTTTTTTCACCCTTAAACTTTATAATTTTTGTCATTTTGGTCCTTAACAAGTTTTTACGCATTATTTAACCCTTGTATTTTTAATTCTTATCAAACTAGTCAAACCCAATGTAAAAAAGTAACAAAACGAAAGGTTAAGGTTTAATCTAAAGCTTTATTGTGAAAAACAAATTGCTGTAACTAAGAATGAATTCAAAAGCATCCAGAAAAAGAAAATCAGTGTGAGGCCGGCGGAGGAAATGCTTTAAGGCGTCTCCGGTGATGGGATATATATGTATCGTAAATGAGCAAATTAATAATTTAATATGTTTGGAAGTCAAATAATAGTATAATACTGACTTCACCGACCTCCATTCAAAAACGGGTGAGCTCCATTCTCATTGGAACAAATAAATACACTTTGTGTGATATATGATTAGCAGCCTGAAACTTAATAATAAAATTTAAACATTGTTTGGAGGCAGTCTTCTCACAAAGAAATGGAAATGTTAATGAGTATCCCTGCGACTAATACCATGACAACTCTTATTTAACCATAACCACAAAAAAAAAAACAATTTCATCGACATTGCTTTCCATGCAAACTTCCACAAATTTTCAACCTTTTCTTCTTCTTTTCAATAAAACATATATAATTATTGTTGGGAAATAAACCGAGTACCGAGTAATTTCCTATAACCAGATTAGTGAGAATGTGAAATAATAACGAAAAAATAATACCCGAAATTGATAACAGAGTTCAGTCAATTTGCTTACGTCTCCGGACTGCTGCAGATCTTTTACTAAGAGATAAACTTTACAGGTGTTTACAAAACACTCACTACTCACAAGAAAACTCTCTAGTATTGGGAGAAAGAAATGATTTGGGATGATTTTGAAGCTAAATGAGCTAGGGTATTTATAGTTGAAACTTAAGGACTTAATCATGTAAATACCCTAAAGTCTAGTGACTAATTATGATTATCCGATTACAATATTTCAACAAACATCTACCAAACTTTGAAAAACTATTTTTCAAATAAACATTTACCAAACTTTGAAAACCATTTTCAAATAAACATTTATCAAATTTTGAAAACCATTTATACAAAGTTGATTACCAAACTTTGAACTTTTAATTTGATGCATTGCTTGACTTTCAACAATTATGCTGTTGTGTTTGTATTGCAGGCTTTGTATTTTACAATGGAAACACCCAAAATTAAGTGTGATGGATAAGCTGTCAAGCTATTGATCACCCAGACTTATCCAACCCCAGCAATACTGATGTCATGCTATGTTTTCGACATCATAATTTACAACATAACATATATACAGTTCAGACCCTTGCTACCTGTATTCAATTGTTGTTATGCTCATTGCAAAAACTTATAATTCTATTTTTTTCAATACAAAATTTATATCTTTCTCCCAAAATTTTAATCTTATTTTGACTACTAATGTGAAATTCGGATTTTGTCCGGTGGCAGATATATATGTAGTCAAGAGTATGACACGTGTCCACCCTAATTCGACTAGTGATTTATTTTATTGATAATGTCCACCCTTGAGATTTTATTTGTACACATACTATATTAAAAAAATATGTTATTAATATATATATATATCCACTCTAAAAATATTTTTAGATCCATCATTGATTTTATCATTATTTAGGAGGTAGATGCACCAATACCATTATTTTATCATTATGGGATTTATAAAATAATATTTCAATATAAAACTAAAATTATATTTCATTTCTCTTAAAATTTATAATCTAATTTTGATTTCAAAAGATTTTCTAGTTTCACCCTTGTACAACTACCATCACGATAAATATTCATACATATAGGTCAAATTAATTTGGGGCCTACGTGCACTAAAATTATTTAATCATTTCTTCTTTTAGTATTTTGAGCATACATTTTTGAATTTAAAACGATAAAGAATATATTTCTTAACAAACAATTTCAATTTTAAACTTTTTATATAAACTATCGCAACAAATGTCTAATAGCTACGGTTAACAATTTATATCTATATTATTTATAAATATTCTAACTATGTTTAATGTCATGAGTTAAACAAGATATTAACTTAGTTGAAAAATATAAATATATTTTTACCTCAAATTCTAATAAATATTTTTTATAAATATTTAAATAAAAATAATTTCTTTATAATTGAACGTATAACTAATAAATTTTATATAAGTAACTTTTACTGTTACATCTATAATCATTTGTATATTTATTTTTTATATAAGGGTGTCGAAAGTCTTAAATTTTTTAAAGGAAAAAATAATTAAACTATTGTTGGTAATGCTCAATCCCACATAGTATTGGAAATACTATTAGGAATGGGTATTTATGGTTTGGATTTCCCACTTCTTGTTGAGTGAAAGAGAACAAGGGGACTCTCGCGCTCCACTGTTACCGTTCGATCGTCTCGGCTCGGCTCGGTCGTGGTCGTGGTCGTGGTAATGCGTTAAGCTTGTAAACCCTATTTCTAGCCTATAAATAGAGGGCTATATTCAGCTTCTCAACTCACTCTCAACATTCAGAATTCACTCTCCAAGTGTTTTCTAAATATTCTCTCTGTGTGCTTTCCGATAAGAAGAGCAATACCACCGGTAGTCAACTCCGATTTCGGGTGTACGGAATTCAGAGTGACCGTGTTAACCTCGGGGGACGTCCAACTACTGCAGCGATTACACACATCGGGGCAAATTCGTTTCTAAGGTAATGGTTATACCACAACACGGTTTACGAATATGTTCCCTTTAATTACTGTTTATATTTTCAGTCAGTGCACGAATTCTATATAC
This sequence comes from Hibiscus syriacus, assembly GCF_006381635.1. Lineage (NCBI taxonomy): Eukaryota > Viridiplantae > Streptophyta > Magnoliopsida > Malvales > Malvaceae > Hibiscus > Hibiscus syriacus. Next base: position 279,703 of record NW_024062804.1, on the reverse strand, counting down.
TGTAATCATGTCAACACCTTTGAGCAAACTGATACCCGATCTTTCCAAGCTCGATGCACTTGATGGAAAGAATTATACAAGGTGGTCCCAAAGAATCCTGATATTCTTCGAGCAACTTGATCTTGACTACGTGCTGCTCAAGCCACAACCTATCATGCCGCCAACCCCAGCTACCGGTAATGATGCTGATGCGGTCCTCAATGATGATGCCTTAGCAACTGATGCTGCTGCACTCGCTATCTACGAGAGGTACGAGAAAGACAACAAAACGGTGCGAGGACATCTGCTCAGTCACATGTCAAATAAATTATTTGATATGTTTCTTAGAGAAAGGAGTGCCAAGACAATATGGGATACTTTCGATAAAAAGTATGGTGCGGACGATGTTGGCATCAAGAAGTACGTTGTCGGCGAATGGTTCAAATTCCAGATGACTGATGACAAGCCGATAATGGATAAAGTCCATGACTATGAGAACCTAGTTGCTGACATCATCACCGAAGGAATGCAAATGTGCGAGGTGCTGCAAGCTAATGTTCTCATTGATAAGCTGCCCAAGTCATGGTCCGACTACCGCAACTCTCTTAAGCATAAGAAGAGAGAAATTTCGCTTGAAGAGCTCGTGGACCATATGAAGATTGAAGAAGACAACCGTTTAAAAGATAAGCTTTACTAATTCTATGAGTAATTTATCTTTTAGAGCTAACTTGGTTGAGTCTAAATTTAAGAAGATCATGAAACGTGGGAATCAAGTCAAGAAGATGAAACCTCATAAGGCTACCAACTTCAAGAAGTCAGGAAAGGCCAAACCTGAAGAAAAGACGCTCAAGTGTTATGTCTGCGGTTTACCCGGCCACAAAGCTTACCAATGCCAACACCGCTCAGACCGCCAGAATGACAACAAGCCACAGATGCACGTTATAGAATAAGATGATGAGATCATTGTTGTGGTGGTCTCAGAAGTCAATCTGGTGGAAAAAAATTTGGAATGGGTTTTTGACACTGGCGCTTCAAAGCATTTATGCGCAAGGAATGAGTTTTTCACTGAATTCGAGGATGATAACGTAGGTGAACGTGTGTACATGAGGAACTCTAGCACCTCTGAAGTGCTAGGAAAAGTGTTGAAAACATTTTGATATTTCGATATAACAAATTAAGTTAAATAAATTTTAAGATTTTACAAATGATTTTCTAAGTATATTCGATTGAATTAATGGATATCAAATTATTACTCCAAGTCTTTCAAGATCAATTTTAATCCTTACTAAATGTGTAAAATTGTGATTTGTACTTAAACTATTTTTGAAACAATTTTCACAAAGTATTTTGAACCAAAATCAAGCCTTAAATCAATTTTTCAAAGGCATGCACCGATGCCCCAATCCATGCATCGATGCATCAATTAATTTCTTGAACATCGAATGCATTTTATGCATCGATGCACATACCATCCATCGATGCACTCAGTGCATTTGATGCATCAATGCACAAGACCATGCATCGATGCACTCAGGCTTTTTCAAAACATCGAATGCATTTTATGCATCGATGCACTCTTAGTGCACCGATGCATTGAGGGTCCAACGGTCAAAATATTTAAATTTTACACTGATGCACCTAGGGTATGCATCGATGCATGAGACACTCCGAACTGAATTTATTAATTGTTTTCACACTTAAACAGCTCTATTGACTCCACTAATCATCCCCAACATTCAGAATCAATTGAAGGTGTATTTAAACAAGTTTAGAAGCCATTGATCAATAACAAGAAACATCAAGCAACTAGAATCAAGAGAGAATCAAAGAGAAAGCATCAAACCTCAAGTTTGAGCATTTCAAGCATATTTTTCATTCAATATTCATTTTGCTTTCAAGAACACTTATTGTGCTCAATTGTATTTATTCTTGAGTGTTCTTTCTTTGTTCTAGAATTGTGCAAACATATTTGCCTTGTGAGGTTTTTCTTGTAAGTTTGCAAATTTGTAATCTTCTCTTTGAGAAAAGAGTGTTCTCAAGAATTGGGGTATATTCTTGAGGGAGTTGTAAGGTTATCTCTTTGACCTCAAAAGAAAGAACAAATTAGTGAATTTGTTGGAAAATCCTTAGTGTGGATAGCTAAGGTAGTGGACGTAGAATTTGGTTGATAAAGTCGAACCACTGTAAATCGCTGTGCAATTACTTTCAATTTTCTGCAAAAGCTTCTACCAAAATTTTTATTGCCAATTCACCCCCTCTTGGCCAATTCCATCAATAGATTAACTCAACAATTCATATCAGAGCCTCACTCATTTGAAGGTTTAATCACCTCTTGAGTCAATTCGGGAAGAGTTACATCGATTATCAAGTCATCAATGGCCTCCACTTCAAATTACGACTCCGGTCTCGATTCGATGCCGTTAACAAGCCTCCTTTCTTCAATGGAGCTAATTATGCCTATTGGAAAAATATGATGATGTACTTTATTCAAGCAAGTGACATGGGAGCATGGAATGCCGTAGAAGAATGATACATCAAGCCTCTCACTCATCCAAGGTTGTGGAGTGAAGGAGAGACAAGAATGTTCCAGCTAAACTCCAAAGCCATCAATATCATATTTTGTGCTCTTGGACCAGATGAATACGGAAGAGTTTCATCTTGTACAACCGCCAAAGAAATATGAGACAAACTTCAAGTCACTCATGAAGGTACCGATGAGGTAAAGAAATCTAAAATTAGTATTCTAACGCATAGCTATGAAAATTTCAAGATAAAACCAAATGAAGATATCAAAGCTATGACAGATAAATTTTCAACGATTCTCAATGGTCTCAAATCATATGGAGAGATCATTTCAAATGAAAAGCTTGTGAGGAAGTTAGTCTACTCCCTTCCAAAATCATGACAATCAAAGAAGACGACAATCATCGAGTCTGAGGACCTAACGTCCTTAACTCTTAAAGAACTAATCGGTTTCCACTTCACTCATGAAATGATGCTTGAAGATGAGGTGGACCTTGATAAGATTGAAGAGACACCAAAGGAGAAGGAGAAGAAGAAAAACATTGGAGTTGCTCTCAAATCCACAAAAAATGAAAGTGATTCGGATGAAGATGACAATGACGAGGAAATGGCATTGTTTGCCAAACGGTTCAGAAAAATGATGAGACCTTACCGAGGGAGAAAATTCAAACGAAATGAAGGCCTAAAAACTGAACCAAAAGAGAATGACTCGATCATTTGCTATGAATGCAAAAAGCCGGGGCATGTCAAATATGATTGCCCACAATTGAAGAGAAATGGTCAATCAAAGAATAAGCACAAGGCTCATGTGGCTACATGGAGCGATGAAGAAGGTTCTGATGAAGAAGAACAAGAAGTAGCAAACTTGTGCTTGATGGCATTCGGGGAAGATTCTAAGGTAACCTCTAACTCATCTGATTTTGATGATTTATCCTATGATGAGTTATTAGAGGAATATAATGGGTTGGCTTCGGATTATGAGAAATTATTTTTAAAATATAAAAATGATGTTTCAAAATTGAAAAAATGAAAATAAACTCATATCCAAAACCAACAACAATCTTGAAAGTAAAATCAAAGATTTGCAAATCAAACTAGAAGAGTTTGAAAAGAAAAATTTTGATTTGCAAAATTTACTTTCAAAGGTCAATGATGATCATCAAAAGAAAATTGATGATCTTAAAGCTTCTTTTGATAAAGTTGGAACAAAACATTTTGAAAATGGAGAAAATTCAAAATCCAACTTTGTTAGAAAAAGTTTTAAAAACTACAATTATAGAGGTCCCCAAAGAACCTCCAATGGAAAAATAGTTAGAAGTATATGGGTTCCTAAAGAGCTCATTACTACTAAAGATAAGGATATCCTACACAAATAGATACCTAAGGGGACTAGGATTTTGGAAACTAATGAATATGGACCCAAAATGATTTGGGTACCAAAAATTAGAAATTAATCTATGTTTGTAGGAAAAGGAGTATTGCTACAAGGCACGGGAAACAAATTCAAACTCATGGTATCTTGATAGTGGATGCTCAAGACACATGACCGGAGACAAAAGCCGGTTCATTGAGCTTAACGCCAAAAATGGAGGAGAAGTGACTTTTGGTGATGATTCAAAAGGTTACATTGAAGGTATTGGTACTATTGGTAATACCTCTTCTATACAAATTAAGAATGTTTTATATGTGAATGGATTAAAGCATAATCTATTGAGTATTAGTCAATTTTTTGATAAGGGATTCAATGTCATGTTTGATATTAATGGTTGTAAAGTCATTGACATTGCATCTAATCGGATTATGCTTGTTGGTCATAGAATAGGAAACATATACATGGTGCATTTAGATTCTATTGATATGACTAATTTGTGCCTAGTTGCTAAGGATGAACATGATAGTTGGTTATGGCATAGGAGACTAGGACATGCTAGTATGAGTGTTTTGCAATGGCTAATTCGAGGAGACTTAGTAAGAGGGTTGCCTAAGCTTAAATTTGATAATGATAAAATCTGTGATGCTTGTGCTAAAGGAAAACAAAAGTGAATTTATTTTAAATCCATTAATGACGTATCAACTAGTAGAGTATTACAATTGATTCATATAGATCTTTTTGGGCCAACTAGGACTACTAGCTTGGGTGGAAAACAATATGCATTTGTCTTGGTAGATGACTATTCTAGATATACTTGGGTTCTTTTCTTAAGTACTAAAGATGAAGCATTATAAAATTTCAACACATTTTCAAAAGAAATCCAAAACGAAAAAAGGTCACTCTATCACTAGTGTTAGAAGTGATCATGGTACTGAATTTGAAAATCTTGGATTTAATGAGTTTTGTAATTCTAATGGTACTAGCCATAATTTTTCAGCACCTAGAACCCCTCAACAAAATGGAGTTATTGAGAGAAAAATCGAACTTTAGAAGAAATGGCTAGAACCATGCTTTGTGAAAATAATTTGCCAAAATATTTTTGGGCGGAAGCCACAAATACCGCTTGTTATGTTATTAATCGAGTAGTAATTAGGCATATTTTAAAGAAAACTCCATATGAAATTTTCACAAATAAAAAGCCTAATATTAGCTATTTTCATCCTTTTGGATGTTAATATTTTTGTTTTAAACAACGGTAAAGAAAACCTTGGCAAATTTGATGCTAAAAGTGATGAAGGAATTTTTCTGGGTTATTCCTTAAATTCTAAAGCTTATCGGATATTTAATAAAAGAACTTTAGTTGTAGAAGAGTTTATACATGTTGTTTTCGATGATAATCCCCTTCCAAGGAAGGATTCTTATGTGAATGATGATGTAGGTGTTATAAATACAAATGACGTTAGACATGATGTTGGAGAACCATCATCAAAGGACGAAACAAAAAATGAGGAAACTCATGATCCTCTTGAGAATCCAATCATTGAAGAAAGGGAAGTATCTTATCCAAGAGAGTACAACTATGTCAAGGATGGTGAAATCATAGGTGATCCATCCAAAGGGGTAACAACTCGATCATTTCTTAGAAATATTTGTAATTATGTTGCATTTATCTCATGCATAGAGCCTAAGAATATTAAAGAAGCATTAAATGATGAACATTGGATTATGGATATCCAAGAAGAGTTAAATCAATTTGAGAGAAGTAAAGTATGAACATTAGTTGAAAGGCATAGTAATAAATCTACTATAGGTACTAGATGGGTATTTAGGAATAAGCTTGATGAGAGTGGTAATATAGTGAGAAACAAGGCTAGACTTGTTGCTCAAGGGTATACTCAAGAAGAGGGCATAGACTATGATGAAACATATGCTCCCGTAGCTAGGATGGAAGTAATTAGAATGTTATTAGCATTTGCATGTTTTCATGAATTTAAACTATATCAAATGGATGTTAAAAGTGCATTTTTAAATGGTTTTATAAAAGAAGAAGTGTATGTGGAACAATCTCCAGGTTTTGAAGATTCAAAATTTCCGGATCATGTTCTTTAATTGACAAAAGTGCTTTATGGTTTAAAACAAGCTCCTAGAGCTTGGTATGAAAGATTGTCAAACTTTTTAATTGAAAAAGGTTTTTCAAAAGGAAGGTTGACACTACATTGTTTTTAAAGCATAAAGGTAAAGATTTATTAGTAGTTCAAATTTATGTTGATGATATAATATTTGGTTCTACTAATGATGTTCTTTGCCAATAATTTTCTAAGTTAATGCAAAGTGAGTTTGAGATGAGCATGATGGGGGAGCTCTCATTTTTCTTGGGACTCCAAATCAAGCAAATAAAAGATGGCATCTTCATCAATCAAGCTAAGTACGTCAAAGATATGCTCAAGAAGTTTGGACTGGAAAATGGCAAACCTCATGACACTCCAATGAGCTCTTCAACAAAGCTTGACTTAGATGAAGGAGGTAAATGTGTAGATGTTAAAGTATATAGGTCAATGATTGGCTCTTTGCTTTATCTAACTGCAAGTAGACCAGACATTATGTTTAGTGTTTGTTTATGTGCTAGATTTCAATTATGTCCTAAGGAATCACATTTACTAGCTATTAATAGAATCTTTAGATACCTTAAGGACACTCCTAGTTTAGGACTTTGGTATCCTAGAGACTCTAGCTTTAGCTTGCATGCTTTTTCTGATGCGTATTATGGAGGATGCAAATTAGATAGGAAAAGCACCTCCGGTACTTGCCAATTTCTTGGAAATATGTGATTTCGTGGTTTTGAAAGAAACAAAATTATATTGCATTATCTACCACTGAAGCGGAATACATTTCAACCGGTAGTTGCTGTGCACAAGTTTTATGTATGAAACAACAACTTTTTTATTATGGAATTAAAGTAGGTACTATTCCTATCAAGTGTGACAATACTAGTGCTATTTGTCTCACTAAAAATCCCATTCAACACTCTAGAACTAGCATATTGAAATTAGACATCACTTCATTAGAGACCATGTCGCTAAGGAAGATGTAGTTCTAGAATTTGTTGATACTTTGCACCAATTAGCGGATATCTTTACAAAACCTTTAGACAAAGAAAGATTTTGGACACTTAGGAGAGAATTAGGTTTAACTGACCTATCTTCACTTAGTGTTTAAAATAGTTTTTAGCACTTTAAAGAATAAATGAAAAATGATTATAATGGTAATTTTTGATTGCATTGATTGCATTCATTGCTATTAGTTAGGGGGAGTTTTTGTTGCTTGATGAAAATTAATTATGTTCAAATAAATATTAATTTGATTGATTGAACATGATTAATTTTTAATATATGAGTTGTCAATACCACTATAGCTAATTAATTTAGCATTTTGAGTATTTAAAACGGATTTTTGAAATTTTTGTGCTTCATGCACCGATGCACTTAACAATGCATCGATGCATCCCTCTGAATGTGCATCGATTCATCATGTTGATGCACCGATGCACGCCTTGAATGTGCATCAATGCACAGGGTCATGCATCGATGCACATGGTCATGCATCGATGCATCCGTCGGGTTTTGGGGTTTTAAAGGCTTATTTTTTCTTATTTATCTCAAACCCTAAAAACTATTCTCTCTAGCCATTCATCCCTCTCACTCTAAAAATATCCATTCTTGCTCAAAATCAACGATTTTTCGTCGGAATCTTCAAGCTTTTCAACTTTCAAACCTGCTTCAATCATTAAATCGTGCAAAACAACTCCTCATCCCTCTCAATCCGAATTTTCAAGGTATTTTTCTAAAAACCTCTATTTTACAAATTTCTGATTTTAGAACTAGTTTTAATTAGTTCTAGAATGTACATTATATCGGGCATTAATTGATTGTTGAATCTAAACAAGTTTTAACAACCAATTTCATCAAAAACACAATTTTTAAAAATTGATTTGAATTTCGAAATTAAAAAAAAAATCGAAAATCAGAAATATTTTTGATTTCATTTTTTTCGTCATAAAAACTATACTATAATAAAATATTATTTTCAAATAGTTTTTCAAAACATGCCCATTAGGATATGGTTTCGAGAACCTTGAATTATTGAGGACTCATTTGAGTTTTGGAATTGATTGTGCATACATGTGTTTCAAATTGCATGTGATTTTCCTTATTCTGATTTCCTTTAAACAATGTCAAATCCTAAACACCCTAGGACTTCATCGAGTCGTTCTCGTTTAAACCAACCGCCAAATCCCGTTCCTCCTCCACCAACCAGTCTATTAGGATCTTGTTTTAACATGCCTGAGCGTCGTAAAGACAATTGTACTCTAGGTACAAAAATTCTTTCCAATCCTATAGAATTCGGGAAGAACGTATTCCCTCACTTCAAGCCATGATAGACATTGATTTTGAATACCTTTCGATTCTTCAAACTTGGAAGTTTGATAATTTGTTTCGTCTTCAACCAGTTGTTTTCCATCAATTAGTCCGCATTTTTCTATTCTAATGCGGTCTGTATTCAAAACGAAACTCAATGTGGAACTATAGGAATTAAATCTTACCTTCTAGGACAATATATTCTTGTTGATTCCACAATTATAACTTCAAAATTTGGGTTAGATGACGATGGTGATTATGACGAAAAAGAAACTGTGGAATATCCATATCTCCCAAACGCTAGTGTTAGTACCGTCCGATCTCATCACGATCGTTTTATTCACTTAATGATCTCGTGGTGGTTTCGATCATCCGCGGGTAGGTACTCCACTCTTCGGGCCAAGGATTTATGGTGGATGTATTGTATTAAGAATAAGATCAAAATAAATCTTCCACATATTATCTTTAGTGTGCTAGTCGATACCGTAAACATTATCCCGTCCAAACACGTTGAAACACTAGTTTATGGTTGTCTTCTTAGCAATATTTTTATCAAACTCGGTCTGGATGTCTCTCTTGACAATCCTATTCCTCTCCAAAACCCAATCAATCTCACATCTTTGAAGAAAGCGGATTGGAAACAAGACAAGGTAACCAGTCAATGGGTTTTTAGACCCGACAAGCAAACTCCGGGAGCTAGTTCCTCACGAGATGCTCCTAGCTCCTCTCGTGCTCCTCCTCCTCCGGCTCCTGCTGATGACGATGATCCTGAATTTCAACAGCTTATGCAAGACATCGATGATCACATACCCGATGACGAGCCTGCACCAGAACCAACTCCACAAGAGGATCAAATGCCTCCATATTTTCGATCGTTCTTGGAGACATTTGATCTACGATATGCTTCCATCGAATCACACTTGACTGCTACTCATGAAGCAGTAAATCAATGCTTAGACACTTTGGAAGCTCGACAGATGGAGTTTCAAAGGGAGATGCTTGCACGCATGGATACTCTCTCGCTTGAGATGCAAGCCCGTTTTCCTCCGCCTCCTCCCGATCCTTCTATGGACGAGTAGATTTTGTTTTGGTTTTGGATCATCTTTGAACGTTTATTGTTAAAATATTTTGAATACTTTGGGGATTACTGTTTGACTTGCTTGAATTTGTTTGATATGTGATTTGGATGTTTTATGGATTTTAACTTAATCTATATTGGTTTGGTTTGAATTTTCATTTTTGAGCTAAATGATTATTAATGTTGCATCATATTAGTTGCATTATGACCAATTATTCATATATGATTATGAATATTGATTATGAAACTAATGACTAATCTCTCTTTTGATCTTTGATCTTAGCAGCTTAAGCTATAATTCATTAAAATGTTTAATCAATTGGCTATGTTTTCCAAAGCCTTCTTTCACTTTGTTTTTGATTCTTTTTAATTTAACAAAAAGGGGGAGAAGTGTTAAGCGTGTTAAAATAAAAGTTTTAAAAGTTTTAAAGGGAAGAAGTATAATAGTAAGGGGGAGTAAGTTCAAAATTAATTTCAAAACTTATTTTCAAATAAAATCTTAAAATTACTCAAGTGTTTTGTTATATCAAAAAGGGGGAGATTGTTGAAAACATTTTGATATTTCGATATAACAAATTAAGTTAAATAAATTTTAAGATTTTACAAATGATTTTCTAACTATATTCGATTGAATTAATCGGATATCAAATTATTACTCCAAGTCTTTCAAGATCAATTTTAATCCTTACTAAATGTGTAAAATTGTGATTTGTACTTAAACTATTTTTGAAACAATTTTCACAAAATATTTTGAACCAAAATCAATCCTTAAATCAATTTTTCAAAGGCATGCACCGATTCACCAATCCATGCATCGATGCATCAATTAATTCTTGAACATCGAATGCATTTTATACATCGATGCACATACCATGCATCGATGCACTCAGTACATTTGATGCATCGATGCACAAGACCATGCATCGATGCACTCAGGCTTTTTCAAAACATCGAATGCATTTTATGCATCGATGCACTCTTAGTGCACCGATGCAATGGGTCCAACGGTCAAAATATTTAAATTTTACACTGATGCACCGATGCACCTAGGGTATGCATCGATACATGAGACGCTCCCAACTGAATTTATTAATTGTTTTCACACTTAAACGGCTCTATTGACTCCACTAATCATCCCCAACGTTCAGAATCAATTGAAGGTGTATTTAAACAAGTTTAGAAGCCATTGATCAACAACAAGAAACATCAAGCAACTAGAATCAAGAGAGAATGAAAGAGAAAGCATCAAACCTCAAGTTTGAGCATTTCAAGCATATTTTTCATTCAATATTCATTTTGCTTTCAAGAACACTTATTGTGCTCAATTGTATTTATTCTTTAGTGTTCTTTCTTTGTTCTAGAATTGTGCAAACATATTTGCCTTGTGTGGTTTTTCTTGTAAGTTTGCAAATTTGTAATCTTCTCTTTGAGAAAAGAGTGTTATCAAGAATTGAGGTATATTCTTGAGGGAGTTGTAAGGTTATCTCTTTGGTCTCAAAAGAAAGAACAAATTAGGGAATTTGTTGGAAAATCCTTAGTGTGGATAGCTAAGGTAGTGGACGTAGACTTTGGTGATAAAGTCGAACCACTGTAAATCGCTGTGCAATTACTTTCAATTTTCTGCAAAAGCTTCCACCAAAATTTTTATTACCAATTCACCCCCCTCTTGGTTGATTCCATCGATCGATTAACTCAACACAAAGGCAAAGTTTTACTCAAGCTGACATCTGGTAAAACTCTGGCTTTAAATAATTTTTGTATGTACCTGTCTTGCGTGGAAATTTGATAAGTGGTGGGCTTCTGAATAAGGCAGGTATTAAGTTAGTTTTTGAGGTAGATAAACTTGTACTTTCCCGAAATGGTGATTATGTTGGGAAAGGGTATTTAAGCAATAGTTTATTTGTCATAGAAACTCAATTTAATGAAAATAAAGCTACCACTTCTGCTTATACTGTTGAATTCATTGATATGTGGCATGCTAGATTAGGACACATGAATATTCATGCTTTAAAGAAATTGATAAATATGAATGTTCTGCCTAAACTAGACACAACTAGCTTTAACAAATGTGAAATTTGTGTAGAAGCTAAGCATACTAGACCTCACTTTAAGATTGTTTCTAATAGAAAGATTGAGCTGTTAGAACTTATTCATACTGATCTAGCAGATTTTAGAAACACTGAAAAAAAGAGGAAAACACTAGTACAGAGGAAAACACTACTACAGAGGAAAACACTACTACTCAAGATATACAAAAATTTATCTCCTAAGGACTAAAGATGAAGCTGAAAACTTCTTTCTTATTTATAAGGTAGAAGTTGAAAATCAGTTAGATAGGAGAATCAAACGGGTTAGATCTGATAGAGGTGGTGAATATGGATCTAATTTCTTAAAAGATATTTGTGAAAAGAATGACATAATTCATGAAACTTCAGCCCCCTATTTTCCTCAACAGAATGGTATAGCCGAAAGGAAAATAGAACTTTAAAAGAGATTATGAATTCTTTATTAATAAGTTCAGGGTTATCTGATAACATATGGGGGAAGTCATTCTATCGTCAACTCATATCTCGAACCGAGTTCCTCATAAGAAATTAGATTTTACCCCATATGAATTGTGGAAATGATACACTCCTAATTTACAATACCTGAAAGTGTGGGGGTGTCTGGCTAAAGTGGGTTTGCCAGACTTTAAGAAGTCTACCATCGGACCTAAAACCGTTGATGCAGTGTTTATACTGTATGCTATGAATAGTGCTGCATACAGATTTATGCTTTTACAAGATTATTCTATTTGTGAGTGAAGGGATACTATTTTCTTTGAAAATACTTTTCCTTTAAAGGAACCGAGAATAAATATTGAAACACAAATAGAATATATTCCATCAACTTCTTCTAGTAATCCTTCTAGGTCTTCTGAACATATTGATTTTGAGCCTAGAAGAAGTAAAAAGTAAAGAGTTGAAACCTCTTTTGGACCAGACTTTATTACTTCCTTTATTTCTGAGATAAATGATTTAGACTCCATTTCAGATCCTATAGCTCGAATTTTTCTGTTAGATAAGGATCCTAAAACTTTTGAAGAAGCTATAAGATCTATCGATGCTAGTTTTTGGAAAAGCGCTGTTAATGATGAACTATAATCGATAATGTCTAATCATACTTGGGAATTAGTTGACTTGCCTAAGGGATTCAAACCAATCTCCAACAAATGGGTCTTCCGGAAGAAACTAAGGCCAGATGGTTTGATTCAGCGGTACAAGGCAAGGTCAGCCGTCAAAGGGTTTACTCAAAGGTTTGGTTTAGACTACTTTGATAGATACTCTCCCGTTACAAAAATCTCAACGATTCGTGCATTATTTGCACTAGCCTCTATTCATAAGTTGTAGGTACATCAAATGGATGTTAAGACTACTTTCTTGAATGGAGATCTAGATGAGGAGATTTACATGGAGCAACCACTAGGTTTTGAAGCACCTGGTATGGAAGGCAAAGTCTGTAGACTCAAAAAGTCACTCTATGGACTTAAGCAGTCTCCTAAACAGTGGTATGAGAAATTTCATAAAACTATTCTTAGTTTTGGTTTTGTTATGAATGGTTCGGATGCTTGTGTGTATTCTAAGATGTTTGACACTGAATGTGTTATCATAAGCCTTTATGTTGATGACATGTTGATTTTCAGTTCTAACATTGAGTCTATTAACAAAGTTAAAAATTTCTTGTCCACTAAGTTTGAGATGACAGATTTGGGAGAAGTATATGTAATATTAAGAGTCAAAGTTACCAAAACTGAGAAGGGATTTTCTTTATGTCAAGCACATTATATAGAGAAAGTGCTAAAGAAATTTGATAGTTTTGATGTCGTCCATGCTCGAACTCCTTATGACCCTAACATACATCTAGTTAAGAATAAAAGAAGTAACGTTTCCCAAACTGAATATGCTAAATTAATTGGAAGCTTAATGTTCTTAATGAACTATACTCGGCCTGATATTGTTTATGCTGTGAGTAGACTGAGTAGATATAATCATAATCCGAGTGGTGAACATTGGATTGCTCTTAAATACTTACTGAAGTATCTTAAGGGTACTTTGGATTGGAAACTTGAGTTCGTTGGCTTTCCTGCGGTACTGGAAGGGTATTGTGATGTCAACTGGTTTATGATAATGATGAGGTAAGCTCTACGAGCGGGTATGCTTTTACTTTTGGTGGAGCAGCAATCTCGTGGAAATCATCAAAACAGACTTGTATTGCTCGTTCTACCATGGAGTCAGAGTTTATAGCTCTTGACCTAGCTGGGCAAGAAATCGAGTGACTTAGAAGCTTGTTAGCAGATATTCCGTTATGGGGAAGACCGAATCCTCCGGTTTCATTATTGTGTGATTCACAAGTTGCGATATGTGTGGCTAAGAACCAAGCTTACAATGGTAAGAAAAGACACATTCACATAAGATATGAATCTGTTAGACACTTAATAAAGAATAAAGTGCTCTATTTAGAGTATGTGAAGTCGGAAAAGAACTTAGCAGATCCACTTACCAAAGGGTTAAGTCAGAAGTTGGTCCTAGATTCGTCGAGGGTGATGGGTCTAAAGCCCATTGGTTGAGGAATTCATGGTGGATACCCAACTTAGTTATCTAAGTTCCATGAGGTCAAACGAAACCACGGAAAGACTCGTAGTGCACATTCCTACTGTCTATCCCTATGATGAATAATGTGCATGCCCAAGATGAGCTTAATTGCTCTTAATAAATTCATAGCCCAGGCTTTTGGTGGTCTTAGTGAGAAAGACTTGATGAATTTACCGATTTTGGCTGAATATCTATTCTTAATAAGTTCATAACCCAGAGTGAGTGGGTATGAAATGATGAACTTACCGACAGAAAGGTTGAGTTTGTTAAACTCTTAATAAATTCAAATCCAAGTATTTGGATGGTTCTAGTGAGAAGGACTTATTGAATTTACCGATAAATGAGGTTGAATATTTATTCTTAATGACTTCTTAGCCCAGAGTTTGGGTGGTTCATTTATAATGAACTTGAAGAAAGTCACCATACCCTTTGTGAGGTTGAGCTTTTATAAAAGCTCTTAATTATTTCATATCTCTGTTAAGGGTGGTTTATATCGAGATAAACTTAATGAAATAACCTATGTAAGTGAGAAGGGTTAGCCGTCTTCTATGAAAAATGTTAGGCCATTTTTTTAGCACACTTACTAGAATCCTGAGGTAAGATGGCCAAATATATACTTTTGTATATATATATATATATCTTACACATCGAGGACTCAGGTGGATGAAGGGGTTAGTTGTGTGTTATGAGTTTACCCCCATCTTAGAAAGTTCCAGACTAGTTTCACTTATCTAAGAGAAGGATTGCTCATCATCACTATGTACTAGTTCCAGATACGTTCACTAGTGCTTAAGCAACTAATCTCACTATTGCTCTTCTGGAAAGTTTGTTTTCATGTTTCAGAAGAATTCTTTTGCATTAGTGGGGGAATATTGGTAATGCTCAATCCCACATAGTATTGGAAATACTATTGGGAATGAGTATTTATGGTTTGGATTTCCCACTTCCTTGTTGAGTGAAAGAGAACAAGGGGGACTCTTTGCGCACTGCCACTGCCGTCCGTCTCGTATCGTCTCGGCTCGGCTCGGTACGACTCGTCTCGGCTCGGCTCAGCTCGGCTCGTAATCGTGGTCGTGGTCGTGGTAATACGTGTCTTCGACACGTCCACGCGGAAACTATCTTTTTAGAGAAAATTCAAAAATTAAACAGCTTTTCCTAAATTAAATCAAAAACGTTAAGATGTATCTGGACTGATTTCCAGCTTTGTACAGAGGAGACAAACTGTTAATATCATGAGTTACAAGAGTTATTAGATTTAATTCCAGGGGTTACATGATATAATTTCGAGAGTTATAACAGCTGAATAATGATGCAATGAACCTGGACTATTTTTGAGTCTGGTTCATCTAGACGTTTCAGCTGTTACAAAAGAAGAGATTTAATCCTGAAATTTTATGGATGATTTTAACCCTATTTTTAGCCTATAAATAGAGGGTTATATTCAGCTTCCCAACTCACTCTCAACATTCATAATTCACTCTCCAAGTGTTTTCTAAATATTCTCTATGTGTGCTTTCCGATAAGAAGAGCAATACCACCGGTAGTCCACTCCGATTTTGGGTGTACGGAATTCGGAGCGACCGTGTTAACCTCGGGGGACGGTCTGCCTAGTGTAGCGATTACACACATCGGGGCGAATTCGTTTCTAAGACAGTGGTTATACCACGACACGGTTTACGAATCTTTTCCTTTTAATTACTGTTTATATTTCCAGTCAGTGCTAACGGTGTAGTGTTGCAGTTCATATATCCAACACCTATTGAATTGTTTTATGCCTTATTAAATGTATATTATTTAAAATTTTATCAATTTATCTTTTTGACAAACATTAATCATTAAATAAAATATTTTTTAATATTAATCGATGTCGTGTATCATATCATGATATTGTGAAATGGATATTTTAAAAATTTATTAATTTTTAAATAAAATTTTATGTTTTCTAAAAATTATTTTAGAGTTTTAATAGTTTTTTTAATTTTTTTTATTTCTAATACAGTGTTACTATTGATTTAAAAAATTAGCATAAATAATAATAATAATTTTAATAACATTTTTATATTAGTATACAATTATTAAATAAAAAAATTCCATACCATTTATCTAAAGATCGTTATCATCTTTAATATTAATTCATATATAAATTTATTATTATTCAACTTGTAATCATTGTTGTTAAATTTAATATATATATATATATATAATGAAATATTTTTCCACTTATAATATAGGTGTCACGGTAAAATATAAAAAGATCAGTAAAGAATGAAGGGTAAAATATGGCGGTAAGTAAGTAAACTATAAAGTGGTTGGTCCATCGTTATATCAACCAAAGATAATGATTTGAGTTAAGGAATTGAGAGCATGAAAATGATTAGAATGGTGACCTTAGAGACTTCCTTTAACTAATTACACAACTACGTGCCATTGCTTGCGACCTTGGGGATAAGGTCATACTAAACCCAACAAATAAATAATTTCGTTAAATTAATTAGCTAGGGTTCTCTTTAAAATTCTCTAGCTTCTGATTTGCTACTATTTTTTGTTAATTGCTCTCAAAGCTAACATAATTTTAATTTGGATACTAAAGAAATCACATAATTTTCTACCTAGAATTAATTTTACTTAAGTAAACATTCGATTTATGCTATATAGACTATTGGATGGGGGTAAATTCAGGAATTTTAATATTAGATCGAAATAATAATAATATTTTTTAGGCCAAAACTATTTTTTGTGTTAACATATCTAAATTGAATCATTATTTATTGAGAGAGGCCAAAAATGCAATTTCTCCTTTGATTAAAGGGATGAATGGGTTTAAATTAAACTAATTTGTTTTTGAAGGATCTTGGAGATGTTTTGGGTGAATTTAGACACTAAATTTATTTAGAAAAGACATGATCAGTTAAGGTTTTGAAATTTAAGGGCAGATTAAGAAATATTTTTTTATTGAAAAAGGAAATTTAAGATTGTAAAATTTAGTTGAAGTTGGAGCATTAAGCATGAATGAGAGATGATGTGGTTAAAAAAGAAGATTCACTTTGCATCCAAAAGGTGTTGTCAATAATTCATCACATATATTGATTTCATCATTCAAAAGTACAGTTCACAGCATAGAAGGAAAGGGGAGAAAGAATCTCAGATGCTATTCGGTAGAATGAACATACCAAGAGACAAGCATCAGTCTTTCACATTTATACATGCCATAAGTAAAAGCAAAAGGTAAATAAAACAATCCAAAAATAGAGGGAGAACCAAAGGTGAAATCAAGACAAAGGGGCTGTCAATAATGAAAATATGTTTGTGTTCTAATCATATGGTATTTAAATAATATTCACTTATTTGAGCTTGATTCATGACATCTCTTTCTTGTTAGAGCAGTGCGGATGAATAGAAGGATGTTAGTAGATACGATTGCACTTTTAAAACTTTTAAATATTTTACTCTTTAAAATTTTTAAATCCTTACGTAGTTTAAGTAGTTTTTTTATATTATTTTATTAATGATATAATTTTATATTCCTAACATAAAATTTTGTATTTGTTCCCGATTGTATTAGTAGAGTCTTGGGTTGGAGGGAGAAGAGAGGTTGATATAGAGAAAGAATCAGATGATGATGGATAATGTTTGGTAGTTAGAGAGGTGCTTTTCTAAGGAGATTTTAAGGTCGAAGGTCGTAGTTGTGATGGAGGCATGCCCCCACATTGGGTCCTACAACCCCTCTCATTTTGATAGTTGATACCCACAATTTGGATCCCCCACTTCCACATTTTATCCCTAAATAATGTCGTTTCTCTTTCCATCTAGGTAGCCTGCCTCTTCTCCAATGCATGCTAAAACTAAAACCCCACCCTACTTCATCTCTTTGCCTTTAGCTTTTTAGCCAGGCACCACCAGTCCCCATCAATAACCCAAACCCTTTTCCTTTTTCATTTTATTAATTTGTATATTAATTTGGCCTTTTTATGTTCTGTAAACACATATATATACCCTTCTCCACATACTCCATTGCCCACACCAGAATTGGAATTATTCACTTCTCTCGTCTCCTTTCCGAATGCCGGAAAACATGAGCATATCTGTAAATGGACAGTCCCAAGTCCCACCTGGATTCCGATTTCACCCCACGGAAGAGGAGCTCTTGCAATACTATCTCAAAAAGAAGGTTTCCTATGAGAAAATAGATTTAGATGTAATTCGGGATGTTGATCTTAATAAGCTCGAGCCATGGGATATTCAAGGTACATATGCAAGTTGGTATTGATTTTTATATACGTTCCATTGCCATTTACTTTATCAACAATTGGTTTGCAGAGAGTTGCAAAATCGGATCCACTCCTCAAAATGATTGGTACTTTTTTAGCCACAAAGACAAGAAGTATCCCACCGGAACTCGCACAAACCGTGCCACCGCCGCCGGATTCTGGAAGGCGACCGGGCGAGACAAGATCATTTATAGCAACTTCCGGAGGACCGGGATGAGAAAAACGTTGGTTTTCTACAAAGGGCGAGCTCCTCATGGCCAAAAATCTGATTGGATCATGCATGAATACAGGCTAGACGATAGCATCGTTGAAACAACTGTAAGCAAGCCTTTAAGTCAACCTTTTTCATTACCAGTATATGTTTTCTATCGGGAAACAGAAACTGTGAAAACTTTAGACTTTTATCCTAGATGTTTTACGTTGTAACAGGACAGGACAAGGAGAAAAATATTTAGTATAATTCTCACTCTGGTACCATGTTTTTTTTTTATATATAAATCAAGGTCTCCAATGCTATGGAAGAGGGAACACAAGAAGAAGGATGGGTGGTGTGTCGTATCTTCAAGAAGAAAAATAATCAAAAAACCCTGGATGATCCCATTAGCTCATCTCTGAGTTCAGAAACCAGGAACCATATGTTCGGTTCATGTAATGAAGGAGACTTGGAGCAGATACTCGAACACATGCGACGGAATTGCAATGAAGATGATATAGTAAACAACAGTTCGAGATTCATCAGGCCTATCGAGACAGCCATCGGCAATGGCTACCCGGACTCATTCATGAAACTCCCGAGCCTCGAGAGCCCGAATTCGACGAGCAGCCAAACCGGTTATCGGCAGATAATGATGGACAGTGGAGGTTCGATCACAAATAAGGTGAGTGGTAATGAGTCACGACTCACAAACTGGGCAGCGCTGGACCGGCTCGTAGCCTCCCAACTCAACGGGCTAACAGAGACATCTAGGCAATTGGCCTGCTTCAGTGACACCTCTATGGTTTACAGCAACCCCAGCACTGATCACCAAAATCATGATGATCTCCAATTACCGGCCGTTCAATACAACAGCGAGATAGACCTGTGGAGTTTCACTAGATCATCATCTTCATCCGACCCATTGTGCCACGTGGTGAATGCTGGTGTATAACAGAACAACCCTACATATAATCATACCTTAGTACCTAAAGTCAGCAGGTTATTATTACAGCTATCAGTTATGTTGATGAATATATATATATACGTGTAGAGATGATAAATAAAAAAGTGAGAATTATTCTTCGACGAGGGACCCTTATCTTTACTGAATCAAGATGTCTTCCATTTTCGTAAATGTGCTCTCTAGAAGCCTTGCAAAAACTCTAGCTGATTTGATTAATCTCTTCTTTCAACCTCAATATAATCATTCCCTTCTGCAATGATCAAAGTGGCTTTGTTTTCTAATTATCTCCGAGCCACATGGTCTGTCGGATTGTTTTTAGGTTTTGAACCACCGGTACTACTCGCCTCGGTTCATGCATTTTTGTTTCATCAATCCATTATGGGATTACTTGTAACTATTTCAAGGACATGAACTAAATCCACAACTCATACATAATACATAAACTAATGACAGAATTTGAATAAAATATTTTTAATCCTACCAGCACGTTACTATATATGTATTTAAATATAATCAACCAACAATAAAACGTAGTACTTGTTTGACTGAACATAATATATATATATATAGGTATTTATTAAATTAGCTTGGATATACCCTTCAGAGAGAAGAAATGTAGCTATCAATTACAATTGATATTAACCGACAAAAGGGGTAGCATTTATACGCATATATACATAATTGATTTTTAGTTGAGGGAATACCATCAAGTAGTTTGTTGAGACCAGGAAGGGGAGAATGTTCCAATGATATATCTTGTTGAAACTTGAAACTCATTCCCGGGCCACCCATTGACTCTTATTGGTAAAACCGGGGATCCCATGTGTATATATGCCAATACCCAAATATCTTCCAAAACGGTACCGTCTTGATATCAAACAAGTAGCGGGATTCTAGGCCATGCCACCAACCAATGCATAATAACTTTTTTCTTCTTTTTTTCATTTTTGAAAAAAAATCTCTATTTGATGTGATACCAAAAAAACCCTAAAGGAATATATATATGTGTTTGAACATCAACCCCCTCGTTCTGTCTCAAACATCGTGAAGAAGACGAAGACATATTAGACATGAGATTAGAAAGAGAAGAAAAGACATTATTCCTTAATCATAGTGTTTATGCCTCGGGCTTCTCCAAATCTCGACATTTTTTCAAAACAAACAACTTTTGCCTTAACAAAAAGATGTTACACTTTTCTTGCATGCACTAGGCTTAGCATAGATTGTGTCTTAACTATCGGTTGCCTCAGCACAGACTGTCGGCCAACTTGAATGGATCCAAACATATATGCAGTAGTCGGTGTAGGTTTCTGCAGCAGAAGTTTCAGTGTTTAAATTTTCTTAATTTAAGTATAGTTAAATTGCTGGTTGGTTTAAGGCATGAAAACTCCAATATTTTATTTCTTTTAACTTAATCATCATGCCAAATCAGTGTTTTTTTTTCTTATTACGGTCTTTCCCTGTTGTCGTTTTGTGATATGAAATTGTAATAATTAATTGTCAGAAAAAAACAAGTTTAAGTCAAACTTCAATTGCACCTTTAACCTGATATTAAGAGTATTTATTCTTTTGCACTGTGTGTTGTATAACCCCAACAGCTTGCCACTGAAATCAAGAATGCCAATTTGGTTCATAAAGCAAAAATAATAATGAAAAGCCAATCCCTAGACGGCTAAACCCTTAACCTGATAGTTTAATCAACAGTCCAAATAATATGTTAAAGTCAATATCCAACTATATCTTTATCAGATTCTTCTTGCTTTGATTACACTGTCTTTTCCCTACGCGGCATTAAAAGAAACATATTCCATTGTACAAAATCAATAGAACAAGGAGGGTAAGGGCATAGGATAAAGGAGAGATTATTTGGTTAAAATTTTAGTGGTACAATTTGTCGTCAGGGACTCCTCCAAAATTTGTTTTGTTTTTCTTTTGCTGATAGTCAACTTTTCTGAGAAAAATAGTGAACTCATATATTTAAACATTGATGATGTGTGAATAAGATTAATATACTATTAAAAATGAATATTTTTTAATATATGCCCTCAATATCTAATTAAGAATATAATCTTGTGTTCATATTTCCTTAATTTTAAGGTTACAAGATTTGTCACCAAGTCAAACTTTAGGTTTTCCATCAAATACAACAAGAAAGACAAATTGACATTTAAGCAAAACCTATATTTTGATGAATTTACATGCAAATTATGTTTTACGTCACAAGGCACAAAATGGAAGTGGATTTGCAGACAAAGCCTTGAGTCGGCAAAAATAGGTTGTTGGATGGAGCAGTTTGATCGGCGTCGATGGGTCATAAATGTAGTTATTTTTGCGATCAAAGGGTCTAATCATGGTGGAGACAGCTAAATCGCAGTTTAGAGATGGGAATTAAGAGGGTTAATCATGTAAGGTGGGGGTGGGGTCGGTGCATGCAGGCAAGGTGTTACATCTTGGATCAAAATAGGGGGCACATAGAATAATTTTAATTTGTGGGAAGGGGGTTAGCTTTGGAAAAACAAAACTAGGCCGGAGAATCAAATCTCCCTGGATATTTGATGTGATTAAAAGGTGGGAGAGTCTATTCCCCCCTTTCTTTGAATTTCACGACAAGCCTTTCCTTTTTCATTTCCTCCCTATTATATCTTTATTAAATAATGTATCTGCTTCTTTTTTACTAACCCTATAATATATACATTAATATATACATGCATGATCCTATATTCTATTGTTGGATCCTCTAAAGTAGTTCGTTTGTTTATCTGTTGCATGCAGATGCAAGCACGTAAAGTCAAGCGAATACATACAAAATGTGTGTAATATATATCCAACATTCGGGAGTTTAATTAGTTTGGGATAATGTATATAAGTTGTAACATCCCAAACAACGGGCTAGTGACTAAAGTGTAAGATTTTAAAACTTCGTAATTAAATTTTGATAAATTAAAAATTCAGGGAGTTAATTGGAAATGATTGGTGTAGGTTTGTTTAGCAAAGATTGAAAGATGGAAGGGCATACTGATCTTTAGACAAAAAATGAATTTAAAATTTCTTAGTGGTGTATTATATACACATGAATGAAGAAATCTATAATTCTATTCATCCTTTCTTCATCCTCTCAACTGTGTCTTCGTATTTATGGGACGTTTGGTTCACAGAATGTAAAATTATCTTTGAGAATAACATTACTGGAATGTAACATTACTATGGGAATATTGCATTACCTTGTTTGGTTTGTTTAGCATGAATGTAAGATTATAGTGTTTGGTTGGAGAAATATAAGATTACTTGGATGCATATTTTACCAAATTATCCTTGTGATATATTTTTTAAAGTTAAACTTTAATATTAATTTATAAATATTTGAATGAAAATTCATAAAAAAATATTTTAATCGTTATACTATCTAACTTTTGAGGAGAAATTACATTTAATATATAATTAATATAATTAGTATATTAAATTTATATTTTAAATAATGTTCATAAATATCATATTTATTTATATAAAATATAATATAATATAAAAAAATATTATGGTACTAAAATATTATTTTAAATAATTACATTTTTACAATAATAATATTTTTTTCATCCCATAAAATTATAAATAATAAAATATTGAATATTTAAAATATAAAATATAAAATATTTTAAATTATTAAAATTATTAGTATTTTAGTAAATCAGACTCTTTTTATATTATTATTATTATTATTATTATTATTATTATTATTATAATGTTGAGTAAAGTATGAAAAATAAGAATTTAGAAGGATCATTATAAAAAGAATTCATTAGTCCAAGGGTTTTTGTCCAAAGTGGTGGGAATGTAAGATTATCTAAGAATTTAGAGGTAATGACATTCCCACCATTTTAACCAAAAAATGCTACTATTGGGAAAAGAGTATTCCCGGTAATGTAAGATTCCGTGAACCAAATGTGGGAATACAATTCCGAAAAAAAAACATTCCCTTTGGTAATGTAAGATTCCGCAATCCAAACGCATCAGGTAATAAATCTTTACCTCAGTTATTTCTTGTAAATTTTGATTGGTTTTGATTCTTGGGGTATTAGGGAAGCTTGATAAAGTTTAAAGAGAAGTAAAAACTAAAGGATGGATAAGTTATTGGAAATTGAGTAAATAGGGTTTTTGGGGAGAATTTATGAGAAATGATTAATAAATGGATTTTGAAGTTATATTTGACTTGTTATAAACTAGAATAAGAAGTTTAAGGTGTTGGAAAATGATTTGGAGTACGTGGAATAATTGGGATGATTTTTGGTTTCAAGTGTTCTAGTGGGATTTGGAATGATTAGGAATGTTAAAGTGATATAAGTTGAGTTTAATAAGTGTAGTTGAGTTTAAAGACTTGAAAGGAGTTAAAAGTGTGGGATTTAGGTGAGTGTTGGTAAATTTTCGAGTTAAAATAGGAAATTTATGGGTAAGAGTATTAGTACTGGATGAACAGTACCTGTACTTCAAAGCAGAAATAGGTGAAATATGGGTTTGAGTATTGATACTAGAGGAACAATATCGATATTATAAGGTGAAATTGTATAAATCAGTAGAACAATATCGATACCGTAGGAGTAGCATCAATATTAAGGCTATCGATACTAATGGAAAAGTATTAGTACCATTTTTGGAAGACGAATTCCATAATGTAGATTGGGTATCGATACTGACGTATAGTATTGATTAGGGCTGTAAATGAGACGAGACAGATCGCGAGCTACTCGAGATCGACTCGATCTTGGCTCGATAAATACTCGGATCGAATGGACTCGACTCGAGCTCGAACTCGACTCTAGTTCTTAACGAGCCGAAACGAGCTACTCGATATTCGACTCGAAAAGCTCGTGAGCAGCTCGAAAAAATATTATATTATAATTTTATATTTTTTAAAATTACATTATTAAAAATATATTAAAAATACATTATTGATGAATAAATATTCTTGAATTGAAAATGGTTAAAAATTATTTTTGAATAAATATTCTTATATTTATTTTAAATTGATAAAAAAATTATTTCTCTAATGACAAATATTTAATATATTTCTAATGAAAATATTTGTAATAACTAATTTTTTAAATTGTTGTTATATTTTGAGGTTTTGGGTTCAAATATCATAAATATCAAGGGTTTGAGCATTTAATATCAAGATACTATATTGTACTTACTTCATAACTAATTATGTGATAAGGTTTAGGGTTTAGGATTTAGAGTTTATGTGATAGGATTTAAGGTTTAAAGTTTAGAGTTTAAGGTTTATGTGTTAGGGTTTAAGTTATGCCATGAAGGTAACATACAAATTATGCAAAATGATGTTATGTGGCTCATAAATAAATTATTCACATACTTATACATAAACATATCAACATGCAAAATAAATATACACAACTAATTAAAGAAAACAATCCTAAACAGAGACTAAATTAAGAAAAATCTAAATGTGATGACTAATTTAAGCTAAAATTTAAATAATTGAGGGACTGTTTTGTACAAAACGCATAAATCTAGAGAGCCTAAAGCTAATTTACCCCTAAGGATCAAATTCGAGTTTGAGTTTGAGCTTTAATCGAGTTCGAGCTTGAATCGAGCTCAAAATCGAGCTTCAATCGAGCTCGAGTCTCGAGCTTCAATCGAGCTCTTGAATTTTTTTTGAGTTCGAGCCTTTTTGAGTTCGAGTCGAGTTTTAATATTATCTTTCGAGTTCGAGTCGAGCTTGAAAATTTTAGGCTCGCGAGTTTTCGAGTTCGAGTCGAGCTCGGCAATACTCGAGCTCGACTCGGCTCGTTTACACCCCTAGTATCGATACCATGGTGAGGAAGTATCGGTACTGGACATGGAGTATCGATACTATTCAGCTTGAAATTGTGAATTAGGTGTTTATTCTAGCTTAAGTTATTGATGATTGATTAATCATAATATGAACTCCAATATTCATCTCGATCATTTTATTGTGTCAATTTTGAACGAAGGCAAGTTTCGGACGATTCGACGGTATAAGATATCTATCAAGAGTGATAAGGATTTTGCTTTGACTTAGTCAGACAAAAAGGTGAGTGCATACTAGTATAATATATTATTATATGGAAAGAAGATTTGCGATGAGTCTATTTTCAATGTTTTGATTAAAATAATATTTTGAAAGCTATTAAATGTTTGGAATACATGTTTACATGAATATAAACATGGTTATGATCCTATTACTACGAGTACATGCACTATTTACATTGTATACTATGTGTTATTGATCAATGTGATTATATGAAAATGTGATATAAGCTATGGAAATGTATAAATGATAAAGCTCAAAAGTATGTGATATGAGAGTTATAGGTATAATTGGCATGCCAAGAGTTGAGGGTTCAACGCGGTTCTTCAGGACAATTCTACCTGATCCTTCGGGACATTTCTACACGGTCCTTCGGGTCATTTCTATGTGGTCCTTCGGGACAATTTCTACGTGGCACTTCGGTGCATATTCTACGCGGCACTTCGGTACAACTCTATGTGACAGTTTTGACTGCAACCCAATGCACAACCTCAATATACTCACATACGTTGAGTTCTCAATGATGATGTACCATGAGCTATTAAAGAAATGACATGAATGAACAGTGCATGATAATATATGCTTTTGTTTTATGAAATGTACTATGATTTATTTATCATATGTTTTTTTATAAAAGTTTAAAAATAAGATTATTTGTTTTTAATGTTTTATTTATGCACATTATGTCTCACTAAGTCGAAGACTTAGCGTGTGAGTGTTTTCACACGTAGGTTCAAAGATGTCAGGAGAACAAAGCTAGGACAAGTCAAGACAACATATCATTACCAAAGATATATCATAAACGATTTAAGCATGTATGTTCTTTTGTTACATTGAGTTTTGTTGGCATGTAATTAAATGTTTAAATCGTATATGCTCTGATCAATCTTTGTAAACATATTTTATTATATTTATGTAAGTTATTAAATATTTATTTTTAGTGTGAGTTTAAATTTTTAATATTTACTTTTATGAAGGGTTCCACCATTTTAATTAAATACAAATAAAAGTTTAATTTTTCAACTACTTTTTAATAGTCAATGATTTGAAAATTCAATATGACACATCAGATTCGTATCCGAGTCGGATACTGGTCAATAACATTACATAAGTGGTACATGTGAAGTCAGACGTTACATAAGTGGTACATGTGAAGTCACGTGAGGGATAATATTATAAAATAATAATTAATTTATTGTAAATTATAATAGACGCAGCGGTCCAGAAATCAAGATTATAAGACAAATGACGAGAGCAGTGAGATTTGTAGGCTAAGAAGAAGACAGCAGAATAA
The DNA here is from genome assembly GCF_006381635.1 of Hibiscus syriacus. Lineage (NCBI taxonomy): Eukaryota > Viridiplantae > Streptophyta > Magnoliopsida > Malvales > Malvaceae > Hibiscus > Hibiscus syriacus. Next base: position 252,922 of record NW_024062804.1, on the reverse strand, counting down.
ACAAACAGGGAAATAGAACAACGTTTAGTAAGCATCTTAAGAAAGGCTTGAGATTAATGGACCTAATTAAATAAAATTAAAATAAAAAAATATTCAAATAGGCCGTAAGTATCTTTGCTGCCCTGCCGGTTGTTACCTGAAGTATCAGATTGTGATTAAGTTTAAAAATAATGGTTATTAAATTTTGAAGTATAACGTTTAGACGGATTATGATTCTAAAATTTTAAAAATTAATTGTAAAAATAAAAATAAATATTTTATATTTAAAAATAGTAAACTAACTTAAAAAATATTATATACTAATTATTAACTATTTTAAATTTATTTGAAAAAATGATTTCAAAAATAACTTCAAAATATATTTAGAATTATGAATTATTTTTAATCTTTTAAATAGTAAAACGGATTTAGATAATTATCTTGTTTTTATTCAAAAATATTTATATTAAGGCTTAATACCTCTTACTTGCATTGTTGTTATAATTTTCAAATTGAATCTTGAATTGCTTTTTATTTAGTTTATTATTTTCTTTAACTCACAAATAAAAAAAATGTCATGATCCGCACGAATCAAATACCTCAGTGGTTAAAAAATGATTGTTATTCATAGATATTATGGGTTTGAGCACATCGTATGTCAGGAGTGTTTGAACTTTCACTATCAAATAAGTTGAAAACCTTTCAAACGGATATTATCTTATAATAATATAATTAAAAAAATCTCAAAATTTTAACTTTTATAGTTTGAGTTTATATTTTTCTCAAAAATATGATTTAATTTATTTAAAAAAATTAAGGGTCATGTTTTTTTTTCAATGCTACAATTTAAATTGAATTAATAAAAATATAAATATTGTTAAGTTTATCATCATACTAATTATTATTTTTAATCTAATGATAAATATTTTAATTTTGTGTATTTGGAAAAAACTTTATAATTTATGATATATTTGTCGTAGAAGATTTATGTGAAAAAAATATATCAACGAGTAATAATTATCTTTTTGGCCATCAACTACTAATAATTTTGCTCTTATAATTTTTGGCTAATTATTGCATATAAAAGGTATACATTTTAGTTGAGCATCTTCTTTTATTTTCGTCCACCCTCTCCCCACTCTCCCGCCCGCCCCTTCAAAAGGCAAAACGTTTCATTTCCCCTTATTAAATCATAACGTAGTTTCCCTCCCTTTTTTGTTTTTAACAAAAGAATTAAGAGTAAATTATATATTTAGTATCTTAATTATTATTTTTATTCTGTTTTAATCACTTAATTATTTTTTAAAATTATATTTAATTTAAATTTTATTTTTATCATTCATCATTAAAAATTAGATTTAGTTAGATTTCAACTTTTCGAATCCTAGAGTCTTTTGGGTTCATTTCCCTATGAGAACCCAATAATTTGATTGCTTGGACGAAAATGTACACCGTAGCTATTCTAAAACCTATTTCAGCCCATATGAAAAAACAAAAGCTGCCCCAATGCTCTCATGTTGGGCCACACAAGTTCTATGGCTCGTCCAAATCAATGTCACCTCTTGGCTCTTTCGCCCAAGACTAGGATATTTACCCTTAAGAGTGATTAATATCTTTGTTACCTGTTTTTTTCGAAGAGATAAATGATTAATTATAGAATATGATCTATTTTATTTGAATATATAAAATCAGAGAGATTAAATCTGCGTCCAAGAGTTAATAACAAGACGATGCATTGGAATATTACCCAAATGCAGTGGGAAAATTCAACATGCAAAAGCCTAGAACAAAGTTTCCAGTATTTGAATTTAACTCAAATTATTAAAAGCTTCAACTTGGGTTATTGGAAAAACGAGGAGTGTAAATTAGTCCCTGTACGTAAGTTGTCAGAAATTTCAGTTTTTGTTTGTACTTTCCAATGTAGAAAAGCATTGGTTCTCTTTTGTTTCAATTTTCAAACAAACACGTTGCAAATTTGTCATATTTGAGAAGACGACGACTAAAGTTAAAAGACCAACCTCGTCTGTTTCTTTACGGGAAAAGTTGTCTGTCATTTGTCATGGCAAACTTATTTGACCCCTCTATTTACTGTTCTCTCATTTCCCAAGTCACCTATGCAACTTATATGCTTGCACAACTTATAGAACTCTTCGAGCCATCTTATATGCTTGAACCCTTGGTATTCTTCCCCAAACAAGGAAGTACATAGAGATGAATAAGGAGAGGCTGACGGCAGAAATGGCTTTCACAGACTCCACCTCCGCCGTCATCAAAATTCGGCGGAGACTGCCTGATTTCTTGCAATCTGTGAAGCTTAAGTATGTTAAGTTAGGCTACGGTTATTCATGTAACCCCGCCATGATACTCTGCTACTTTCCAGTGCAACTCTGGTTCAGTTCACCGGTCTAAAATGGAATATCATTTCAGAGTTATGGACCAGCCAAGCCCTTCGGCTTGAGAGCATTGATGTTGCTACAAGGCTAGCTGGTTCACTGGTCGTATTCTTTCTCCTTGGTCTCTACTTTGCCAAGCGGTCAAGGCCGGTTTACCTCGTCGACTTCGCTTGTTTCAACCTGAAGATGATCGTAAACTGTCAGTCGACTTGTTCCTGAAGATAACTGAATATAATGGAGCTTTCACGGAGGGCACGCTTCAATTCCTAAGAAGTATAACAACTCGGTCTGGTTTAGGCGATGAGACGTATTTCCCTCCAAGAATAACATCGAGTCCACCTGACCTATGCATGGAAGAAGCTCGAGCTGAAGCTGAAGCAGTCATGTTCACTCGACTCGCTTTTTGAGAAAACCGGAGTTAAATCGAATGATATCGGCATCCTCATCGTGAATTGCAGCTTATTTAATCCAAGCCCATCTCTCTCGGCCATGATAGTCAACCACTAAAAACTACGTACTGAGATCATGAGCTACAACCTTGGAGGAGTGGGGTGCTGCGCAGGCCTTATATCGATCGAGCTTGCTAAAACCCTCCTTCAAGCCAATCCTAATATGTATACCGTAGTGGTAAGCACCGAGAACATTACCCTGAATTGGTATTTCGGCAATGACAGGTCCATGTTGCTATGCAATTGCATATTCCGCATGGGCGGAGCTGCCATGCTCTTGTCGAACAAGGCACAGGACAAGGTTCGTTCAAAGTACGAGCTACTTCATTTGGTTCGAAGTTCGAACCCATAAGGGTGCGGATGATAAACATTACAATTACAACTGCGTTTACCAAAGAGAAGATGAAAACGGAATTGTTGGGGTTTCATTGGCTCGTGAATTAATGGCTGTGGCCGGAGAGGTGTTGAAAACCAATATCACCTCTCTGGGTCCACTTGTTTTACCATTGGCAGAGCAGTTCAAGTTCTTCGTTAGGCTTGTTCGAAAGAAGATTTTCAAGGCCAAAGTTAAGCCTTACATACCTGATTTCAAGCTTGCTTTCGAGCATTTCTGTGTCCATGCGGGTGGAAGGGCGGTTTTGGATGAAATACAGAAAATTTTGCAGTTAAACAGATTGGCATATGGAGCCTTCAAGGATGACTCTACATAGATTTGGAAATACTTCAAGTAGCTCCTTGTGGTATGAGTTGGCTTACACTGAAGCTAAAGGTAGGGTCTCGGGTGGTGACCGGGTGTGGCAGATTGCATTCGGGTCGGGTTTTAAATGTAACAGCGCTGTCTGGAAAGCTCTTAGATCGACTCCTATGAATGAGACCAGGGGTAACCCGTGGAAGGGTGAAACTGATAAGTATCCGGTGAAGGTTCATGTTGCTTGATCATCTCCAGGGAGGATGTAAGATCTTATATTAGTGGATAAACTTATGAAATTTGAAGGGGAGATAAATTTTTAAATTTTAAGAGTGCCAAAACATATTTTCAATAGAAAATATAAAAAAAAAATCTAAACACCTAATTTCATCCCTAATTATCTCCAAGTGGAGTCAATTCATCGGATGCCAAGCACATGGGTTTCTTTTTCTTATATATACATAAAGAATGGAATGTTCTTTTGGTGTTGCTATATATGGTTGTTATTTTTTAGCTTTACCTCTATAAATTGAGCCAATTAGTGGATTAGTTTAGGTGATAATACCGTCTTCTCTCTTGCTTCTTGGGCTAGAAAAATGTGTTCGAGAGCATGTGGACTATGTCTTCGGTGCTTGCGTACCTTGCTTGGCCTCTCCCATACCCATAGAAACCAAATATCGACCTCGCGGTCATATTCCCATCAACTTCTCGGCCAATTCTCGTTTACCTTGTCAACCAGTCGCCTCCAACCCCAAGCAAGACGATGATAATGTCACGGACTAGAATTTCAACTAGCAAATTCGTGCGGCCTTAGACGCTTTCTCGTGTTGAAGTGACGCCTAAGTCAGCCTTAACCGTGTCTAAGTGAGAAATTAGCTCACTAAGCGACGATCAAACCAACCAAGGGGTTAACACAGATGTGGAACTAACACACTTGAGGCTCTTAAAAACCAACAAAATTAAACAACTCTTATGGAAAATAAACACTGTCAGGGCTATCTAGCAACGAAGAGAGGCAACAAAGAACAAAGGCTTTACGGACAAAAGAGAAACAATGCTTGAAAAAGTTAAGTGTAGGAAACAAAGCAAATAAAGCTATGTAACACCCCCAACCCGTACCCGATCCGGATACGAGTCTGAGATGTCACATTAACTTTTTAAAGCAATAACTTAACCAAAATAATAAAACATTTGAACTTATATTAAGAAAATATTTATTATACATAGTTTTATACAAGGTTCACAAAATACTGAGAGCATACATAACTTAAACTTTTGGTTACATGCCAACAATAATTTACATGACAAAAGGACCTACAATTTAAGTTGCTTCTGATCTGATAGTTGCAGGAGAAATGTTGTCCCAGTTGTCTAATCTTCCTTGTCTACGTTCTCGGATCCTACATGTAAAACACTCACACGCTAAGTCATCGACTTAGTGAAGCATAATAGTAATAACAATAAAATGCAATAGCAATAATGCCATAATGAGATGAAGTGTAATGAAATCACATATTTAATCCATGCAATGTACTTAACCATGTATCTTACCCATGATCTTATCAAATTAACTATCATAAATTCATATTAGTAAATTCACTAGCCCATGATACACTGTTGAGAACCTAAGGTATACGAGTACAATGATGTTGTGCACTATGATGTCACCACAACTCGTATAAATGCACCGAAGTGCCACGTAGATTTGCACCGAAGTACCGCGTAGAAATGCACTAAAGTGCCATATAAAATGTCCCTAAGGACCACATAGAAACTCCTTAAGAATCATATACATATGCCAATGATCAAATATGTGTCTCAAAAGACCTCATACATGTTCCAAAGAATACATATATGTCCCGAAGGACCACGCAGACCCTCTACTCTTGGCATGCCAACTATACCTATAGTTCTCATCTACATAACATGGGCTTTTCACAATTCACATAGTGTATCTCATAAACATATAATTTCTTACCTTTATCACATGGCTCATGTAACTTTCCATACATATTCATTTAAAACATGTCACATAATGCATATGGTATGAATTCATATCATGTATCATAATATAAAACGAGTCATGTATTAAGGTATTGAATCTAGACTTATCACAAGTCTAAATTTTGATATACTATTATAATCATGCTATGCATATGCACTCACCTAGATATCTTTGTCTTTCCCCCTATCGATCCTACTCGTCAATTGTTCCGGAACTGGTTTAGGCTCAATATCTACATAAACATAAATTTTAAGACAAATATCAGATGCCTAAACATTATAATTCGATACTAATAACTTAAGCTAATTTAATGAACCAAAAATTCATTTTTCCCTTTAGGAGGGTATCGATACACTACGGGTGTATCGGTACCCAAATTGCTTTTGAAATTCACAGGTATTGATACTTGTCTGTGTGTATCGATACATAGGTATCAATACACTCCTCAATGTATCGATACACCATGAAGATATTCTTCAAAATTGGTCTTAGTGTATCAGTACCTATTCATGGTGTATCGATACACCCTGCCCAGAACATACTTTTTCACCAGAAAATTCATCAATTCTTCACTAAATTTCCTCATATAAAGTTACTTTCATACCCCAAACTCAACTTCAATTATTTTAACTAACTTCTATCATTCCAACATCTTATTATCTTCCACAATTCATCCAAATTCTTAAAATTAAGAATCTTACTAAATTTTCTATGTAATCTAAACTCAGTTTCAATAATTGTTATTTCTTATTTAATTACCATTATGACAAGTCAAATTCAGCTCCTAAACTCCTTTGAACCTTCTTATTAAGTTTTTCACTTAAACACTTCATATCTAAAATCATCTATAACTCAAAACTCAGAGTTTTTAAGTCCCTTTTTATTTCCATCATCTTTCCTAAAGCTCCATTAACCAAAATCTCACTTAAATCCTAAGAATTAACCAAAAGAAATCCAACTTACCTTTGCTTAAGTGTTTCACGGTGGAGAAGAAGAAAGTTGAAGAAGAGAAGTCTGGAAACTTGGTTTCCCAAACATATGCTCCATGTGGGTATTAAAATATCCTCAACCAAGTTTTTAATTATTTTCCTTGTTCAAAGACCCATTTGCCCCTTGACTCCTCCTTCATTTTCTAACTCTTCTTACACAAAATATTTCAATTAAATCCTTGATTTTTTCAATTTATCTCATTTGGTCACTGAATTTTAAAATCTCTCAATTTGGTCATTAACCCGATATTGAGGATGTTACAAGCTAAGTCCCTCGAAAGTAAGCTAAGAAACTTCAAAAAAAAAAAAACCAAGTGACTTAGTCACAAGAAACAAAGCTACAAAAGAGAAACTTAGAGTGAATGCCTGAGTTGTATTACTCTGAAGAGAATGAATGAATTGAATGAATACAAATGAGGGGGACTCTTATTTATAGTTGAGCTCCCTCAGATCTAACGGTCTAAATTGAATTACATCAACGACCCAGATTGAAATGAAATCTAATCAGAATCTTTTCTAAAGAATTCAAATTCAAACCAAACATTATTTCTTTCAATTTAAGTATTTATCTCCTTAAATGATGAGATAATTATTCTTTCTGGAAACTTCCAAGGAACGGGCTAGGCCTGATGATCATAAGTAGGCTCGATACTCCGTATGCCTCTTCTACGGATATCCGCGCATACTTGTCTCGATCCGAACTCCACGAGCCTCGACAATTGCCCCCACCAACTTTGTAACGCCTCGTCACTTTTATCTCGAACGCCCTCGGACTTAATCCTTCACGGAACTAGTATTCTCAAAGAACCGGACCAAATTAGCTTGCCTTGTCAAGCCCAAGTTTGTACAGAGAACCTCTTATACGGGCTCATACGCACATGTCACGGATCCAAATCCAAGGACCGTGACAATAAGAAGATACGTGGGTCAGATGTGCTATGTGTTATGGGTCTTGAAACACGTCTCAATATTAGTAATGACATACTTTCATCCGAACAATATTTAAAATATTTGAAATCTTTTCATTTTTAAGATGATATCTCCTAACATTATTGGTTTAATAGAATAATTACTTAAACTTTTTTCATTTAGATGGTTAGACTTTTCTTCGATAAATGTGTTTAACGTTATTAATGTTATTATTTTAAATGTTTGGTTTTTCACAATTGTTAAAAAAATTTATTACATGACACGTATCGTATTTATAAAATTTGACACTTTTATTTAAAATAAAAAAAAAATTTAACTTATATATTTTTTATTAAAAAACTCTATTTTTTCCTCAAATCTTAAAAAACTCCAAACACATTGAAAACCCTAATTTCATATCATTTTATCCATGTCGACCACCGCTCTTTTCCGTCATTGCTCGCCCTTTGTTCGCTCTGCGTTCTGGTTGTTTGGCCACTCACCGTTTGCCCTTTGTCTTTTGTTGGTTGTTCGTTTTAACCTCCCACGCGAAAACAACATCAAATGCCGGTAGCAACGCCTGCTTCCATATTTCGTTCTTCGATGGGATTAGGAGGATACGACCTGCAACACGTTGGCAAAGGAGATGATAAGGGGGCAGTGGCGATAGCTGACAAGGGAGAGTAAGGGAGAATGGAATTAGGGTTACGATTTTTTCGTAATCTTAGAGAAATTGGAGTTTTTCTAAATATAATAATATTTTATTTTATTTTTAAAAAAAATAAATTTTTGATAAAAATAAACATAATATAGGTCAAATAATAGATATTTTTAAAGACTGTTACAACCGAGATACTTAAATGATAACATTTATAACTTTAGACACCTAAAATAACCGAAAAAAATTAAACACCTAAATGAAAAAAAAATATTTTAAAACATTTTTTGTATTAAGCATTAGTTATTAGATTTTTTTGATAAATTAATTAGATATTGTATATTCAAAAGATATACTTTTTTGGGTTGTGCATCATCTTTTATGTTCATGGAGTCCGTTCACCCTCGTCCCAGTATTACGCCTCTTCACAAAAGGTAAAATCTTTGGCCCATTCGGTGATCATCATTTTAGTGCTTATTGCGCAGTTGCCAAAGCCCAAGATCAGAAACTCAAGCCTGTTATACATTGTGGTGACTGTTTTATACAATTTGATTTTCTTTTTGATAATTATATAAATCGATTATTAAAATTGATAATAAGCCAATTTAGTTTTTCCCCCTTGTCAATATGTTTATTTGTATTAAATTAAAGTAATAAAGTGGTGGTGAATTGAATGGGAAGTGGGTGTATTTTTCTCCAGATTTTTTATTGCCGTCTTCTGCTGGTTTTTATAATGAATGGGAGTAAAGAATTAGACTATTATCTACTACAATTAGTAGCAACTAAATAAAAGCAAATTGGACCACCCACATTTCTCTGCTCTATCCATTATCCTTTTCAATTTTCACTGCTTGCTCGCCTCCTACCACGTGAAACCACGAGACCTGTCCAGTTGCTATACTTTCTTTCCTTCTTTCCAAGTTGTGCAGAATGAAAGAAAGGCAAGTAGTGATCAAAAGCTGAAGCTTTAAGCAATGATTATTGATGAATACTTAAAAGAAAAGAACACTTTGGCCGCTTTGATTTTCGTGCAAACTCAACGTGGTTCCCTTTTTATTTTATTCATTTACATTTTTACTATTTTCTAATTATCTAATCTGGGTTTCAACGTTTTCTCGATAACCAACCACCCCACCACGTCCACTACACCCTGTTTCTCACGTTCTCCTCAAATTAATTAACCAAAAACCTCCCCAAAACACCCGGTTTTAACGTTTAATATTAGATTTACTTACATGCATTGTTTGAATGAATCTAAATCTGTTGCCTGTTTCCCTGTGGGTTAAAACAAGTGACCGCCCGCTGTCATTCAAAGCAAAGAGCTTTTCTGCTCTTAATGCACCCTGGTAGTTTAATCATATGGGGAAGAAAGGAGGGACTTCGTGGTTGGCTGCTGTGAAAAGGGCTTTTAGATCTCCTACTAAAGAGAGTCGTGAAAAGAGATGTAACAGAAGAAAGGATGAATCTGACCACCCCCAGAAGAAGATGAAGAAAAGGTTTGTATTTACTAACTTATAGTTTGAATGAAACATAAGTAGATGCAGTTTTTGGTTCCTTTTTCAATGACTCGAAATTAGATAAAATTTTACATCTGTTTACTTGTTTTTGGTAGAAGAGAGAGAAGCGACGGTGGATCTTTAGGAAACCCATGGTTCAAGAACCGGTGATTCATCAGCAAACGACACCACCAGTGAAGGCAACTGGTCATAATGATACTGGTAGGGCAGCAGGGGAGGCCGCGGTTGTGGGTAAGGCACAGGCGCCGGTACAGGTGGCTCGGCTGACTAGACCTTCCAATTATGCTAGAGAGCACCATTATGCTGTCATTGTTATTCAGACGGCTTTTAGAGGCTACCTCGTATGAAAATTTTGTGAATATCTAGCATTTAGTAGGAATTCATAAGTTGTTTTTTTTTTTCTTTTGCACTCATGAGAGGAAAAAAATGGATTTTTTGTATGTGAAGGCAAGGAGAGCTCTTCGTGCATTAAAGGGATTAGTGAAGTTGCAAGCTTTGGTAAGAGGTCACAATGTGAGAAAGCAAGCCAAGATGACACTCAGGTGCATGCAAGCTCTTGTTAGAGTGCAGGCTCGGGTTCTTGATCAAAGAATGAGGCTCTCGCAAGATGGAAGCCGAAAATCCACATTCAGCGACACGAATAGCATACTCGATTCACGGAATCTTCAAGACATTTCAGACAGAAGATCACTAGTAGTAAGTAGTTTACCTGTTTTTTATTTTTTACTTTAAAGATTCAGACTCTAATAGTATTAACATAGCATGTGCATAATTTTCAGTCAAGAGAAGGAAGTAGTATTGCAGATGATTGGGATGAAAGGCCACACACTATAGAGGAAGTCAAAGCTATGCTAGAACAGGAAAGAAGCTGCTTTGAAGCGTGAAAAGAACTTGTCTCGGGCTTTGTCTCAACAGGTTCATGCTTTTGCTCTTAGCCCTTATCTGGAATGCCTCCTCTGTTTTATTCTTTTGATTCCCATAAAATTAACTAGTTCGATCTTTTGCAAATAGATGAGGAGAGCTCGTAGGAGCCCATCGATTGGTGATGAGCATGAGCTCGAAAGTCGGGCTCCTACTAAGATGTGGGATAGCAGAGGAAGAGCTTCAACAGATCAAAGAGTGTCTGCCAAAACTGCAGAAATAGATACACCCCGACCTTACTCATATTTAGCACCTAATTATAGAAGAACTAATTCGAACCAATATCACCAGCATGAATCCCAACACCATAACCAAAGGCCTAGTTCACCTCTACATAGAGCTCAACACAATGCACCCATCCACCGCTCTCCTATTACCCCCTCTCCGTCCAGAACCCAGCCTGTTCAAGTTCGATCAGCTAGCCCTCGTTGCGTTAGAGGAGATAGGAGCTCAGTTTCATCTCAAACACCAAGCTTAAGGTCCAATTACCATTACACCGGCAGGGTTGATACTCATGCTTGTAGTAGTGGCAACAATGCAGCAACTTTGCCTAATTATATGGCAGCAACCGAGTCTGCAAAGGCCAGAATAAGGTCTCAAAGTGCACCAAGGCAAAGGCCATCTACACTAGAGAGGGACAGAAACGGGTCAGCAAGGAAACGGCTATCGTATCCGGTCCCGGAGTCTTGTGGTGTTGGGACGGGATATGGAGGTTATGGTCCCAATTTGAGGAGTCCAAGTTTTAGGAGTGTAACAGGGTCACATCTTGGATTGGAACAACAGTCTAACTATTCGTCTTACTATACCGAAAGCCAAGGTGGTGAAATCTCCCCATCTTCAACTAGTGATCTTAGAAGGTGGTTGAGGTAATCCTTACACTTGGTTAAACTTTAGAATCAGTTTGACCAACAATGTAGCTTCTTTGCCTAGTTTTCTTTCATCGTTTTCATAGAGGTTAGGGTGATCAAAGTGTGTTCGTTGTTCATTTATATTTTTTGTTTCACCATTTTTAGTTTGATATTGAAGCTACAAGTGAGGCGAATGTGATGACCCTCTTGAATAAAAATTGTAGATAAAATCAGTTGGAAGTTACTGGTAAAAGTTCAGTTCTTGTTCTTCACTTTTGTTCCCCTCTATATCTCTTTATCTTTTATATATGGAAATGTTGAACTATCATAACTCTGGAACCTCATTTTGATCCAAAATTTTAGCTTTCGACAGTAAAATCTAGCTTTCGATGTCTATGTATTATTTCTCATCTCGAAAGCTTCTGCTAATGCCTTTGATGGGCAAGATACACTCTACTCCACCAGGAAAAAAAAGCGGCTGATAGCCATAACGAAGACGAGGGGTTGAAAAAGAGCATGTGCTATGGTTTATGCCATTGCATGTTGCCAGACTTCATGTTTCACAGATTGATCAGAAAGATTCAGAAAGGGCCTGCCAGTGGATGTTTTTGAGCACTATATATACGACATACACGTATCCAACATTCCCATCATGAATGAGATTCAAAAATATTTTTGAGGATAAACACAAATGTATATTGTCAACATAAATCTTTTGTACAGATTATCTCATATAGAACATGTATATTATTTTTTATAATTTGCTCATCAATTTCTAAGAAATAATGTCTTATCCCATGGTGTTTTAATAACCATTTCCCACCACTTGAGCATGAAAGATAAAGCATTAAGGAGTCGGTATCCACAAGAAAAATAACTTTTATTTGTTCTTATCTCTAAGAAAACCAACCAAGAACTCTCTTCATTACATCCAACATCATCATACTTAATAATTTTCTTTGTATCAATTTTAAAATATCAGGTAAGACAAATAAATATTTTAATTACTTCATGTTGGAAGCGTAGATGGGCTCACGATAATTTATAACTTGAATTTTTATTGATACGAAACAAAATACGTTACAATGACACTACTTCAATATTACAATACTGCAATACTAGCTACGACTAGTTTACAAACTCACCAATAGCTTTGCTAAGCGCTCTCTCTCTTTTCTCTCTAATTTTTTCTCTCACTCGTATATTTTCTTTTCCTCACTTCTCACTTATATTTTTCATATAGCTTCCATACATATATATAGTTGTAATAAACCGACTTAAATTGTTAGATATTTCCATGTTGCCCACTAATCTCCAAACATTGCTTGATGTAGTGAAACTCTTTGGTAGGCACCACCATTGTTTATGGTTCTGATTGTTGCCACCTACAAGCTTTCTACACAATTCTTTAAAAATATCTTTGCCACGTTTTTCTTACTCAATAATTGAGTTTGATATCCAACACTCCCCTCAAACTCGATTTTCCATTCCAAGCTTTTCTTTGAGTCGGTTGAATATATTTGCTCTCAATGGCTTTGTAAAAATATCTACTAGTTGATCTTTAGTTCTGCAGTAAATTAGCTCCACATTTTTGTTCTTCACATGCTCTCGTATAAAGTGATACTTTGTATCAATATGCTTGCTTCGGCTATGGGAGACTGGATTCTTGGCAAGGGAAATTGTAGACTTGTTGTCGACATAGATTGTAATTGGTTCTTCTTGTGCCAAATTTAGCTCGTGCAAAAAATTCTTTAACCACATTGCTTGACAAGTGCACGCTGCTGCGGCTATGTATTTGCTTCACATGTTGAAAGAGCTACCGTTTGTTGCTTCTTTGATGACCATGAAAATACTACAGAGCCGATATGAAAGAGATATTCGGTTGTGCTTTTCCGATCGTCTAAGTCTCCCCATAATCATTATCAGAATAACCAATCAGCTTCGAATTTTCTGATCGCGTGTAGAATAAGCCATGATCTGTTGTACCTTTGACATATCTGAGGATTCTTTTTGCTGCAATCCAATGATCTTATTTCGGATTATCCATGAATTTGCTTACCAATCCCACAACGTATGTTATGTCTGGTCTTGTGATAGTCAGATACCTTAGACTTCCAACGATGCTTTTAAACAACGTCGGATTCACTTGCTCTCTTGTTGAATTCACACTTAATTTGATTCCTGGTTCTGCTGGAGTGGCTACCGGCTTGCAATCTTTCGTTCTGAATTTTCTTAAAATTTCTTCTGCATACTTCTTTTGTGATATAAATATTCCTTCTTGCATTTGCTTCACTTTAACTCCAAGAAAGTATGACATTTCTCCAATATTTGTCATTTCAAATTCTTTAGTCATAGCTTTCTTAAAATCATTGAACATACCTGGATTATTTCCTGTGAAAATCATGTTGTCTACATATAAACACACGATCATGATATCACCGTCTTCATTTTTCTTTGTGTATAAATCATGCTCGTATGGACTCTTCATGAACCCATTTCTCTGGAAATATTCATCAATTCTGTGTTCCATGCTCTCGGGGCTTGCTTCAGACCATATAGTTATTTCTTTAATCGGTAAACTTTGTCTTCATGTCCCTTTTTAACGTATTCAAGTGGTTTCTCAATATAAACTTCTTCTTCTAGGTAGCCATTTAGAAATGCTGACTTCACATCCATTTGATAAATTTTCCATCCTTTTTGTGCTAATTATTGTGAGAAGTATGATGGTCTCGATCCTTGTTACTGGAGCAAATACTTCATCATAGTCTATTCCTTGTCTTTGCTTATAGCTTTTGACAACTAGCCTCGCTTTGTGCTTCTCGACCTTTCCTTCTTTATTGGTCTTTGTCTTATAAACTCATTTTACTCCAATTGGGTTATGACCTTCTGGTTGTCTTGTTAGCTCCATATATCATTTCTTTCTATTGAAGCAATTTCTTCATCCATTGCATTTCTCCATTTGTCATATTCAACCGCTCTTCGTATGTTATTGGATCACTGTTCACAAGTAAGCAGAAAAGTGAAACATTATTTAGTTCATAATCGTTGTACCTTTCTGACATTCTTTCTCTCTTGTGGATCTTCGAAGTTCTGTGGGAGGTGCTTCAGAATCTTCTATTATGTTGCTGGAATTACTGTTGCTGCTTGACGACGATGGTATATTTTGTTGAGGACCTTGATAATCAGCTTGTTCATCTTGATTGATAAGATCGTTATCTTTAAAAAATAGTCCTTCAACTTTCTTTTCCTCTTTGCTCTATCTCCAATAGTCTGCTTCATCGAACTCGGCATCTCTTGAAATTATTATCTTCTTTGTAAGAGGATTATATATTCTGTAAGCTTTGCTTCTTTCATCTAGCCAATGAAAATACGTTTTTCTCCTCTTTCATCAAACTTCTTTCTGGTTTGTTCAGGAAAGTGGGTATATGCGATGCATCCAAAAATCTTGAGGTGTCCAACTCCTGGTTTCTGACCACTCCATGCTTCGTTTGACGTCATATACTTCACACTTTTTGTTGGACATCTGTTCAATAGGTAAACTGCACATCAAACTGCTTCATCCCAGAAATTTCTCGGTAGTTGCTTGTCTTTTATCATGCTTCTCGCCATGTCAAGAATCTGCGATTCTTTCTTTCTACAACTCCATTTATTGCGGGCGTGTATCTGGTAGTCACCTGATGGATGATGCCATGCTCTTTGCAGAATTCTTCAAATAACTTTGATGTATATTCGCCTCCTCTATCTGATCTGAGTATCTTCAAATATTGACCGCTTTGTTTTTCCACCATTGCTTTGAATTCTTTCAATTTTTCCAGCACTTCTGACTTTTCTTTCAAGATGTAAATCCAACATTTTCTACTAAAATCATCAATAAAAGTATGTAGTACCTGTTACCGCCAAGCGATGGTATGTCAAAAGGACCTGCTATATTTGTATGTATTATCTCCAGCAGTCTTCGGGCACGCCAGGATCTACAACTTCAAAGCTTGTCTATGTTGTTTCCTTTAATGCAAGCCTCACATAATTGATTTGGAGGGTTAATCTTGGTAGTCATTTCACCATGCTTGTTTTTATGACAGCTTTAAACCAAAAATCCAAGATGTCGCTGTATAGGACTTGACCAAACATCTCACGACACGAGTTGACGATAGCCATGCAGCACCTATATGAAAGTCAGTACCATCCGTTAAGGACAGGTTTGTTGTTCATATGTCAAGGACTGGTAAGATTTTATATTGTATCGAATTAAACCACATGCTCTACCGCTTGTGCAGGCCCCCGTCAATTCCTTTGAGTTTCGGTCTTACGACCGTACTCCCCAAGCGGAGGTTTCACGCGTTAGCTGGGCCCCTGATCTGCATAGACCAAGGGCGAACACCATATCTTAGATTCCATAGCCATGAATCATCTTTGATCGCGGTCTCATGCACTTGACTTCTCCCGACTCGATATCAATTGTAAAGAGACAATTTCAAGTCATATCAGCTTGTGCTATCAATCTCCTTCTTTATTTTTGATGGCAAGCGAGTGATTCTTCATCTGCACTTCATATCCTTTTTCCAGGAGTTGACCAAGACTGATGATATTGCTTTTCAAAGCAGGTACATAATAAACATCTAAATATATTCTTTTCTCCATTTCTGAGTAATCATGACTTCGCCTTTTCCTTTTATTCTGCGTACGAGTCATCTCCGAACGTTACCGTCCATAGACTGTTTCATCTAATTTCACAAACAGTTCCCTTTGACCACACATATGGTTGCTGGCACAATTATCAAGATACCAAATATTTTTCTTGAATTCCTCATTTCCTTATAAATGAGGAATACATGAGTTTTTTCAATTTTTTCTTCTTCAGCAGCTGCTACGTTATTTCTTTCTTTGTTTAGGAGCAGATCTACACTCATAACTATAATGACCATACTTATTGCAATTATAACATTGTACCTGGAATTTATTTCCTTGTTGATATATGCCCTACCTCGGCTCTGAATCCTCGTCCACGACCTGATGTTGGATTGCTTTCACCATTTGATCAGTGCCATATGATCGACCATCACGTCCACAAGTTCTCGTCCTATGTATCTTCCATGATAACCACCACGATTTGCTCGACCTCGTGTGTAGCTGGTGCTAGCTTCTCCTTCGTTGACATTCATCTTGCTTTGTAGAGCTTGCTCCATTTTCTGAATCTTCATTTGTTTTATTTTCTGCTCATGGGCTTGAAGTGAACCCACAAGATCATCGATCGATATCTGAGATAAATCTTTGATTTTCGATTGCCACAACCACGTAATTGAATTTCTATTAATGACCGTAAATTTTTTCCATCACTCTAACATCGTCAAGTGGTTCATTTCTTTCATTTCATTTACAACCGCTTTCACACGGCTAATATAATCATTGATGGTTCTGTATTTTTTATTTTAACATCTCAAACTCAGCTCGGAGAGTTGTAAGTGTACATTTTTTGCTTTTTCGGCACCTTGTAGAGATTTTTGAAAAATCTCCCAGCTTGTTTTGTGGAAATTTTTTAAAGGTAGATTCATATACTCCTTGAAAAATAAAGAACAACGCTCTTTTGTCTTTTTTTTTCCGGGATTCCTTCAATACCTTCTTTTCTTCATTGGCCAGGGTTGCTTTTGCTGCTGCATTTTCAGGCTCGGTGCAATCATCCTCGATGATATCCCAACAATCTTGGGAGCCTAGTAACACCTTCATTTGAATGCTCCAATTTCCGTAATTCATCTTTGTCAATCTCGGGATTTGTGGTTGAATCATGTTGGTCATCTTCTCCACCACGTTAAACTCGAACCAAGCACTGAGGCCACTTGTTGGAAGCGTAGATGGGCTCACGATAATTTATAACTTGAACTTTTTATTGATACGAAACAAAAAACGTTACAATGACACTACCTCAATATTACAATACTACAATACTAGCTATGACTAGTTTACAAACTCACCAATAGCTTTTCTAAGCGCTCTCTATCTTTTCTCTCTCTCTTTTCTCTCTAATTTTTTTCTCTCACTCGTATATTTTCTTTTCCTCACTTCTCACTTATATTTTTCATATAGCTTCCATACATATATATAGTTGTAATAAACCGACTTAAATTGTTAGATATTTCCATGCTGCCTACTAATCTCCAAACATTGCTTGATGTAGTGAAACTCTTTGTTTGACACCACCATTGTTTATAGTTCTGATTTTTGCCACCTACAAGCTTTCTACATAATTCTTTAAAAATATTGCCACATTTTTCTTACTCAATAATTGAGTTTGATATCCAACTTCAAGCTCATCTTTCAAACTAAGAAATGTCTCATCTTGTCTCAATAAATAAATCTATCTTCATTTGAAGAGTATAATCTAAATATGTTGGACTGTCAAGCTTTATCACGACTATTATATAGTTAGGATTGGTTGTTTAATTTTCTGTGAATAAAGATTAGTACCGAATAAAGTTAAATTGTTTTTTGGATAAATTTTTTTTATTCATCCCAAAGAACCTGCTAATACAAATAAATTGATAACCCTTATACTACATCAACTCAAGGAATAAATTAAATAAGATTAGAAAAACAAATAGCAATAAACATAGCAAGAATAAAAGCCTCATTCAATAACTAAAGAAGGATCTAACTAGAGACTTTTAACTATATCTAACGAACCTTAGTCGAGTATCATTTTTTATCTGAGAAAAATAGCACAACACTGACGTGCTCCCCTCCCACGTTGCCTACTACTCATCTCTGTCAAATATAGTAATTAAAGAACACCAAGCTATACAGATGATTGCAACCTTCAAAGACTTTCCATTATCAAACCTCTGCAGCCTATCAATCAAATCCATCCAACAGTACAGAATTCCTACAAGCTTGTAAAGTCAACTGTCAAACTTTACTAGAATAACAACACTCAACAAAAAGACGATCACGCGTTTTCAAAGCATCCTCACATGACAAACAGAAAGGATCAATTTGACAGTCCCATCATATCATTATATTCTTTGTTGGTAGTCTGTCCTACACTACTAACCATGAAATAAAAGAATGTCGAGGAATGACCAACCCTCTCCATACAACTCTGAACCAAGACACTCTATTTTTTGTGCCTAAACAACTCTCAGACCTGCCTTGTCTTATACCCTTCCTGCAAATTATCAGTAAGGGCCAAATCATCTTTAACCTTGATTAATTTTTTTCAAGTCCAACTATGATCTTAACTTGAATTGTCAAATATTGCAACCTTTCAACAAATATTTCTCCACCAAGCTGGTTCACACTGAGATAAAATCAACCACAACACTTCATCACGCAAGCTTTATTCCAAACTAAGATGTCTTTAACCCCAAATTTCCCTTCATACTTAGGGTGATAAGTTCTCTTCCAACTAACTCTAATCCCACAATAAAACATCACTTCCTTTCCAAATAAGTATCACAACCTTTGTAATTTACTTTATGACCTTTTTAAGCATCATACTCTAAAAGTTTATATATTATATTGAAGAACAATTATTTATTATTGAGATAAATCAACGTTCACTCACCGAATTTAATCATTTTCTTATTTATTATCCCTTTTGATTATGTGACATCTATACTATGGTTCCCGAAGACTCAATTTGAGATTAATATGGACTAAAAAATGGAGTAAATAAAAGGTTAAAAATTTTAGACTTAATCTTACTTTAACCCTTTATTAATATTAGATAATCGGCCCAGCCCAATAGCCGTGTTTCGCAAATTTCATTGCACAAATGAGCAAAATACCCACGTGTCAACTACATATGTTTCGAAAAGTGATTCGCCGATCCCACATTACCAGTAAAATCATTACCGCAGCAAAATTTTACCCTTCTCCATTACATGGCGAAATGTTATTGGTAAATCACACTTTAACAAAAAATTGAAACCGCAGCGTATTCTATCACTCTCCCAATTAGGGTGGTTCTGGAACAAAGAAACACGCTGCTCATTAGCCTGTCTGATAATAAAACTCGCAGAGGTTACCCACCGTAGAACCAATAAATTTCAACCCAAATTTATATTTTCAATGGTCATTTCCCCAGCAAAAAGAAACCCATCAATTCAAAATCGGGTATTTCCTGTTTCTGTTTATTTCTAATGAAAAACCCAAACAATTGTGTGTGTAGTTGAATATACTACTTGTTGGTTTGGGAAATATATTTCCAATTATTCAATTACAAAGCCGTCAATTTTTAGCTAACAAAGTCAATATATTTATCAATTGGTGAGGTAAGCGCAAATTTCAATCGCTTTTATTTAGTAATTGTTTTTGTTCTTATGGTCATTCTGACTGCTCTAAATTTTTAATCTTTTCTCCTCCATTGATTAGATTTGTCACGTTTTCATCTGTTTTGTCGTTGTGAATTTATTTGCTTATAGTTTAGTATTGAAATTTGTTATGCTCTGCATGTGTATTTAGGGGGAAGAGAAAAGGTCGTGACATTATCTTTAAGTAGGGTTTTACATTTTTGGCATTGAACCTTAGCTTTCTTCAATTTGTTTATGGGTTTTAGGAATTGTGTGAATTAGGGATTGGTATTTTTTTCCTGTTAACCACTTTTAGGCTTGTTTCAATTTCAGTTAATATTTTTTATACAAGTTGATACCCGGTAGCTACTTTATCAATAAACTTTTCTTCTGTTAGTTTCTTTTTGCTGTTGGAATTCACTGGGGAGGGGGAATTTGATTCTTTTTACCCTTCAGTTTTAATGACAGTACAACCCTATTTGGTTGCTAAGAAATCGAAGTAACAAATTCTTATCTTCTTTCCTTGGTGCAGTTTCAGTTGTTTATTTGTTCATCCTTTTTTTCTTTCTTTTGATTTTTGGCCGGGATAATTTGAATGTTATGGATATTCATATACTATTGCTATGTAGGTGAACTTTTTGTGTGTGTGTGTGTTAAATTATAGATATGTGATATGGTATCATTCAATCTGAACAGGAACAAGAACCAGAGATGACGGAGAATGCAGAAGTTGATGAGCGGGGATATTGATGACAATTACATGGAGGAAGAGGATGATGATGAAGAACATGTAGATGAAGACAGAGTGAATAGTGGTGGTGATGAGAATGGGGAACAAAATGAAGAAGTACGAGGACTCAAAATCTGAAGCGGATGGAAAAGATCAATCATTGGAAGTAGAAAGAAGCTGCATTGAAACAGAACATGCAGAAGACGAAGAAAAGCCCATGCCTTCTATCAGTGAAGAAGAAAAAGAGAAGTGGACTCAACTTCTTGCCTTGCCTCCTAATGGCTCTGAGGTTTTCATTGGAGGGCTTCCGAAGGATACCTCAGAAGACGACTTGAGGGAGCTTTGCGAACCAATAGGAAATTTTTGAGGTCGCAATTTTGTGCCTGTGTTTTCAAGCTCTTTTTTTTTTGGGAGGGGGGAATTTCGGGTGTTATCTGTTAACAGTAAGTTGTTTTGCAGATACGTTTGATTAAAGATAAGGAATCTGGTGAAAGCAAGGGTTATGCATTTGTGGCATTTAAAACAAAGAGGTTGCTGAAGAGGCTGTTGAAGAGCTGCGCAGTAAAGATTCAGGGTAATTTTGGTGTTCCTTGCATTTGCTTCCTGATGTAATCTTTCACCTCCATTGTTTCTTACAATGTAGTTTGGTTTTCTTTTTAATATGCTCAATAATCTCTCAGGGAAAATCTATAAGGTGTTCTTTCTCTGAAACTAAGAACAGATTATTTATCGGTAATGTTCCTAAGAACTTGATTGAGGATGAGTTCAGAAAAGCCGTCGAGAGTGCTGGTCCCGGAGTTGAAAATATAGAACTGATAAAGGTGGATTTTGTAATCTAGATATGGCAAATGCAAATTTTAAGCTGGATGGCAATAACCCTACTGTCACCTGGGCTGATCCAAAGAGTACACCTGAAAATTCTGCTGCTTCGCAGGTAATTCTAATTTTGAAATTTTATTTTGAAGTGCCATATTGGGGAATCACTATTGGGATTTTCTATGGCTCTTTTGTCCCCCACCCCCCTCTTTCTTAAAGCTGGGGTAAAGCTTTGTTAGCTTGTTTGGATCATTAATTGCTAAATGCTAATAATTGGATGTATGCAAACTCCTTTTTTAAGCATACCGCTAATAAAAGAGCTAATCTTTCTTGTACTGTTACATGTTTTGAAATTGCTAGGTGAAGGCACTGTATGTCAAAACATTCCCGATAACACTTCTACGGAGAAACAAGAAGTATTTCAGCGCCATGGGAAGTAACAAAAGTGTTATGCCACCTGGCAAGGCCGGTAAGCGGGATTTTGGGTTTATACATTACGTGGAAAGGTCAAGTGCTTTGAAGGCTGTCAAAGATACAGAGAAATATGAAATAGATGGTATTTTTATTTGCATTTCCTTACGCATTTGGAAACAAAAGTTAGGTATGATTGGTATGGATGGATGCTACTTAAATCATTCAAGCTGTTATCAATTATTTAGGGAAAAGCGGTGCTATCTTCTGCATGTAATCTGCTTTTTAGTGCCTACATGCCATTTAATTCTGCAGAATGGTTTTTGATACATGTCTTTAGTGTTCAGTTTGTTCTTTCTTTTGTGAGAAGCATAGAAGTTCCTGTATTCTTTGCTTTCTGTAGAAATTCCTGTACACTTCTTCCTCTTTAACTTTTTGAAAGTTTATTTTCTTCCTGATGTATGAGCTCCCCTTTTATAAGCTCATGCTGTACCAAATGAAGCTTGTAATATGGGTTGAAATAATTGGGGCCTTTGGAATGAGTATCGGATCTCTTAGTTTTAAACTTTGGCTTGAATAGTTGAATTTGACATTATTCGGTGGAATAGAATCTAATGATAAATACTTTTTGTGAAGTAACTGACTGCATGTGAATAGAAAGTAAATACTTGTACATCACATATTTCTTAATGTTGTATCTTCTTGTACTTGCGTCTTGATTCTTTTAGAAATTACTGTCTTGCCACTTTTCATACCCGTATTGCTTGTAAATCTGTCTCAGGTAATCAATTTTCCGTGAACTGATATTGAGACTGCTGTGATAACTATTCTTTATGCATTTATTGAGGATTCTAGTGAAGATGAGAATTAATATTATTGATCTAATAGAATCAGAGTGTCCTTGTAACTATATTGCCTTATGAATAGATCTGGAAAACAACTTTCCATTTTATCAGGATTTGCTTAGAGTTTGTTTACTTAAATAAACTTTTTTATCAGGATATGCTATATTGTTGCCTTTCCCCTTAAAAAGTTTTGACTGACTTGAATGTAGGGCAAGTCTTGGAGGTTGTCCTTGCCAAACCTCAGGCTGATAAGAAGACTGATGCAGCATATACTTATGGTGCGGTGCCTCATGCAAACCATCTTCAGCACCCCGGTATGGTGGTTTTAAGGAGCTTTCTACATATGGCTCTGCAAGTGCTGGATTTGGTGCTGCTACTAGTTTTCCGCAGGTAATCTGGTTGATTTGTATATTTTTTTTCTTCTTAGATGTAGTTCTCGTGTTGGTAAAAACTAATGCATAACCATGCACATCAACAGCCGGTATATATGGAAGAGGGCCAATGCCAACAAATATGGCTATGGTACCGATGGTTCTACCAGATGGCCGAATAGGATATGTCCTGTAAGTCCCCTCATTTTGTTAAACTACAATATTTTTAGTCAGATAACACATTTTCAACAATGGCTTTTAATGTTTGAATTTGAGCAGGCAGCAGCCTGGAGTGCAGGTGCCAGCCCCACGTCCTCGAAGAGCGGATTGGAGCAATGGTCCGGGTGGAGCAGCAGGACGGGTGGAAATAATGGTGGCGCTGATGGCAACCGCAGTAGAAGGTACAGACCCTATTAGTTAATGCAGGTGTAGACATGACATGCAGGTTTTGGTCAGAAACAGCAGACCTCGTAGTAGGGATGGTCTCCTTAACCAACCCAAAATCAAGGAAAGAAATTGGAGCATCATATGGAGAAGGTCTTGTGTGTTTAGAAGAGGTAGTTGAATTGACATGTTTAGTTGTACGTGGTGGATTGTTTTATTGTTACCTGGCAGGAAAATACAGAAAGTTGGGTTTTGCCTTAAGGGCTTTACAGTAACAGGCGCCACTCCGTATTGTGGCAAATTAATATGGTCTGATTGGATTGGTTTTGGGAATATCTCAACTTCAATTTTTGACGCACCCATCACGTTACCTTTTTAAAGCATTTTAAAAGCACCCAAGTCTTTACGTAAGGAAAAGGTAAATTTCTAATCAAACATCTCAACAAATGATAGATACAAATAAATCATTGGTTGTTAGTGGTGAATCATAAACATGAATAGCAACATAAAAATACATATAATAGTAATGGTTCATTGATAATAGACACTTTAATGGTAATTTATCTTTAATGGTTACGAGTGCTTATCAATGCCTAGTATCAATACCTTGTATAAGTATACGATATTTATTGAAATTTATATAAATTTACGATATATATTTTTAAACTGCATTCTAACTTAATAATAATATTAACTTTGATGTTTTTACAATTTTCTTTATGCTTTTTTTTATAATTTATAAAAATGTCATGAAAACATCAGGGCCGATGGTAATTAATTTTAAATAAAAATTAAATAAATTCTTTTCAAGGTTTGTGCATATAATTAAATTAAATAAATGTTTAAAATATTTAATTTTACTTTAGAATCAAAATTAAAAGTAAAGTTTTAATCACTTTTATTCTTAACATTGCATTGGAGTGCTAACATCTATTTGATCTGGAAAGAACAAAATAAAAGGCAATTCAACGAACAACATAAGTATAAGATTTACGTAGTTCCTTCTATAAAAGAGTGTGTACAAATCAGACTTGGTGGATATTTTATATATACAATTTATAATTCAAATTGATTGATTTATTAAACAACTTTAATGATTAAAAGAGTATTTTATTTTCAGAGGTTCCTGTTTGAGCAGCTATGCTGTGTGTAATTATGAACTAATTGGGTCAACTTATTGACGTAAAAGCCAAAAAATTAGAAAACAAAGGATTAAATTAATAATAGTAGTGGCAAGGTCAAGCGGCTCCATGGTCTAGTGGTTAGGACATTGGACTCTGAATCTAGTAACCCGAGATCAAATCTCGGTGGAACCTTTTAGAAAGTAAAACTCTTTAAATAGAATTTGTTCCAATATTTTTTATGTTCTTCTTTTTGATGATACAGAACTAAAACCGA
This sequence comes from Hibiscus syriacus, assembly GCF_006381635.1. Taxonomy (NCBI): domain Eukaryota; kingdom Viridiplantae; phylum Streptophyta; class Magnoliopsida; order Malvales; family Malvaceae; genus Hibiscus; species Hibiscus syriacus. Next base: position 228,329 of record NW_024062804.1, on the reverse strand, counting down.
CTCTAGCTACTAGCTTGAGCTTCAAGGGTCACCAAATCAGCAGCATGGAGCAGAAGAGTTTCAAAATAGCAGTTCACCTTATGATTTTAAAATAGCATAGTTTACTCTCTTTAGGAATCGTTACTTATAGATATCATGACACCATTACTTGAAGGGTTCTTTATTGAAAACGTAAAGAATGCATAATGTTCTTTCCAGATACCTGTCGTTTGGTTACTTTGGAAGAAATGCAGGCATTTGAACCGTATTTAAAGAATTACAGAAACATAAAAGGAAGGCATAAAACATGAGGAATCTTTGCCAGATACTTGTCCATTTCCCCCTTCCACGGTTACCCTGGTCTCATTCATGTGAGTCGACCTAAGAGCTCTCCAAACAGCGCTGTTACGCTTAAAACCTGACGACCATAATGCAATCTGCCATACCCGGTCACCACCCGAGATCCTACCCTTAGCCTCCGAACAAGCCAACTCATACCACAGGCAGCTACTTGAAGTATTTCCAATCTATGTAGAGTCATCCTTGAAGGCTCCATATGCCAATCTGTTAGCTGAAACTTCTTCTGTATTTTATCCAAAACCGCCCCTTCAATACCGCAGGGATGCAGAAATGCTCGAAAGCAAGCTTGAAATCAGGCATGTAGGGCTTACTTTGGCCTTGAAAATCTTTTTGCTAATTTTTTAACGAATAAATTGAACTGCTCTGTCAATGGTAAAACAAGGGGACCCAGAGTGGTGATATTGGTTTTCAGAGCCTCTTCATCCACATCCACTAGTTCACGTGCTAATGAAACCCCAACAGTTCCTTTTTCATCTTCTTTGGTAAATGCAGTTGTAATGTACATCATCCGCACCCATATGTGTTCGAACCAAGTGAACGAGCTCGTACTTGGAACGAACCTTGTCTCTGGACTTGTTCGACAAGAGCACGGTGGCTCCACCCACGCGGAATATGCAATTGCATGGCAACATGGACCTGTCATTCCGAAATACCAATTCAGGGTAATGTTCTCGGTGCTTACGTGTTCGGAATGGCTTGGAGGAGGTTTTTAGCGAGCTCGATCGATATAAGGCCGGCTCTGCACCCCATTCCTCCAAGATTGTAGCTCATGATATCAGTAAGTAGGTTGTAGTTGTTGACTATCATGGATGAAAGAGATGGGGTTGGATTAAATAAGCTGCTATTCACGATAAGGATGCCGATATCCTTTGGTTTGACTCCGGTTTTCTCAAAAAGCGAGTCGAGTGCTCCGAATACGACAGCTTCAGCTTCAGCTTGAGACTCTTCCATGCATAGATTCGGTGGACTCGATGTTATTCCTCGAGGGACATACGTCTCGTCGCCTAAACCGGGCCGAGTTGATATCTTTCTTTGAATTCAAGCGTGTCCTCCGTGAAAGCTCCGCTGTTTTCCGAAATCTACAGGAACGAGTCGAATGATAGTCGACGAGGTAAACCGGCCTGGACCGCTTAGCAAAATAGAGACCAAGGAGAAAGAATACAACAGCGAACCAGCTAGTATTGTAACAGCATCAATGCTCTCAAGCCGAAGGCCTTGGCTGGTCCCATAGCTCTGAATTCGGGTCCCGTTTGAAGCAAACCAGAGTTGCAATGGAAAGTGGTAGGATTAGGGCAAACATGAGTATCATGTCGGGGTTACATAAATAACGATATCCTAACTTTACATACTCAAGCTTTATACATTGCAAGAATCAGGTAATCTCGACTGGATTTTGATGATGCCGGAGGATGAGTCTTTGAAGGTCATTTCCGCCCTCAGCTTCTCTCTAATCACTCACTCTTCAAGGGGTCTTAAGGAATATTCACTTCTATGTGTCTTGTCTATATATTAGATATAGATATATACGAGACTATAGCGAGGTTTCCTTTTTTTTCCCTTTTTCAAATAGATACATTCATTTTTTTTTTCCTATCTTTTTGGTACATATTATTCATTTTATTTATATCAAGATAAAGTTTACGACTATTAGGACCTTTTTTTTCTGTCAAAGAGTTTGAATTTCCGCTTTCAAGTAAAGCTTAGGATAAATTACATTTATAATCCTTGAACTTTTAGGACTCCTGAATTTTGGTCATTGAACATTTAAACTTATATTTAGATTATTAAATCTTTATTTCGCTTTGGTTATTATCGTCGACCACCGTTTTCGGCGGCTGATAAAATATATCCCCAATATCATTTACGTTAATAAAACAATACCCTCCAATAAGATGACAATATGTTTATTATTTATAAATTTCATTTTTTTTGTATTTTGTCTTAATAATATAAGAACATAGATAATATAAAATTTAAAAATAATATATTTATTATCAAACAAATAATCGAATGATATGAAGTATAAATGTAAATCCATGATAGAAAAGAAATCAAGTTCAAACTACGATAACGAAAGCATAAAGGAACTAATTTGTTCTAACAAAAATAATCTAATTTTTAACCAAAAGCGCTATCATTAAATAAAATAAAATTATTTTCTGCCTCTTGAATAGCTCGTTCCTTCTTCAATAAGAGTCTTTGCCTTGCTCGAGCTTGAATTGCTAGACATGGTCATTCTCTGATAAAAACAAAAACAAAGTGAAACATTCAAACACAAAATTCAGCCCCTTGGTCTTAATTAATAAGGCGTGACCATTAAGCAGGCGTCAATGTGATTTTTGGAAGTTACCTTATGTATTTGATTTCGAATGGTAGAAGAGAACAATCCTCCAGTATCAGATTTGGACGATCAAAAAGCCGAACTTCTACCTATAGAATCAACGAAGGAAATAGACACGATGAATCTTACAACCAAAGAAATACATTAACCATTCGAATAAATAAGTAAAACTCACCTCTTCTCTTTGGGGCACATATAGCATAAGTGTTCCTTGTTTCCGAATTGAACTCCAGGATGTCATAAAAGTTTTGATTCATTTTTATAGTATAAAAGGAAATTTCAGGGTAAAGACTGTTAAATATACCATCATATGCTTAATAAATCCTTCTTTAAAAAACTTCATATGCGTTCAAATAATAAGTGGTGTGAACAAAAATAAATAAATAATGGTGCAGATGGAAACTCAACCTCCACCCCTCAACGGTGCTCAGGAGAAAAGTCGAGGCAGATATAGCAGCAGACGCAACACCCCATGAATGTTTCTTTTCTGTCTGATAAGATAAAATATCTGAATTGATTTAGGAAATTGCAGAAATAGACATATCCCGCTAATTAACTAAAATTACATACACTCGCAGGAGGAAGAATGAAGCCCCTTAAGAATTGCATTGCTCGTTCCGTCTCGTCCGCATCGCTGGCACCAAAAAATGTAACCACAGCCAAGCATTCAAGAACCTATACTTGTACCAAAATTCATGGATTACAATCATACAAACAATAAGTTAAATGATTACATAGTTGGTTGAGTATAATACAACAATTACCTTGGCAATATCACTCTGGATTTAAGTCTTTGAGAAGTAGAGATAGTATATCTTCGTATACTTGATGTGTTTCACAGATTCAGTTATCATTTCAGTCAATATTTAACGAATATCAAATTTTAACGAATAATAAACATGAATGGGTTTTTTTTTAATTGGATCCGAGAATCATCAAAATCTCCATTGTCATCGTTGTTGCGAAGAATGTGTCTTCTACTTGATTGAAGAGAATTCCTATAACGGATGAAGTTAATATATAAACAACGGGATGCTTAGACGAAGAAGAAAGAACAATGGCTGCTTTGATTACTTACTTTTTGAGTTGTTTACGCGACATGTCGAACGCCATAACAAAAACAATTATCAGAACAGGCTTTGAGCTTTTTATTTTTTATTAGAATTTTCGCTTCTTTGTTAAGATGAAAATTAATCATGTATTTATCGGCAGATCACAGGTAGATTCCTATTACGATTTGGTTTATTACAAGTATCTTTATATCAATCTCAACTTTTACTTTAATCAGAACTAGGGTTTTATTCTTTTTTATTTATAATAAGAATTAATTTTAAATAATTAAATAAAACAAAATTTATATATATATTCTTCATTCAATATGCTTTTGTCGTCTAACTTCCTATTAATGTCAATTTCTTCTTTAATATATAATAAACTAGAATTAAGGTTCCTTCTTTATTTTATTCATTTATTTGTAATAAAAATTGACTTTAAATTAAGATAATTAAATAAAACAAAAATTATATATAATAAATTTTCATTTATTTAGTACCTATTTATTAAATTTATTTTTTGTATTTTATAGGTTTATAAATCTGAGTCCAACCAAAATTCTCATTGGCTTATGCCACTAAGGGTGCGTTTGGTTCACGGAATGTAAGATTACCAGGGAATAAAAGATTACCAGTGAATAGGATTACTGGGAATGTTGTATTTTGTGTTTGGTTGGTTTAGCAGGAATGTAAGATTACCGTGTTTGGTTAAATGAATAAAAGATTTGGAATGTATATTTGACCAAATTGTCCTTATTATATATTTGTTTTTTAACAAGTTGGAAAATATTTATATATTTTCTTTAAAAAATTTAAATTCATACAATTTATATAATTTTTTTTTACAAAATTGAAAATATAAAAAGGTTTAATGAAAGCGTAAAATTTTATTTTAACCCCTAAATTTCATATAAAATTTTAATTATAGATTTTTTTTTTGTAAATCTAAAATAGTTTAAGGATAAATTTATAATTTAACCTTCGTAGACTTTTTATTATTCAATGACAGAATAATGATATTTTTGAAAGAAATTTTTTAAGGGCATTTTAGTCCAAAATGCCAATAATCCAACAATACCTAAGGAAAGGGAAGTAATGACATTCTCGGTAATATATCCCTAAAAATTCACTATTGGTAATGTAAGATTACCGGGAATGAAATTCCCGGCCAACCAAACGGGGGAATGTGGATTTCATTACCATGGGAATCTCACATTCCCCCAACCAAACACACCCTAAAAGGGATGTCATACTATATTAAGAGGTAGACACGTGGGAAAAAAAATTATCGCTTATATGAAATATGAAGTCAAAACAAAACATTTATTAAAAGAAATGTACACTAAATAGATGGTAATTGAAACATGGAAACTTCTTTTCAGAACTGAAATTTTAAAAATAATGAAATAGTTATTAATATTACCGTTTTGTAATAAATCGATTATTCAGCCGTTAACGGTAATTATTCTAATTATAAAGGTCTAATGTGGCACGTTTAAGCGGTTGAGTTGACAACATTTGGTCACATTGGTATCCTTTGACCAATCACTCTGATACCCACTTAAAACAATATGAATCGTTTAAGAATGAGGAAGGTTGGAGAGGTCACGGGAGAATAACTCTTATAAGTAGAAGAAGATGGCCGGAGAGGTGGTAGTCGAGCACATCGGAGGGAAGGTACTTCGAAGTGTCGTTGGAGACATCACTTGTCAACTCAGGGATGGCCTTCTTCAAGCTGGCCAAAACAACTAAGTAGCCTCAAATAGTGCATGGCAGTTCGGAAACTCAGTTGAGTCATTCTACTTAATAATGAGATTGATCATCGAAGTTTGGTTAAGTAGTGTTTGTCGTTCTAGATAATTGAAGTTTGGCCAAATGTATGTTATCCGTTTTAAATTGAAAGGTTTAGGTTTAAGATTTTTTTAGTTTCCTTTAAAAATCTATCGACTTATTTTCTTTGTGCAAAAAGGATGACGGTAGTATTAGTATATAATTATATATGGTTGTTTTGAATCAGGCATTAGAACTTTATGAATTTATACCTAAAAATATGACAGTTGATGATATTTTTATAAAGGATTTTATGTCGTTTTTGCCTAAAAGGATGTCACGGTATGTGTGTGTATATATTGTATGCGTGTACTAACCTGAAAGTGTCAGCAAGGTTTAATTCATTTTGATTGGATTAAACAAAATCAGTAACATGTTTGAGCAAAAATGGTCGAATTGAAATCAAGCGAAGAAATGACTAATGACCAAGTGGATCTTGCTGATTATATGCTACCTATTTGCGGCAGTGATGCCCTTGGGGAGCTTTCTTCTCTGGGGAAAAGTGGATGTAACATCTTCAATACCGGGTTAGTAACTAAATTGTAAAGTTTTAGAATTCGGTGATTTAAAGCGGGATAATTGAATAGTTCAATGACTTATTTGAAGATATTTTATGAATTATTGTTAGTAATTATTAGATGAAGTAAAGGGCAAAATGGTCATTTGACATGAAAGATTTTTATTTTCCTTTATAAGATAATGAAACCCACGTGGAAGAGTGAAGAAGAAAAAACAAGTTTCCAGAGTTCTCTTCTTCTTCAGTCGTGAGCCACCATAGCAAAGGTGAGTGTTGTGGTTAGTTGATTATTTACTGAACTAAAGGTTTGGTTTATGATCATTAGATGATAACTAAGCTTAAGGAAAGCTTAAGTTATCTTAAAATCAAAAGATAAAAGAGTTAGGAAAGATTAAAGATTTGGAGCTCTTGAGTGAAATCTTGAAATAGAGTTTATAATAAGAATTGTAAGTTGAATTTGGTTTGTCATCAGCTTAATTAAGAGATATGAAGTGATAGAATTGGATTTAGAACATGTTGGAAATTAAGTATGATTATTGAATTTTATATGGATTATAAGATTTTGAGGTTTAAGATGTAATAAACAATGTTTTCAAAACCGGACCGGACATTGAACCGGTGAAGGTACTGGTTCACTGGTTCAACTGGGTTCAACCGCGGTTGAACCGGATTTTATATAAAATAATATATTTTTTTTAAGTTTACATAATATTCAAAGCACTATTAATATATATGTAACACTTTTTTTTAAGTTTACAATATTAAAAGGTATAAAAATATCACAAGTCATAACATGTATAAATGAAAAACCATAAAATCAAGTGAAACAAAATGATTCAAATCAACTACAACATAATATTTAAGGTAAACATATTAAATATAATAAATTATATAACTATAATCAAAAAAATAAAATTGGGGCTTAAAAAAATCATAACAAATGATGTCATTTGGTTTAATTGTTTAAAAAAAAACAATCCCACATGGCTAAGAAACATAAAAGAGTATCCCAAAAGTTTAAAGAGTAAAAATATGATAACAAAACAATCCCACATAGCTAAGAAACATAGAAGAGCATCCCAACTTACTTCTATAAATAATAGAGATAATTTGACATTCAAAATCATGGAGCCTTTTGGTGAGTACAAAGGGAACTATTCTTTCGCTTCAATTGAGCTCAAATTTTAGGCTTCAATTGAGCTCAAATTTTAGGCTTCAATCGAACTTCTAAATTTTGTTTGTGAGTTCGAGCATTTTCGATTTCAAGTTTTAATATTATATTTCGAGTTGATAATTTTGCTCGTGAGTTTTTGTGTCGAGTTGAGCTTACTTTTAAAGTTTTCGAGTTCGAGTCGAGCTCAGCAATACTCGAATTTGACTCGGCTCGTTGAACAAACGACGTCGTTTGGTTTAATTTTTTTTAAAGAAAAAAAGTGAACCGACGGTTAAAATCGGTTTTGCCGGTTTTCAGCCGGTTCACCCCGGTTTTCAGCCGGTTCTTCCGGTTCTTTACCTGTTCTGTGCTAATCCGGTTTTGGGAGTTAACCAGACTGGACAGGCCACCGGTTCACGGTTCAACCGGTCGAACCGACCGGTCCGGTCCGATTTTAATAACATTGGTAATAAATGAGTATAGATTGGTTTAAGCATATGTATGTGAGTTAAGAACATAAAAGAGAAAGAAACATGAAGTGTAGAAGATAAAAGGAGTAATTTTCGTCTATAAAATGTGAATTCAGGGCTAGTGTGCATCGGTACACATTCAACATGTACCGATGCAATAAGGGTAAATTTCTAAAAATTATTTAGTGTGTATTGATGCATAGGAAGTGTATCGATGCACCCCTTAAAATGAAAACATCGAATGTAATTTGTGTATCGATGCATAGTTAGTGCATCGATACACATGTTAAGGAATGCACCGATGCACTACAGAGTGTACCGATGTCTACCTTAAATAAAAGATGTAATCAACCTTTCTTTTAGTCTAAGGAGTGAACAATTAGAGTATATCAATTAGAATATTGATATGGATCCATGTATTATTGTGTAGATATAGAACATAATCCTGTTCCGGAACCATCAAAGAATTAGGATCGACCAAAGTAAGCAAGGCTAAGGTGAGTGTAATTTAATTTGTACTTATGTTATTGAACCAACATTGGCTTGCGATGAGCCAGTGACGGAGTTACTATGGTAAGAAGTGACTCCTAAAATATTATTTGATTTGTGATTGATGGAATTCTTATGTGTGCATGAATACATGAAAATGGGTTATATGACAAGAATATTATACAATGATCTATGAGATCATACAAGAATGATATACAAGCTACATGAGAACGAGTTATGAGATTACATGTTTATATAATACAAGTGATGTGAAATGTTATAAATAATAATGGCCATGTTATGTGATATGAGAGCTAGGGGTATAGTTGGCATGCCAAGAGTAGAGGGTTTACACCGTCCTTCGAGACAATTCTGCGTGGTCCTTCGGCACATATATGTATTCTTTGGAACATGTATGAGGTTTTTTGAGACACCTACTTGATCCTTGGTATATGTGTATGATTCTTAAGGAATTTATATATGGTCCTTATGGACAATTTTATATGGCACTACAGTGCAACTCTACGCGGCACTTCGGTGCAATTCTATGTGGCACTTCGGTGCATTTATACGAGCTGTGGTGACAACATATGTGCACAACCTCAATGTACTCGCATACCTTGAGTTCTCAGTAATGTACATGGACTTATAAAAGATATCAAAAGTGTTTGCATTATTATATGATATCATGTTATTATTATTTACACTGAATTACATGTGTACATGGGCTAATAAAGAGATAATGACAAATACAATATATGTGATATATATGCTTTTGGGGATATGAAATGTGTTATAGGAATTATATGATGTTATGCGTGTTTACATGAACACATGAGAAATGATATAAGTTATATGATACAATCTATGTGACATGGACTTATAAAAGATATCAAAAGGTTTGCATTATTATATGATATCATGTTATTATTATTTACACTGAATTACATGTGTACATGGGCTAATAAATGGCACTACAGTGCAACTCTACGCGGCACTTCGGTGCAATTCTATGTGCACTTCGGTGCATTTATACGAGCTGTGGTGACAACATATGTGCACAACCTCAATGTACTCATACCTGAGTTCTCAGTAATGTACATGGACTTATAAAAGATATCAAAAGGTTTGCATTATTATATGATATCATGTTATTATTATTTACACTGAATTACATGTGTACATGGGCTAATAAAGAGATAATGACAAATACAATATATGTGATATATATGCTTTTGGGGATATGAAATGTGTTATAGGAATTATATGATGTTATGCGTGTTTACATGAACACATGAGAAATGATATAAGTTATATGATACAATCTATGTGATTACATCCACATGTGATATATGTTATATGATATGAAGCTATGTGATATGGGTTAATGATAATGATAGAGATTATGATAATGATGTTGATGTTGATAATGATGATATATGTGCATGTATGCATTATGTTATATGAAATGTTCTATGGTTTTATTATATGCTTTATATGCCTCACTAAGTCAACGACTTAGCATGTGATTGTTTCACACGTAGGTTCGAGAAGAGGAAGATTGATAAAAGTTAAGCAAGACATGTCAGTTTTTCCTTTCCAAATATCATATCAGAAAAGAATTGAATAGTATGTATTTTATAATACTGATTGTGGTTGGCATGTAAATAAAGATTTGAATCTGATATACTCTAATTGGTTTTGTAAAATCATATTATTGTATTTTATGTAATTATTCATTTGTATTTAGTAAAAGTTTTAAAATTATTCACTATTATGTACAAGTAAATAGTTTGAAATGTCAATGTGACACATCGAATTTATATCTGGGTCGGGTATGGGGGAGTGTTACAATATTAGCTTCTTTTACCTCACTCAAGATGATAGATTTATGATAAAAACAGTAAAGAAATCTCAAGTAGAGCTTTGTTGCCAACCCGTTTGACACAAGATGGTGAACTCAATAACAACTTGAGATCGACTCCTCTTTAAAGAAGATTTTTTATTAGAGTTAAAAGGTAGGTCAATATGTCTTACGTGATTAAACAGTGTAAAATAAGTTAGTCTCGACGTTAATATGAGTATTCTTTTTTTTAATTTAGGTTTATGATGGTTTTTTTAGCGAGACTCATACTTTTGTTCGATTTTTATGTGGCTCGGATTGTAACATACAAAATCCACTTTTTTTTTTAAATACATGCCATATTAGTTTTCTATTACTAAAACAACGGATGCTACCGATTCTTTTATAAAAAAATAATATTGGTGATTGTTTTATTACTTTTGAATCTTTAATACTAAAGAAGAAGAAAAAACTTAACTCATATTTTAACCATTTTTTTACATTTTCTATTATTATTATTTTTATATTTTAACAAATATAATATATCCATATTACTTATTTTTATGTATTTTATTTTTAGTATCATTATTCTTTTTTATATAATTTTTTAACCCATAAAATTCCAATAGCCTAATATTTTCTAAAAAAAATTATCTAAGCAGAAATAATCACAAATAGCATTTTGAATTTCCTCTTTCAAACTTCAATAACGATGAAGGAATTTGGAGAAGAAAATTAAATAACACTGGATTTGCTTAAAAATAAATGGCAACGAGTATGTTAGTTTCAAACATTTTATGGTTTTATTAATCTCCTCAAAATACACCATCTGATGAACAAAAACATAGCTAGGCTATCTGTTTGCAAAATTTCAATATTTGATCCCTACGGAAATTAAAGGGGATAAAGAAAATGTCAATGAACCATGTGCCTCACGTTTTGAAGCAATCTAGTTCGCGCAAGCAAACAGTATATACACGAGGCTAAGGCAATAATGAATCGGTACAAGACGGTTTTTGTTAGGGCCTGCAGAAACAAACCACAAAGTCAATAAACTTGGTTCATTATGTCAGTAATATGAAGTGGGGAGCAAGAAGAGATCACCTTCATGCTTCGGTGCTTTCACCCGTTGTCCAGACTATGTCTTTCAGTTCGCACGAAAAACTTTTATAGAACTGTCATTAAAAGAAGAATTTATTTATGAAACTCGGGGCAGAGAAGAAAGATCCCTGTTAAAGTGGGTTACAGAAAACGCAGGGATGCTAAACATTTTCTCATCGACAAAGCCAAAGTTATCAGCAAATAGTTAATGTAGGTATACCTTGTGAAACTCCAACGTGTCACCACCGGTTTTACGAAGCTCCACCATATGTAAGCAGGGAGCCACCTCAAAAACCTAGATCAAAGAGCAATGAGGTTTACATGTTTCTTTGATATGGAAGAATCTAAAGATCTTATATCCTTTGAAGGGCAGTTAGAAATTGATACATAAGCTTAAACAATTATTCAAATGATGTATACTTCCATTTCAACCAATGGTAAATTTTTCATTGTTTACAAAAGAACTAAAAAAGGATGCTTGACTAGCTAAAAAAAATGCAGTACCTCGGTAGCTACGGAAAGCTGGCCCTTTCTCCCACTTTTGTCACCTTTCAACTTCATCTGTGACAAAGTGAATATACATGAGAGATGAAACAGAATTTGCAATCATATGAACTAGATGTTTTGAAAAGGCAAGAGGATTAGCTTGCCCAACACTGATTCAGATAAAGCAAACCTTGTAGTTTTTCTTGTGAACATTAAATCCCATAGGCTTTGCAGCTTCCTCAATTTTTGAGAGAATTTCGTTAGGAGGGCATTGAGAAGCAAAACTGGTTTCTCGCTTCACAGCCCCCTGTAGTTTCAATTCAAACCAGAAGCAAAAAGAGTGCTTAGCTAAGAAATATTTTCTAATAATTGTAAGATTGAAGGTGAGATCCAGGCTAGAAGCATTTAACATAGATAATTGTTCAAATTCTATGATTAACACAATATAATCAAGGGAAATATAAAGGGATCTTAGATACATACGCTCTGCTTCTCAAACAATTTGTCAAGGCTAAAGCTCTGCGCCATAGATATAAGCTCAAAAGCATTCATGGACACAGGTTTCTCTTTCCTTTCTGTTACAAGGTGTTCCTGCAAATAAACAAACCATAAGTAGCATGAAATGTAATTCATTCTTTCATATAGGGTAACTTGGTTCCAAAGCAATGGACACAAATGAACAAAAACTAGTTTACAGGGTCAATGTTCAAGTTCTGGGGAAAAGAATTCCATCCACACATTCTAAAACTCAAGTGCTTGTAAAGAATTTTGCTTACAATATATCTCTTTTCTCAGAGCTGAAAAACAGACAGAATCTAAAATGTCTTACCGTTGAGTCATTAAAAACAGCATCTATGTCATCAAGATTTACATCCTCTTCCTGCTCAAATCGGGCTGGCTTGTACCCTTTCTTGAACCAGTCATCTTGTAGAATTTCTGGAACAGTTATACGCTGTCAAGAAGAACATGCAGAACTTCAATAGAAATGCATGTGTTTATCAGCCTATGCTGAGAACAAAGATTGCAAGCAATCACAAAGTTTTATCGGACGAATTGATTTTGGAATTTACCGTAAGAGGGTTTGGATCAAGAATTCGTTTAATCAATTTCCTTGCACCAGATGAAAACCATGAAGGACAACTGAAATCAGCCGTACATATCTGAAATTTATCACGATGTACCAACAATTTTAATGTTCTCATCGAAAAAGAGAAGCCAAATCTGGGAGGATAGGTACTTACTTTCTTATACAAGGCTACAAGGCTTGGCTCATCAAAAGGCAAATAACCAGCCATAAGAACAAAGAGAATAACTCCACAAGACCAAATATCTGCTGAAGTACCATCATAACCTTTATCTTTGAGCACCTGATAAGAAAAATATCAGATGCCACAGTAAAAGAAAAAGGGGGGAAATTGCAGCATCAGAGCTAAATTATTTTCAATAAAGTCGTGAGTACCTCTGGAGCAACATAATTTGGAGTCCCACAAGCAGTGTGAAGCAATCCATCCTCCTATATTAGAAACATGTTAAAGAAAAGGGTGACACTACTAGACATGGAGTTTTCCTTCTTTTCCACCATTATTGAAAGTAGACAATTATATGATCTTACTGCTAACTAAAATGCCTTGACCAACTGTTTCACGCATTTTCTCGAGTAACCAAACTGATTGGTGGCTGACCTTCTTTAGTCATTTGGACAAGTATTTTTCTTGGAAATTATTGGGGTTCCCCCATAACTTTTTATGATTGAAGGCCAGAGGAATTCTTTAATAGGAAAGGATAATTAGTGTGTAACAACGCTTAAACTGATATAAAAAATACAAGTAATAAACTATTTTAAATATATTTACTTAAAATCATTATTGGCCCCAAAAAAATCATAACACAAAAGGTTTGATCCCTTATCATAAAACATAAGATTTTATCAACAAAAAATACATATCTAATCCAAAAATTTGGTGAAGAGATTTAAAATAGTTAAGTTTCTGCTTATATGATTACAAGTGTCAATAGGCATAAGAAAAAAATATGTATTCATCGTAGTCAATAACTGAACAATACGTGCTTACCCGAACTTGCTGCGAGAAAGCACTCAATCCAAAATCTGAAATTTTAAGAACACCTTGCGAGTCAAGAAGAAGATTTTCAGGCTGCAAAAAGTAGATAAATACTGGATAAATACATATGAATAAGGAATTACAACCCGCACCACATTGAATGAACTTCTCCAAATTAATTCAAAAGAATTGAAAAACAGTACTCATTGATTGGTGAATTAAATAGAAAAGTTAAGACCTTCAAATCTCTATGGTAGACGCCTCTACTGTGGCAGTAATCAACAGCATTGATAAGCTGATGGAAATAGCTTCTAGCTTCATCCTCTTTTAGTCTCCCGCTTTTGGCCTACAAATATCCAAGATTTTTCACTACCATGAACAATAAACGACGACCTACTACTTGAATCTATATATATCAAACAATGTTCCTTCGGGGTCACAATTTAATTCGTTCCATTACAGATATCGGCAAAGTTAAGTAACGGCAATTCCTTACAATTTTGTCGAAAAGCTCGCCTCCATCAACAAACTCGATCACGATATATATCCTTGACTTGCTTGCCATAACCTATGCATTAGAATTTAGAAGCAAAGAAGTTTGAATAAAATAATTGTATCAGCAATGCTAAACTGAATGAACCTTCTGGCTTCTACGGCAGGGATTAGTGATTTTACCTCAAATATCTTAATGACATTGTGATGCTTGATAAGCTTCATTGTTGATATTTCTCTTTTTATCTGCTCCATACAAAACCAAATTTCTTAAGGTTTTTCAAAATTATAACACAACGAATTTTATCACAAATCCAGATTCGATTAATCGAATGTTATTTTGGTAATATAAGTACAAGTGAGGCGCATGTTTATTGACGACCGAGATCAATTTAGAATTTCAATTTTTTTTAATTTGAAATGTTTTGTGTGCACGGAGGAGACTGGGAGGGAGGGAGTATTGACCTGTTCGACCATCCGGTGACGGAGAACTTGGTCACGGTCGAGGATTTTAATGGCGACACACTCGCCGCTCTCGACATTCTTAGCGAACTTAACCTTGGCGAAACTGCCCTCACCCAAGGTTTTCCCGAGCTCGAACTTCCCGACACGCGTCCACATCGCGTTAGCACGCGTCGTCTTCTTCTTCATGCTCATTCTCTCGTCTTCAAACCTAATCTCCGATCGAGAGAGATGGGAGGAAAAAGTGGGACAAATAGTGCGTGCAAGAAAAGAAGTAGCGGGGTGGAATGGAATGCGATATGGTTATATATTTCATAATTATTGAGTAATATGGGGTCCACAGATGATGACGTGGACCCGACATCTTCAGTTGAAATATCCCGTGTTTCTTCCGTGGCTTCACTACGAATTTACTTCTCTCTCCCTACTATCTTATCTATTTTTTATAACAAAATATACTATATAATTAAGAGTATATTAGGTTAAAATTTAATGTATTTTTTAGCTTCCTTAAAAAATTATATTTTATTTTCATTAATAACTCCTTTGTTTTTTATTTAAAATTTAACCCGTAATATCGTTACCCTATTAAATTCAGGTCTAAATTATTCAAATTTGGATTTAAATTTAACATTAATAATAATTAGATATGAATTTAATAAAGCTAATAAATATTTAAATTAGGTTAAAATTGAACTTAATTTTTCATTAAATAAAGATGATAAAAATCTAACAATAAAAAAATTAATTTTAAAAGTGTAAACAGTAATAGAATTTGCAACAAATTTTAACCAACATTTCAACATTTGTATCGAAGGAAAGAGTTGATATATTTTAGGCCAAAGCAAATAGCCAAGATTTCAAAAAAAAATAGCTGCGTTGAAGTATATCCCAAATCCCATGTATTTTTTTAAATCAAGAACATTTATTTATTATCGTTATTTTAAATTTAACCTTGGATGGGACGGAGCCTAAAACCCGACTTGCAAAATTATAAGTTTATTAATAATAAATGTAGATGAAAAATGTGAATAAAAAGTTTAATATAGAAAGGGTAAAGAAGTAATTGAAAAATGAATAAGGATTGGGCGACTATCAATAATTGAGAACGTCCAAAACACCAAAAGCAAGAAGATCTAGTCTTCCGGTGGGATCAAATAATTTCGAGCGTTAGAAAATTCCGTGTTCCATATTTTCTCTTTACTGATTATCTATAAATATAAATAATAACACAAAAAATTCAGATTTATATATGGTATCAATACCAATTTCAAATATGTTTTGTTAATAAAATTAATTATATATCGTCTTATGTTATTAAAGATATAATATAATATATTTTCCATATAAAACTATCAAAATGAAGCTTGCTAGTTTCAACGTAGCTTCCGAGAGGTTGTGTGGCCAAAATGATATCAGCATGTGGTAGTGGAAAGGATAAGCTTTCAAGTTTCGATCCATGTGGGACAAAGGCAATGGAACTGTGTCCACAAAAGAATCTAGTGGGGGAGATTTTTGGTCATGCACCTACCAGTTCCTGCACACATATTTGGTCACCCTCCGTACTTTGTCATGGGTCAAATTGCCTTCTTTCTTTAATGTTCTGGGTTTTCCACCTGACATTCTATCACACATCAAAATGAGAGAACGGAAATTGGGGAAGAAAAGACCGAAATAGAAGCCAAATTTTTCATAAATCATAATAACAAAAAAACTCTTGGGTACTCCACGAATATAAAATTATTAGTGAAAAATAATTATCGCGTAAATAAAATTATTGAGAATATTTTATTTTATATTTGGTTTATTTAACAGAATGTAAGTGTAACATCCATTTTTTTAAAAGATAGAACTATTAAGAGTTCATCTCCTAAGAGGACTCTTCCACCACCGTATCTTTTAAAACAACAACCACACCAACAAACATACAACAATCGAACAATGAGTCTAGTTGCATTAGGATTCTATTGTTAATAGGATTCTAAAAGTAGTTAGTTTTTTTCACTATAAATACATATAATCATCCCCATTTGTAACACACGGATTTACATACAAGATACAGAGAAAAGCATGAAAAAATACAAAGGCAAAGCTATTGTGAACGATTCGAAAAGAAGTAAAATGTAGCATTTTTTTACATTGATTCGTTCATTTCTCGCATGTGCATATTATTTTTCGTAAGATTTAGTTCGAAAAACCTAAAGCGTGGGTTGCGTTGATGACCAAAAAGGGGTGGGTTTCAAAGTTTCAAACCTAGATCTACTCCCTAGGCATGTTCATTTTTTTAAAAGTATTTAATATTCCCCCCTAAGTCAATCTTAATCTTTAATTTACCTTGAAATTTATACTTTAATTTTACTTGTATATTAATTTCGTCTCCTCTATATATATTTTTAATTATATTTATTTATTTATTTATTATATTCATCTTTTATTTATTTATTTATATTATATTATTTTTATTATATATATATGTATGTATGTATGTATTAATTTTTCACCATTTGCTATGTATATATATTTTTTTCTTAATATTATATTTTATACGATTTTATATATATATATTTTCTTAATATTCTATCTTTGTTTTTATTTATTTATATATATTATATTTTTACTTTTTTTATTTTTTTCTTAATATCATGTATATCTTTATTTTTTTACTTGTTTTACTTAGTATTATATTTATTATTTTATTTGTTTTTGTAAATACTACTTTATAATACACATTATTTTTATTCCTTTTTAATTTCTTTTATCTTTTCTTTACTCCATTAATTGTTTCCCTTTTACATGTGTCTTTTTTTTTACATTTTATTCATTTTGTTTATTTTTATTATTATTTTATTATTATTTTTTATGTGTTTTGTTATTTTTTATTTTTTCTTGTTTTATTTATTATTTTCACGTTTGCACACTTGCTATCTTAATTCGATTTTATAATCCATTACGAATTTAACGTTTTTATCTTTTAAGGGTATTCAAATCAATCAATTGTAAGTAATTTGAATTGGGTCTGTTAAATTTTAATTTAAATTTTGAATTTTGAATTTTCGCAACTAAGACAACCGGTAAATTAATTGGTACCGAAAGGGCGGTTCAAGGGTGCTAATCCTTCCTTGACCGTAACCGACTCTCGAACCCGACACATTTCTGGTAAAAACGCAGATCAGGTAAGATGGTGTCCGACCCACCTAAATTCGTTTTAAAATGGTCGGTGGCGACTCCAATCCACATTTTTCAAGTCGAAACCCAATTTCGGGGCCCAACCGAAAGACGGCTACGACAGCTTGGCGACTCCGCTAGGGACAGGTAAGTGAGTCAGGCCGAAATTAATTTTCGGTTGTCTTTTTTTAGCGAAAATTACAAGTTTAAATTTTAATTTATTTATTCGATTCCAATTATTTATCTTCGATTATTTTTTTAAGTAAATAGTTGTACTGACGTTTTTTCAATTATTTTAGATTTTTGAAAAAGTTTCCATCTCTAGCTCTATACCCGAGCTCTGAACCCTTTTAAGTGGGGGTGAAAGCGACGCCTTCGTGTGAATTTATTCACCGTGCGGGCCTAGCAAGTAGCCTTTGAGATTCATATACCTTATGTCTTCGTGTGAATTTATTCACCATGCGGGCATAAGGGAATGTTTCCTCTCGAGTTTAACTTAGTTCACATAAGCTTGTAATGGGCTTAGGACTAAGGGTCTGGTAAGCCCAAGGGGGCAGCGACAAGGAGAACTCGGGTCCCATTTTTTAGATCCTAAACCGGGAGGCTATGGAGAATTAGAGCCCACCCCAAAACCTCATTCCAAACCCTAGGCTACTTTGTTTCATGCTTTACTTCTGTTCAAAGCATGCGAACTAGACAAATATGCGGTTAGGATTTGTGTGGAATTAGCATGCGGGATAGAGATCATGTCGGGTAGGAATTAAAGCATGTGGGGTAGATATCATGCGGGGTAGAACCTTTTATTTTTCATTATTATTATCTTTACCTTACTAACTCTTTTCAATTTTTCTCTCTTTTATTTTATTTCCATCATATGCATCATTCAAAAGAGGTGTTGATCCACACACAAAAACGTGTTCGTTAACCATAAATAATTTGCATTAATGGACAAATGGGTTGTAATACAAGAGATGAAAAAATGCAGGGGTCCGGCTATGGTCAGAAAAGACTCAGAAAGAAAATGAGGACAATTTGCAAGACAATTATATGTCATATTCGATCAAGAAGACATGGTGCCCATAATCAAGTACATCAAAAGTTAACTTTTCAAAAATGGGTTGACAAAAGTGGCAGGGGCAAGATGAGAAAAATGTTACTGACCTCGAGAGTCTATTCAAAGACAACAAGAACAAGATGACAAGTCACTGTCGACAAATTCAAGAAACAAGCAAATGAACTTCGGATAATCCCTTTGATGGAGGATTTCAATGGAATTTCTGATTCAACAAATGATGAAAGCCAGAGATGCAGTCATTCGACACTTTTTGGGAACCAGTACAAAAAACAACTCAACATTTTCACGGTTCATCCAGAGAGGCCGGAGTGGTTCAACAGGTTATTCAACCGGTGAAAGACGAAGGCAAATGACTAGTCAACCTGTTCCGGGTCTAGAGGATTTAGTCTGGATGTACCTTTAAATATGTTTATTGTCTCTTAAAAGATAAAACACTTTTGTCCCAATAAAGGTTATTTACAATAACAGACTTATTTTTGGATCAATGCCTCGAACATTTCATGCATTTTTTGTATTTTGCATCTACATTTCATTTTTAAGCATTTTCATAAACATGAAATTTCTTCATGGAGAATTTGATGAAGTGGTTTTAACCACATGAAATCACATGGAAGTAAGATTGTAACATCAAAAGAAAAAAACTGAAATCATAATGAATGAGCTCGATCAGCTGGTTGTACGACTAAGCCTGCCAAGATGATCTGAGAAAATAGTCCACATATCCTAAGGGCTACGATATTGAAGATGTTTGCAGTTGCCACATAGGATGCTCCAAACATTTCTTTGATAACTATAAGGCGCTGAAGCGTGAGATCCAAAACCTGATGGGTTCAGGGGCACGGACAGCCGAAGAAAGGGCATTGCATATATCATTTGCACTTAGAGGATTGTTTTGTTTGAACACGTCTTTGATTTTTCATGTTCGCTTAATCTTTTATACGATTGAATTTATGCTACTTTCTAAGGTGGAGCAATTGAACAAATCTTAATCTTTAGTTTTTTGACTATTAAATGAATTAAGGATTCTTTTAATTCTTCAAGAATTATGGATTTTTGACACATGACAAGGTTAGACCTTTCTTATCCTGTCTCAAACCCCAAAACAAAATACCTTGATTCTTTACCCAAAATAACTCATGGTCATTACCAAAAAGACCAAATTTTGACATTACCTCACTTTGAAATTTTTTAACAATGTATTTATCTTTTTGATATACCCATACCTTTCTTTGAGTCAATAAAGTCACATCATTGTCTTTTTAGACTCAAAATTGATATTTTTATACCATTAAAACCCAAGGCATTGAGTTGTTCATTTGAACATGAGCATTCTTCTAAGACACAATTTGGGGCATTCGCAGGGAGCCTGAACATTGAGACATGTTGGGGGCAAGAAGCAGAAAGAAGAATTCACTTGAAATAATTCTACCATGCATTAATTACACTGTTTTCATGTGAATAAAATTAATCCTAAAAATCTATCCCCCTGGGGATACCTCTTCTGTGAGGACTTCCATGTATGAAATGATGAACGAATTTCTTTCTTAATCCCTTCACAATAGGAGAAAATATATATCTCTTGTGTCCCCATTTGAGCCTATAGTATTTTTCTTCTGATTCAACCCTAACCAATGATCATCCTCCACACTGGGGGCAAGGTGGAGAAAATTTACTCGCATGAGTGAAGACATTGATTCAGATGAGATACCGAAAGGTGAACCAAATACCAAGTGCGAAGATTCAATCAGAACAAAAAGAGAAAAAAAAAGCAAAGAGAAAATAAAAAGAGAAAAAAACAAAGGAAAATTGAAGAAAAAATAAGACAATATGCATATGCAAAGATTATCTCGATTCAAACGACGCATCGAGATTCAAACTATGAGATTGATCAAATCACTGAACCACTTCACTCAAAGATCATAGAGCATCAAGTGAGATTGATCAAGCACAATCATTTCTGAATTACTGAATCACTCCACTCGAAGATCATAGAGCATCAAGAGAGACACACATACAAGCAGATTCAAATTGAGCAAGATATGATTGAAGACATCAGAATGAATTGATCCTTGCTTCAATCACCCTTAAACACTTGTTTGAGACTTTTATCCCTTTCTTTCATAACAATGAACCATGACCTACGTTACATGCCTTAAAAGTCCCTTCTAATTATACATGGAATTCTAAACAGAAGAGACTATCTTTAGATTTCATCTCGCCCATCAGGACTAATCGTTATTTGCAAAAAACAGTGTAATTATTGTATGATAGAGAAAAATAACAAAGGGGGTTCAAGACGTAAATTACGAATGACGTCTTGAAACCAAAGGAGGATTCGAGTTGAAAACCTGAAAAGGCGGCTCGATTACGAAAATTGGGCAGCTGAGGCGATCTCACAAATTCCTTGATAAGGCATCGCACAATCCGAGCATGACCATGAAAGTTGGGAGTCGGAGAACACTTCCAGTAGATGAGCATACAAGGTACTCCATCAAACCTTTGAGCATCAAATAAACAAAAAATGCCAAACCTGGGACTTTTTATCCTTTCCTTACTTAACCTTTTCCCAAAAATAGCTTTGATCTTGGCACGTGTCAAATAGCTATAATTTATTGAAGGATTAACATTGTAATTAATTCTTTGATATCCAATGAACTCTAGTTTTATGATTCGTTTCAATTCTAAAACCGTGAAAGGGGCAATATTTTCAAAACTTCTGATTAAACATTTTTCGAAACTCTTTTAATTGATATTTTCAGAACTTTGAAAATAAAAGAGAAACATTTTTTCAAACAAGACAATCTCTCTAGAGTGGATCTTGGTAAATGACATGTGGCTCTCAGACAGTAATCTCATGCTTAGAATTAATGTTGAAGCAAGAAATGAGGAACAATAGGGGCACTTTTAATGTTGGGGCATTTTTGGCAACATTAAATATTGGGGCATCTTCGGGGATTCAAAATCCTAATGCGAACGATCAGATCTTCCGAAGGCTTTTCCTCTACATGTAGGAACCAACATGCAAAAAATGAGATTTAGTCCAAGGAATAAAACAAGAACTCATTCATTATGCATACATTTTAGAGTATCATATTTATCATTTTTTCACATACATAAGTTTTGTAACTTTAGAGTCAAGTTTCAACTTCAAGGCGAAAGGTACTTAATTCAAAAGAGTTTGTAAAAATCGATGATGGTTGCTTAACTCAGCAGCAAAAAGTCACACTTCAACCAACTCGACAGATTGAAAGATCGACATTCATCTTCAAATTCAACATTTCAAATATAAATTTTGTCTCGCTTGAGACAGCCTCA
This sequence comes from Hibiscus syriacus, assembly GCF_006381635.1. Classification (NCBI taxonomy): domain Eukaryota; kingdom Viridiplantae; phylum Streptophyta; class Magnoliopsida; order Malvales; family Malvaceae; genus Hibiscus; species Hibiscus syriacus. Next base: position 206,139 of record NW_024062804.1, on the reverse strand, counting down.
TTTAATGCAGATGATTATCTTACTTGAGATTGCTTTTCTTAAAACAGACTTTGTCTCACTTGAGACTGTTTCACTCGAAAGAAGGAATTTCATTTCACTCAAGACTGTTTTTAAAAAGAAGATTTTATCTCGCTTGAGATAGTTTCCCTTGAAACAAAATTTTGTCTCCCTTGAGACAGTTTCTCTTGAAACATAAACATTGAAAACATTTCCCTTGAAATAAATTTCATCTCTCTTGAGACAGTTTCCCTTGAAACAAATTTTGTCTCTCTTGAGAAAGTTTCCCTTGAAACAAATTATTTGAATATGTTTTATTTGAAACAAATTTCATCTCCCTTGAGACTGTTTCTTTTGGAACTAAGTTTTGTCTCTCTTGAGACAGTTTCTCTTGAAACAAATTTCGTCTCTCTTGAGACAGTTTCTCTTGAAACACAAAATCTTCAAATTTATTTCCCTTAAAACAAAATTTTGTTTCCCTTGAGACCGTTTTCATGAAACAATAGATATCTTTGAGATCGTTTCCCTTGAAACGAATTCTATCTCTTTCGAGACAACTTCTCTTGAAGCATCATCTAAACCGTTACACTCAGCTCAGACACATACTTGAGATGCTCGAGAAGCATTTCTCAAATCAAAAATAGAATGTGCACATCATATTTGAACATTTGAAGAATTCAAGATCAGGGATCAGAACTTGAAGATTCAAGAATTAAGATTCCAGACAGGCAACCGGAGATCGAGATTTCTCTCCAGAGCCCCAAGATAACATATGTTGCATATGCATTTTAGGCACACCTAAGAGCATTGCATCCATAGCATCACATATATGCATAACTTTTTCAGGTTTTAGCTAGAGTCAATTTCAACTTCGCGGCGAAGGATATTGAACTCAAAACGACACAATTTGCTCGAGAGTAGATTTCAAATTCACGACGGAGAATATCTAACTCGAAGCCAAACTTCAAAATAAATGGGTCATCCACGGTTTCAATTTCACGTCGAAGAAAATTGTGTCCACCCGTAACATACAATACTTGGATTTCAACTTCACAACGAAAAATATTCAAGTCAAGGCTCAACTTCACAACGAAGGAGCCATCCGCGATTTCAACTCCACGACGGAGGATATCGTACCCGTACATCTACGATTTCAACTCCACGATGGAGGATATCGTGCCATTTGAGGCTCAACTTCACGACGAAGGGGCTTCCCAGTTTCAGAGCCAATTTCAACTTCACAGCGAGGGATATTGGACTCAAGACAACACAAGCTCAACTTCACAACGAAAGGGAGACTGATTGTCAACAAACAACTTTTCAATTTCATTCAGAGTCAATTTCAACTTCACAGCGAAGGATATTGAACTTGAGACAACACAAGCTCAACTTCACAACGAAGGGGCTGCTGGCTGTCAACAAATAATTTCCCAGTTCCAGAGCCAATTTCAACTTCACGACAGAGGATATTAGACTCGGAACAATACTACCCACTTGGATTTCAACTTTACGATGAAGGATATCCAATTACCAGGCTCAACTTCACGACGAATGGGCCACCCGCGGTTTCAACTTCACGACGAAGGGGAATCGTGCACACAAGAAGCATCCATCTCTAGATTGGATTTCAACTTCATGACGAAGGATATCCAACTCAAAGAAGGGTTATCTATCACCAAACACCTTCGAGTTCGATTACATTCAACTCAGAGGTAAATCAAATTTACAGCATAGCTCAAGGTAAGAAGGGCTATCTGTCAACGAAAATTGTCAAGTTCGATTCCATTCAGCTCGATGACACCTCAATCACACTATTGTTCGGCTGTAAATGAGGTTTTTAAGCCAAGAAGAAGATATGGGTTAGCCGTGCCTTAGTAGCAATAAGCCTTTTTTCCGTCAGCATAGCTTAAGTCGAGAAAAGCTCTCTGTCAACGAAGACTTTTTGAGTTCGGTTTCATTCAGCTCGACAGCATATCAACCACATTGTGGAGTCAAAGGATTACTTTTCAGTCGAATTTTTAGCCAAGGTCTTTAAACCGAGAAGAATACCAAAGTTGACTACAACGAGAAGCCACATTCTGATTCAAATCATTTCAAGATAGACTCGACTTCGCGACGGAGGAGCCATCCGCAACTCAATTTAACAGGGAGTTATTCTTCAACTCCACTGAACGAAAATTGGTGTCTTTTTATCTTTTTCCTATTTTTCGTTCCACGAAAAAGACAAAGAGGAACGAAAAAGGATAAAGAGGGGCAGCTGTAGACACCCATTTTCTTAAAAGATAGAACTAGCAAGAGTTCATCGAGCAAGGAGTCTAGTTGCATTAGGATTCTATTGTTAATAGGATTCTAAAAATAGTTAGTTTTTTTCACTATAAATACATGTAATCCTCCTCATTTGTAACACACGGATTTACATACAAGATACAGAGGAAAGCACAAAAAATACAAAGGCAAAGCTATTGTAAACGATTCGAAAAGGAAGTAAAATGTAGCATTTTTTTACATTGATTCGTTCATTTCTCGCATGTGCATATTATTTTTCTTGAGATTTGGTTCGAATAAACTAAAGGGTGGGTTGCGTCGATGACCAAAAAGGGGTGGGGTTTCGAAGTTTCAAACCTAGATCTACTCCCGAGGCATGTTCATTTTTTTAAAAGTATTTAATATTCCCCTCTAAGTCAATCTTAATCTTTAATTTACCTTGAAATTTACCCTTTAATTTTACTTTTATATTAATTTCGTCTCCTATATATATTTTTAATTATATTTTTATTTATTTATTTATATATTCCTCTTTTATTTATTTATTTATATATATTATTTTTATTATATATATCTTATATCATATATATATATATATGTATTAATTTTTCTCCATTTGCTATGTATATATATTTTTTCTTAATATTATATTTTATACGTTTTTATATATATTTTTTCTTAATATTATATTTTTTTATTTATATATATTATATTTTTACTTTATTTTATTTTTTTCTATTTTTTTCTTAATATCATGTATATCTTTATTTTTTTTACTTGTTTTACTTAGTATTATATATTTATTATTTTTATTTGTTTTAGTAAATAATACTTTATAGTACACATTATTTTTATTCATTTTTAATTTCTTTTACATTTTTTTACTCCATTAATTTTTTCCCTTTATATGTGTCTTTTTTACATTGTATTCATTTTGTTTATTTTTATTATTATTTTTTACGTGTTTTGTTATTTTTCATTTTTTCTTGTTTTATTTATTATTCTCAAGTTTGCACACTTGCTATCCTAATTCGATTTTATACTCCGCTACGAATCAAACGTTTTTATCTTTTAAGGGTATTCAAATCAATCAATTGTAAGTAATTTGAATCGGGTCTGTTAAATTTTAATTTCGATTTTCGCAACTAAGACAACCGACAAATTAATTGGTACCGAAAGGGCGGTTCAAGGGTGCTAGTCCTTCCTTGACCGTAACCGACTCCCAAACCCGACACATTTCTGGTAAAAACGCAGATCAGGTAAGATGGTGTCCGACCCACCTAAATTTGTTTTAAAATGGTCGGTGGCGACTCAAATCCACATTTTTCAAGTCGAAGCCCAATTCCGAGACCCAACCGAAAGACGGCTACGACAGTAAGATTATAATGTTTGGTTAAAAGAATAAAAGATTATTGAAATGTATATTTTACCAAATTGTCCTTATTATATATTTGTTTTTGTAACAAGTTGAATTCTACTATAATATTACTATAATTAATTTATATATTTCTTTAAAAAATTTAAATTCATAATATATATATATTACAAAATTGAAAAGATAAATAAGTTTAATGAAAGGGTAAAATTTTATTTTAACCGTGAACTTCATATAAAATTCTAATTATTGATTTTTTTTATAAATCTAAAATAGTTTAAGGATAAATTTGTAATTTAACATTCATACAATTTTTTAATATTTAACAACAGAATAAAATATTTTTTAAGAAAAATATTTAAGGGCATTTTAGTCCAAAACGCCGGTAATTCAACAATATAAGAGAAGAGGTATTCGCATTTACATTAATATACCCCACAATACCACTGTTGGGAATAAAATATCACCGGGAAATAGGATTACTGGCCAACCAAACGGGAGAATGACATTTCATTCTCCCGATAATCTAATATGACGTGAACCAAACACACCCTTAGTATTTACATAAATGGTCAATTTGATATTTTTTAATTAATTTCTATCATTTCAATTGCTTATTAAAATATATTTGTTGGAGTAAAAATATTAGTTAACTAACGGTTAACATATGTCGCGGACATGATATTTTCACATATATTTAATTATTGATGTAAAATGTGTCACGTCACTAAAATAATGATATAACATATACCACATTACTTATGGTAATGACGTGACATGTGTCATATACCCATAGTGATAATGTGGTATATGGGATTGTCTCCGAAAAGGGGTTAATATACGACTATATAGAGTTACCAGATACATTATAATATATTTACAATATTCGGTTTAGCGCTACCGGAAATGTTGAGTAATAATAATGTAGTACGTCTAAATCATGAAGAAATATTAAAAAATTTGGCAACCGATACACTTAGTTTGTCGGTTTATGTCGATACAAATGAAAAATAGATTGCTCCATAGCAATATTACAGGTACAAATATGACAAAACCGGTCCCAAAATGACAAAACTGGTAAAACGCTACCGGATATGTGTCGAGTGTCGATAATTTAATATAAGTATCAAAACTTTCTGAATTTAAAAGAGAATAAGTTATAGTAACTATAAAGTGTCGATACTTTAAAAAAAATATCGATCCACAACAATATAACAGGTAAAAAATGATAAAACTGGTCTCAAAAATGACAAAACTGGAAAAAGTTACCGGATATATTGAAAGTGTCGATAATTTAATATTAGTATCGATACTTTTTGAATTTAAAAGAGAAGAAGTTATAGCGCCTATAAAGTGTCGACACTTTATGAAAATGTATCGATCCTTACCAATATAACAGGTAAAAATATGATAAAACATATCTCAAAAATGACAAAACCGGAAAAAGTTATCGGATATGTTAAAAGTGTCGAATTTAATATAATTATCGACACTTTCTGAATTTAAAAGAGAAAAAGTTATTGCGCTTAAAAAGTGTCGACACTTTATGAAAATGTATCGATCCATAACAATATAACAGGTAAAAATATGATAAAACATGTCTCAAAATTGACAAAACCAGTAAAACGCTACCGGATATATTGAAAGTGTCGATAATTTAATATTAGTATCGACACTTTCTGAATTTAAAAGAGATGAAGTTATAGCGCCTAAAAAGTGTTGACACTTTAAAAAATATATCGATCCACAATAATATAACAGGTAAAAATATGATAAAACAAGTCCCAAAATTGACAAAACCAGTAAAACGATACCGGATATGTTGAAAGTGTCGATAATTTAATATAAGTATCGACACTTTCTGAAATTAAACTAAAAAGTGTCGACACTTTATGAAAATGTATCGATCCATAACAATATAACAGGAAAAAATATGATAAAACTAGTCTCAAAAATGACAAAACCAGAAAAAGTTACCGGATATATTGAAAGTGTCGATAATTTAATATTAGTATCGACACTTTCTGAATTTAAAAGAGAAGAAGTTATAGCGCTTAAAAAGTGTCGACACTTTATTAAAATGTATCGATCCTTACCAATATAACATGTAAAAATATGATAAAACATGTCTCAAAAATGACAAAACCGGAAAAAGTTACCGGATATGTTGAAAGTGTCGATAATTTAATATAAGTATCGACACTTTATGAATTTAAAAGAGAAGAAGTTATAGCGCTTAAAAAGTGTCGACACTTTATGAAAATGTATCGATCCATAATAATATAACAGGTAAAAATATGATAAAACCAGTCTCAAAATGAAAAAACCGGTAAATAGATATCGGATATGTTGATCCAGAATTATAATTATAATATAATAGGTAAATTAACAATATAATTGGTCTAAATATACCGGTTTAAATTGAAAACAGGTTACCATAATTATCAACACATTATTAACTTGTGTCGATACCTTTTTAAATTACTCGTTTTTTTCATTTATTATAAATATGATACAAACTCCAAATCAAAAAACCCTAAACCTAAAGGCCAAAAAGAACTCATCGACTCCGACGAATACCAGCGTTTATAACTGTTACGATAAGATATTCAAGTAGATTTTTTGATATTTTTCCATAAATTAGGGTTTGTTTGATTTACAGATTGGTCTTTTTTTCCTTAATGTGTTTTTGTTCCAATGTAACAGCATCCACACCCAAAATGGCTCCAAAACGTCAGCGTCAGAAGCGGGGTCTTTCTCAAATCTCTTCTCAACCCACCTCTTCCCAACCCAGCTCTTCTCAACCACAACCTCCTTCTCAAACAATCGCCCCTTATGAGGAAATCAAGTCGTTCGAAACTGACAACTTTAGATCCGATGCGGAGAAAGAAAGATGGCAAAGGAGTTTTAAAGTAAGGAAGATTCGTCCCGAACGTCTCATTGACTTGGGTTTCTTGTTCGATGATAAATATGCTTTTAGTTTTAAATCTACGTTTACATCTTGGGGTTGGCTTGAATTCCTTGGTGTAGAACCAAAATATTACCCCAACCTAGTTAGAGTATTCTACAACAATGCTTCCTTCGAGTATGAGCCTAATAAGAGTAATATAATAGGAATTAATACCCATGTCATGGGGAATGATATATATATATCTCCGGAAACTATTGCGAAGGGTTTAGGTGTAGCGAATAAAGGGGATTCAGATGAAAATGATGTAGATTGGTCTACAATTAAACGGGTTGCTAGAAATAGCCCAATTCACCTAGATCTAGAGTACAGAGTGTTTCACAAAATGCTGACTTGGTTTATTCAGCCTAGTGGGGGGGAAACATTCAATGCTTCGAGATAGCGATTATTGGTGGATAGCAAAGTATAAATCCAAAGCTAAAATGGCTTCAAACATTGCTAAACTGATTTTTAATACAATTGTATATATAGTCACAAAGGGAACATCAATTTCAACTTCACTACCATATGGATGTGTCATTACACATCTGTTGAATAAGAAAGAAGTTGATTTTTCGTTTGACTCCCCTGTTCGATTAACCCGCAAGATTAACATGTTATTTGTTAAAAAAGCGGGATATGATTTTGTTGAAAAAGTCAGTTGGAAGCGTGTCAAGGTGTCGGATTAGATCTAGAGAGGGAGGACAATGAACATGACCAACCAATGGGAGACGCAATGATGGAAGAAGCTCAAGTTGGACAGGATGTCACAATTACGACAGTGATGGAATACATGGTCAATTTTTGGGAGCATATTGATTCCCTTGTGAGCGGAATGTGAGCCGATATTTCATCATTGCGCGATGAAGTATCCATGTTGCGTGACGAATTACGGCAGTGACATCAAACGAGTTAGGTAATTAATTATTTATGTTTCTAAACATTTACACGTTCTGAAATGTATTTTATTTTCTTTTAACAGATTTGGACAACCAAGCGGTCAATGAAGATGACGATGATGATGATCCAAATAAGTATATCGTGTCTGCAACGCCGCTTGTAAGAAAACTAGTAATTTTTTATGTCAATGGTGTCCTTGCCTACATCCCAAGACATCCAAAAAGGTTTCAATTCTATTAATTTGTATCCATTATTTTAACATATAAGCGTACAACTTTAATCTCATTTTCTTCATGTTACAGATGTTATCCTCAGAAATGGATTATATGAATTTATGCAATTTTGTTTACAGAATTTTGTTGTTGCCATTTGGTCATCCAAGATGAGGTTAGAACTATTGAGCAATTCAAATTACTATAGCCAAAATCGTTAATATACAATTAAATGTTAACATTCAAACTTGATTACAATCTCAGGCATAACATGGACCGTGTACTTGATAAACTATGCTTGTTCTCTGACCACTTTCTATTCGTTTGGGTAAGATGATTGTATTACGCTTTGCTAACTTTAATTTCTCTAAGATTCCTACATATTTATGTTCGATTGTTTGTAAGCAGGATCAAAGTAAGTGCAAAACAGAAGATAAGTTTATCTACTGTAAAGATCTCAATGATGTTTGGAACGAGTTTACTGATTTTAACGCCCTAAATACACTGTTGGTCGATGATTCACAGCGAAAAATGATTCATAATCTGGTAAGTTACATTCATGTCATTTTCATAGTTAAACAGTTGTTCATAGATTGATTGATTAACAATTTATGTTTTTTATTAGATAAACAATTACATATGTCCACATTCTTTCGACGCTGCTTCCCATTCGGACGACGATGCTCTAATTATGACACAAATTTATTCCTAATTATGCTCATTTAGTTTCTTGTTCCTTATAAAAAAAAATTTAGTTTCTTGTTAGTAAAATTGCACCTGATTAGTTTGATAATTGAAATTATTTATTTATGTCATCAGCAAAAGGTGGTAAAATACGCGAGTATTTGGAAATTTTGTTGAAGACGCCTAATGTTCCGGACTTCGTTAGCGATAACCCTTTTCCATCGGATTAATTTCGTTGTAGGTACATTATTTGAACATTGTTATCTATAAATTTATTGTGTATGTATGTTTTTGTTTGATTACACAGTATGAATCAATTATGCAATTTCCATGTTCAATTTAACATGGCATTTCATTTTCATTTCATTTATAATTAGAGTTTGAATTTAAATGTAAATTTTAGTCCTAAACCGAAATTCCATCTATCCTAAAAACAACTTACTCAATGGATGCATCGGGAGAAAACATCAAATTCCATTTCTAAGGTAACAACTTACCTTTTTCAAATATCAACATTAGTGATGATGTGCATAATGAATTTGTCCATAATGTATTTCTAAGATAATACTTACCTTTTTCAAATATACGGGGTTTTGAGAAAACATGTGTACAAAATGTATCGACACAAATAAAATAAGTGACGATACATTTAAAACAAGTGTCGATCCCGAAAACATCGAAAAACATAATTATAATGTAATAGGTAAATTATTCATGTAAAAGGTCTAAATATACCGGTTTTTGAGAAAACAGGTGTACAAAAAGTATCGACACAAATCTAACAAGTGTCGATACTTTTTCTCCAGACTGTATTTCAAAACCAAGTGCACTAAAAGTGTCGATACATATATAACAAGTGTCGATCCCAAAAATATCAAAAACCATAATTATAATGAAATAGGTAAATTAGCAATATAACCGGTCTAAATATACCGATTTTTGAGAAAACAGGTGTACAAACAGTATCGACACAAATAGAACAAGTTTCAATACTTTTGGTCCATAATGTATTTCAGAACCAAGTGCACATAAAAGTGTCGATACATTTAAAACAAGTGTCGATCCCGAAAACATCGAAAAACATAATTATAATGTAATAGGTAAATTATTCATGTAAACGGTATAAATATACCGATTTTTGAGAAAACATGTGTACAAAAAGTATCGACACAAATATAACAAGTGTCGATACTTTTTCTACATAATGTATTTCAAAACCAAGTGCACTAAAAAGTGTCGATACATTTATAACAAGTGTCGATCCCAAAAACATCAAAAACTATAATTATAATGTAATAGGTAAATTAACAATGTAACCGGCCTAAATGTATCAGTTTATGAGAATACAGGTATACATGAAGTATCGACACAAATACATCAAGTTTCGATACATTTTTGTCCAGACTATATTTTAAAACCAAGTGCACAACAAAGTTTCGATACATTTATAATAATTGTCGATCCCAAAAACATCGAAAAACATAATTATAACCAAATGTCTCTAACATCATGTGCTGGAGGTTCATAACCATTCAATTTCGTCTTCAAAAAAATCAGTTGAAGTAGACTGCGTGCTTGTATTCAAACCCAGCTTGACTTGAGGACATGTTAGTTTGTTATGTCCCTCACCGTTGTAGAACCCACATCGCCTAATCTTTTTCTCGACCTTGTTCTTTGTTACTTTTTTTCGCTTGCGTTGTTTCCGTTGAGGGTCGCGAACGTTGTTTAATACACTGCTTCGATTGACTGAATCTTTCAAACCAAACAAGTTCTCAGTCTTTTCATCTCATCTCTTGCGGTTTTGAAAGACGCGTCTACCTTTGATGTAGCATAGCATAACATACTTGTTGTTGCACGTAGAGAAGCAAACCTTGCCATTTGCATTATTTCTTGAGGCACAATCAAATCAACAAAACTTGCAGAATCCTTAGTCCACTTACTTTGAATCAAAGACCCGGGCAAATATGTGTAATCCAAGTGCTTCAAAACGTGAAGTTGATGGTGACATGGAAGTCCAACGGTCTCGAATTTTTTGCATGAGCAATTTAGAGTTTTCGTACGATAATCAAAACTAATTTCAAATGTCCTATTTCAATGTTGTTGCCTCATCGATATCAGCCTTACTTATAGCTCTATTAGAACGTATAAATAATATCATAGTAGGTGTGCACAATGCATGATTACGTTTCTGATAAGACTTACTTATAACCCACTGATCATTTGTATTTGTTGTTGTAACTATGACTCTAACCTTGCATCCTGTTCTTGTGATTGGCGTATGAGCACGTTGACGATCAACGATATTGACTTTTGATTCTCGAAACCCTTCTTTCGAACAACAAAATTCTTGTGCCTTCACATTCCCTTCCATGTCAAGCCGTGTTGTTCCCCGACGTGCACTAAACCCATGTTCTTGTGCGAATCCCTTATAAAAGTACCAAGCTTGATCACGTGAAGAGAAGAGTTTACCAACCAATATGTCATATTCATCAACATTATGTACTTCATGGCATTCATCGGTTGGCTTAACATTGTCTGCATCAGTATGATCCATGACAAAAATTTTGTTGTGCAATTTCAGTGGTCTTAACAGGAGTTGATGGAGATATAAGTAAAGGTTCATTGAACAACATGTTTTCAGTGGTGCTTTCAATAGGATGTGGTATTGGTAGTGGTAGTTGGAGGGTGGGTACAACATAAAATTTGCAGGACATATTCAGGTATGTACAATAACTACAACATTCAATAACTTTAAAGTAATAGGTAAATTTACAATATAGGTGGTAAAAATATACTTTTTTAATGACAAAATTAGTAAACACAAATATTTGTTTCGATACATATGTAAGAATATATGTCGATACATTTTCAAAAAGTATCGACCCCAAAAACATCAAAACAAATAATTATAATGTAATATTTAAATTAACAATGTAACCAGTATACATATACCGGTTAATTATAAAACAGGTCAACATAAAGTATCGACACTTTTTAAGTTTGCGTCGATACTTTTTTCCAAAAGAAAGCACAAACAGGTTCACGCATAAAGTGTCGATACATTTAAAATTGTATCGATCACAAAAACATCAAAACCGATAATTATAATGTAATAGGTCAATTTACAATGTAACCGGTTTAAATTTACTGGTTTTATGAGAAAATAGGTCAGAATAAAGTATCGACACTTGTGTAATTTGTGTCGATACATTTTGTCCATAATGAATGCCCAACGAGGTGCAAGAATAACATGTCGATACATTTAAAATTATATCGATCCCAAAAACATCGAAACGAAAATTACAATGTTATAGGTAAATTTACAATGTACCGGTATAAATATACCGGTTTTATGAGAAAATAGGTCTAAATAATGTATCGACACCTTTATAGTTTGTGTCGATACTTTTTTCCAGAATGAATTAGGAATGCCCAACGAGATGCAAGCATAAAGTGTCAATACATTTAAAATTGTGTCGATACATTATATAAGCGCTACATAATATGTTATTGTGCTTGATAATATTTCCGGTTAAATGATATAACATAATTGGTCTAAATTTTAACCGGTCACGCCGTTTTTTAGGCGCCGCACAACAGAATCACCCGTGGTATATACGTAAAACTGTAACATATGTTAATAGTTAGTAAACTAAATATTTCCATCTAACATAGCGTGTTTTGATAAAAAAAAATGCTAAACCTAAAATACTCCATTCATTAGCCATCTTTCTCACTGCAACATCTACACCTCTGAAATGTCTTCATTACCTTCCCAGGGCATTTTAGTTGGGCTTGTTGTAGCTCTTGGGTTGTCTACTGTTTCGGAGCCCAATATCATAACAATATCCTCTTCTTCAACAGATCCTTGTCCCTAAAAATCAAAATCTGAAAATTGAGATTGAAAAAATTCGAAGTCTTCCCGGATTATATTTTCAGGACCGAAGTTAGACCATTCGATCAGCAATTGTGCCACAGCTTGGTTGTGTTTGTTTTTAAATCATCCTCTTAATAAAAGCTGCCTTTGGATAGAACAACGGTTGATGTTCAGCATTAGTAGATGGGGATCAATACTTGCAATATTTGCTTTCAGCTTTCTTCTTGAGTAGGCTGACATGAAAATCTAGATGTATTTTTTGCTGACTGAGGTGGATTGAGTAGTCTGTTTGTAAGGTTATTACTTCACACGTAAACCTTGTCACCAGCTTGAAATTCTCGTTCGTATCTCTTTTTATCACCATAATACTTCATCCAGTGTTGTGCTTTATGTAATTGATCTAACATCAGTTTATTTGCCGCCTCTCTTTTAAAGATAGTATGTTAATCATTTATTTCGTATGCATATTACTTAATAATTGAAAATAAATACGAAATGTTAAATTTATTAAATTATTTTAGATTATGGATATGATTAAAATTATTATTATATTAAGTCGTATCACTATTCCGTCTAATATTTAATAATAAAGTGATTTTAATTAGGAGCAAAATTTCCTTTATCCCTCCACTAAGTAGAAATTATTTAAAAATAAATAAATAGATTTTAATTAAATGAATGATTTGTAACTTTTAAAAATGAAAAATTACTGTTTTTTTTTTCTCCATTACAACACAGTAGTAACTAGTACCTTCCACTTTCAGTTGTAGAAACTATATTAGGCAATGACCTAGGAAGAGCCAAAGCCACCCAAAGGATCTTCATTCCCCCGCTAAATTACAACCTTGGCATCCATCACAAAGTGAATTTAGAGCCCACTTTGCTCAAGTCCCCTCTCTTGTTGGAATATATATATATATATAAACTATGTGCAGCTGCAAGCAAACAACCCACTTGTCAAATAAACAAGGAACTCATTTAAAAAAAACAAAATATCTGCCCCAGATACATATATGCACCAGTTGAAACTTGTTTAAAACCTGCAACCCAATTTATCGGTTACAAATTAAAGAACAAAGGCACTCCGCACGACTAATTGGTGCTTCAACCAGTGTTTACTTCTTCGTTCATCGGTATAAGTTATAACCTATGTATATCTAAGAGGGTGATTCTTTGCGTTTTCAAGGGAATTCAGGGTTCGTTGATAAAGAAAAGATGTTCGAGAGCAAGACGATGGAATCGAGGAAGATATCGATGAAATGCACGGCTTGCTTATGGTCGTTTTTGGTGAGTTTGGCCGGAGGATTGTTGTTGGTATGGTGGAAATATGAATATCACCCAGAAAATAGGCAGCTTTGGATGGTGCCCTTTGGTCTTATTCTGTTTACAACTCCACTCATCATTTGCTTCGCCGCTTTCGTTTCTGATATCTGCAGCTGTACAGAGGATGCAACCCAATCACCAACCGACGGCTCGAATCATGAACCGGACAAGGTGATCAAGCTGCTTACCTCAACTTCCAGATGATTGTTTCTATAACGTTCTGCTTTTACATAAACTTTACAATAAGGGTAAATTACAGATTTCATCATCAACTTTCGTTTCACTTCTATTTCAGTTACTAAAGTTTAAAACTTTTAATTTACTCATTGAACTTTCAATTTGCTCTTATTTTGGTAACTATGTCGTTAAATACCTAACGAGGTTATGATTGGACATTTTTTATTTTAAAAATTGTAAAATGGACCTCTAAGTTTCTTTATTTTTTGTGAAAAACACAATTTTGAATTTTCTTTGATTTTTCGATGATGAAGCATCTTCTTTCAAATCCCAACGGTAGGAAGGTGAAGAAGGACGAAGCGAGTTGTATATCTTGATTTCACTTTGATCGGATGATGGATACTATAGATCATAGTGGTTTAGAGTTTTATCAGTGTTGGGTTTAGGGTTGATTTTCGTAAGTTTTAAAGTGATTTAGATAAAATTTAAACTGACAGAGTGGTAAGATACAATGAGGCGAGTCCGTTGATTAAATAGGAGCAAATGACACAAGTACATGTAGCTGGCATGTCGTCCTTTTATTTGATTTAACATTTGAGTGGCTAAAATAGGAGTAAATTGAAAATTCATTGAGTAAATTAATTTTTTTAAACTTTAATGATCAAAATAAGCATGAGAAAAAATTGAGTGATGAAATTTGTAGTTTACCCTTACAATAAGGCATACTCTTATGATTTACCTTTTTATAGTATTAGCACGTATATATATAAAATCCTTAGCAATCAGATTGCACAGTTTATAGATGAATGATTTGGTAGTGCAATTATTTTGAGTTTGTGGACTGCTTACACGTATGTTCCAGGCTAGCTAAAGACAGCAAAGTCCTTTACAATTATGTATAATTAATAAGAATCAAAAGAATGAGGTCATGTCAGGTATCAACTGGGGGGGGGGTTATATGATTAAATAATGAATGATGGAGAAATCAATGAGAATCAATAAAGTTTTTGTCACCTTCAATGGTCCGTCACCCATGTAATTATTCCAATACCATTCCTTTTTATTTCTCGAAATCTACAAGCTTGTATATACATAGAAAATATGTCATGAAAGGACGATGTATAATTTTATAGACTAATAATATATTATAGATCAATATTTGATATATTTATGACATTATTAATTAATTAGAAATTGTTGAATAATTTTTTTATTTTTTATATTTTGAAAATGGGATTTATATTCAATAAGGGGGAATACAAATCTGAACAACAATGCGAACATCTCGTTAAAAAAACCTTCCAAAACCTAATTAAAGTAAAAAGAGTGCATTGGGAGTTGTAAAGAAGGGATTCAACACCACAGAATCGATACAAAGCTATAGCCTAGCCAAGCTACCACACAAGCTAGTACAAAGGGCAGATACACTCCTACAGCACTGCGCCTAATCAAGAACACAACACACAAAAAAACCAATCTTGCAAACAACACTCCAACTCCAAAACGTCGGGATCTTTGCCTACACATAGGCGCCAACAAAAGACAAACATCGGTGAACGACAGCTCGAAAATAGCAAAAGCAAAAACCTTAAACAGCAGAATCGAAGAGAACCATCTTCATGACAGCACCATGACAACATAAGCAAACCACCACTGCCTAACACCCAAACTGCAACCTGATGCAGAACAACCCACACGAAGACCAATCCACTTGCAAGAGCTGCAATCAGCAGTATAGGACCATGTAACGTTCCAATCGCACCCTAAGCATACAGGCTACGTGGGCACTAGAACTCCACATGGAGCCTCAACACGAGAACCAAGACAGTGCACAACGCTCTCCAAATCGAAACATTGCATCGATATTTCTGCAACTGAAGTGCACCGAATCCGATAACCAAACTTCCTTCACTCAACAGAATAGCACCATAGGCTGAATATTCCATGCTCTAGCCACGACAAAAGCTACCAGTTGGCCAGCACCTCCATAGCAGACATCACTGCAATTCTACTACAATACACACCAGAGATCTCCAGCAAACAAACAACCACCAGCATAACAACAACATCCAATAACAGACAACCACTGTACACCACATAATATAACAAATAAAACCAAAAAAGCAAAGAGCAAAGAGCAAGTACTTTCCCCAAACCATCGACCACTACAAATCACACAAAATAGCACTACTAAGAAAGACATCATAAACTTGATTCTTGACCCACAGACTAAACACGCTAGACATATAAAGATCAAGCACAACCATAGTAAAGGAATGCATCACCCACTAGCAAGAGCACCCTTACTCTACATTCTTACCGACCCACAACAGAAAAAAAAAACATAAATCCATTGTAATATAGCAACTTAAGGACACGCACCCAGGAACCGGACCATTCAAATAAACGAGCAAGGACTTCTAATGAACTCCTGCACAGAGGGAAATTCAATGACCATTTGTTGTTTGCCCAGCATCCAATCCTCGATATTGTAGAATCAAAAAATTTAACTCGATACTGCAGAATCAAAAAATTAACTTCTGTTCTCTGAATCCCTTTAAAAACTGCCTCCTTCCGACAAATCCGCACATACCACAGGAATCCAAAGAAACTAAGCACCCTCAGCTTTTTAACTCTTCTCTTTACCTTTTAGTTATTCCACAAAATAATCAGAGCTTTGACGTCCTACAGGAACATCAATTCCAACCTCCAAACCTTACACCAACGTTGCCATTAGGGCTGACAATTATCCATGGGTGAGTGGATTATCCACCCACCCTCCCCGAATAAATGGATGAAAACCCACTGTAAAACGGATGATTGGCGGGTGATGGGTCGGGTCGAATATGGATGAAATGTTTTTGACCCATCACCCGCAGTATCCATCCACCCATTAATATATCCATCCATCCATATATATATATATATATATATATATATATATATATATATATATATATTCATCCCTTGACAAAGAAATGCATGCTCCAGTCCACTACCCCATAACATATTGTCTGTGAATTAAAATCCGAACTGCCCATGCAGCCATGCTAGCTTCAACTCCATTTTGATATCCCATCAACCGCATTATCATCAGAAGAACTATAGATAAATATATGTAAATCACGTGTAGTATGATAAATATTGTCTAAATTTATTCGTTTTAAATTTACTACAATTATTATTTTAATTGTGTATTATGATAAATTTACTACAGAACCCTCTTGCGACATATTACCACCGCATTAGAATTGCCACTCCACTGACAATATGTAGCATGCGCAACCGTGTTCTTAAGCACATCCTTGTTCTTAAATCTTAAACCTATCCGAAGGTTGATATTCTCAAGCTTTAGTGCTTCACTTCCTCAACACATTCATGTAAGTTCTTTCATCTTTTATTAATTCACTTGAGTTCAATCTGTAATTTTATATTCATGTAAGTTCAATATGCAATTGTTTAGTAATTAATTTGCATTTTGTTTTTGGTTTTTTTAGTCATGGATATGGGAATTACATCAGATAGTAGCACCTCAAAATCCTATGCCATCTCTCCTTTAAGTCAAGGCTCATCTCCTGACATCCATAATCTCATGCCATCTTCATCTCCAACTCCTAGTGTAAGCCTGAACCGAAACTAATTGAGGAAGTACCTGAAACTACAGCAAGAGTGGCTCCAGATGATGCTCAAAACAAATCCTCAATGGCCACCATGGGTCCACCTCAAATATCACCTCGTATTTCCAGAAAATTTATGAATGTTTGAGTATCAATGTTTGGTTTCTATGAATGTTAGAAGAATTTGAGCTTAGGATGTAAAAATAGTTTTGTTCATAGTATTATCCATTTCTCATCCACTCCACCCGCTCCACCCACGGATGATGGATGGAGCAGATATGGATGAAATTTTTGGTGGGTGATGGATGGTGTGGATGGAGTTTTGGACCGCGGGTGTTGGGGCAGATGAAGCTCCACCCGACCCATCTCTGATCCATTGCCAACCCTAGTTTGCCACGCTCTCCGTACAAGCTCACAATGGTATAAAATGTGACTTATTGATTCAGGCTCTTTTTTGCACACTACACACATCGAGTCAACCCCAGCGATATTTCTCTTTTGCAGCTCGACAAGGGTTGATAGCCTCTTGAGGACAACTCGCCAAACGAACGTAACCCAAACTAACTTCTAAACGCTGTCGATTGGCACATTACCATCATCCCACCAATTTACAGAAATTTTTTGGTTTAATCACACCATCAGAGGACCCTGACCAAAACAGACGATCCTCCACCATCCCGTTGGGGTGAACTTTATTCAGGACATTAAGAAATTCACACCATAAGTTCACTTCCCATTGAAACAACGAACTTCTAATCTCTATCCTCCACTTTCAATTACTATTCACCCAATAACTGAACTCTTTTACTTTACCAGACTTCCGCACAGCCATACCGAAGATTCTCGAAAAACTCGAACGAAAGGAAATGGACCTCCATCCAATAGTCGTCCCAAAAGTTAATTTTGCTTCCATCGCCCAGCCAACATTTGCATTTTGAGATGAATAAATCATCCTCAGATGATAATGGACGAGCTATATTCCTTCACAAAAAAAGATTGCTTTTTCCACTGATCATTTGAAGGAAATAACGCTTCTCTATCCAACCCGTAATTTTCCACAATCACCTTCTTCCAAAGACTATCCGACTCACTTCCCAACCTTCATAGTCATTTATTGAGCAAAGCTCAAATTTTCACTCTCATGTCAACAATCCCCAACCCACCTAGCGATTTTGGCCTACAAATATTCTTCCAACTCACCCAATGAACTGTTCTGCCTGCATTCGCTCCCCAAATAAAATTTGCAAAGCATCTATTGATCTTTTCTGCTACTACGACAGTCATGGAGAAGAGCGATATGTAATAAATCGGTAGATTCGACAATACAAACTTCACCAGCGTTATTCGCCCACCCAACGACAAGCATTTACTTTTCCATCCTTCTAACCGGGCTTGAACTTTCTCTATGAATGGCTGCCAAAGCTCCTTTGAGTTTCTTTTTTGACCCAACGGCAACCCAAGGTAGGTCGTTGGAAGCGTCTCCCAACTGCACTGGATATCCTCCGCCCAAAGCTTCACACGATGATTATCAACGTTTACCCCGAATAATTTTATCTTCTTTGAGTTTAGTTGAAGATCAGCAGTAATTTCAAAGATTTTAAGGACTCGTTTCACATTGCGGATCGACTCTATGTTTGCACTCAATGTCACAGACTAAACGTTTTGGTACATTGACATTGGTGTTAATGTTTACAAGAGGAGTTCAATGTGTGTAGACTTGAACTTATTGGACCTGATGAGTTGGCCCAGTTCTCGAAGAATGCTTACAAATCTGTGAAGGATCAAGTCTGAGGCGTCAGAGAGAAGCAACGAGGGTATTACATGTTCGATGGGAGCAATTTTGTCATGGCTCATGGATTCGGACCGAGACATGTGTGCAGATTTCTGTAGGATAATCCTATGGAGTGTTGGGTTTGCCCATAACCATCAGACCTAGCCCGTTTCTTGGAAGATTACAGAAAGAATTATATTATCCAATAATTAAAGAGATAAATACTTAATTAGAGATAATGTTTTATTTGAATTCAAATGCCTTAGAGATAGAGTTATGGATAAGGTAGGATTTAATCTAAGTCGTCGATGTACTTTGATCTAGACCGTTGGATCTTGAGGGCCTCAATTATAAATAGAGAGTTCATCCCCTCATTTGTAATCATTCCATCAATTTCATTCTTTCAGAGTAATAAACTCAGGCATTTACTCTTACTATTTCTCTGAGTTCCTTTGTTTCTAGCTTTCTAGCATTGTCGGCTTGTTCCCCTTTGTATTGAAGCCTTTGTAGCTTGTGTTGCCAAACTTTAGGGCTGAGATAGCCTCGAGAGTTGTTCATTTCCGAGTTCTTTTGAAGTTCCAAAGTGATTCAAGTCGTGGTAACTTAGGAAGTCCCCACAGTGCTCGTGCTTCTGAGATCTGTTCAATGTAGGTGGCTTGGATAAGCCCCAGTGGTGTTTGCTTCCGCATCGTTGCCTAACCCTATCGGGTGTGTTTGTAGCTTAATGAGCCAGAGACTCACAAGGACGTGGTTAAGGCTGACTTAGGCGTCATTTCGACCTGAAAATCGTCTAAGTGCCGCATGAATCGACTAGCAGAAGGCTAGCCCCGTGACATCAAGTACTGGCTAATCGAAACCCTTTATGTAATTAACATAATAATTTTGATTAATTGACTAAATAGAAATTTTGAATTTTTTTGTTAAAAACTAATAATTCAATTCAAATGTTTTTGAAAAAAATAAAAATTTTGATTATAAAATCTTTATTGTATAATTCATATCTGAAATTAAAATGACTCATCAATAGGTCAACAAAATACCATGAAGGGACATCAAAGTGAACAACTTACCAAAGATTATTGGTGAATTAGCAGGATTAGAGGAGTGATTATTGATGGAAAGTAACATATCAACTTGCGTTGACAGCTTACCAAAGACAACAAATATTATTTCTGAATTATTTGATTCAATTCCTTAAACATTTCCTTACAAAATTGTGTTTCAGCATTTCAGGTTTAGCTTCGGCCTGTTTAAGCTTTTATTCCATCTTTTTGATTATTAGAAAATGTTGGGCTTTCTCAAGATAGATAAATCAACATACAAACTAAGACAGATATAAATTTGACATCAAAAACAGGACAATGATGCTGATGGCACCGCACTGGTTCTTTCCATTCTTACAAATGGCAATGGATGCAATAATCAACACATCGCCATCCACGGCGATAAAATTATCATTATTTCTTAAAATTATAAAACTTTAATTTAATAAAGTACTAAAAATAATGTTATTTAGTTTCTGGATGAATGAGACCGATGAGGATTACATCTCTTAAAATTTTCAAATTATTTTCGATAATCTTTAGAACATATAGTTAAAAATTCCTTTTTCCTAGATAGGAATTGTCCAAACTTTTTTTTTCAAATTCTTATATAATTTTGATATATATTTTATTTTCTATTGATAATCTGTTTTTGTCTCTAGAATTTTATAAATTTATAATTTAAAATTTAATGAATTCATTATTTAACATAAAACTCTATATCCATTCTCATTTAATCCTACAATTATAAGTTTTTTAATCAATAAAATACTAAAATCATTATTTCTTTCGATTAAAAGTTTATAATTTGATTTTAATATAGACGGATGTTCTTAAAAATACCACTTTAAAATAATTCAAGCACGTAACAAATATTAAAGCTAACTAATAAATAAACTTGTATAATTATAATATATAAGTTTCTTTTTTTAAAAAAAAATAAGAATATTAGCACTAAAAGTAATTGTTTTATTTATATTTAACCATCAACAGTTCCAAGAAAAGTAGGTCAAATGTCGGTGAAAGGCATTCGAACTCAAACCAAAGCCCAAACAAACCAACAAAATTAATGGTAAAAATATATCAAGACCACTAACTTATTATAAAATGATCATTTTGATCTATATATTTTCAAAAGTTATAACATAATCATTATATTTATTAAATTAATTCAAAATAATAATTAAATTTTATCAAAATATTAAAATATTATCATTAAATTTATTTAATATTTACTCGTATTATAATTATGTAATGATCATTTTTCAACATTTTAATAAATTTACTAATCATTTTGTAAGTTTTAAAATTTCAGAGACTAAACAATCCTTTAAGTATAATTTTGTTACCTTGTGAATACTTTACCCAAAAATAAAAACCAGCTGACGTAAGCAACCGTGCAAAAAACCAATAAACTAACAACTAAAGCCTGGGTTTTTTGGCTTAACAACGCAACCCGACACACCAAAATCTACCGTCTTTTGATTCGTTTCCTTCGGTTACAATCTTTTAAATTTTTAATTTTCTTTTTCTCTTTGAGTTCATTATTATGTTAGCTTCCATTGTCTTAAATTCCAGAATCATCATCACTACCAAACGAAAGTGAAACCCCTCTTCAACCATTAAGGAAGGTAGCAAAACTCGTTCACTCTCACCTGCTGAACAAAGGTAAAAACAAGCTAAGAAATAGTGCATACCCTTTATTTCTTTTCACATTGTTTATTATTTGGGGATATTCAACTTGTTTTTTTTCTTTCTTTCCTTTTTTGGGTTTTCTTTTGCTGGAGATTTTTGAAGGTGATTAGGTTAGGGTTTCTTCTTGGAGTAAAGTTAATCTCACACAAGATGCAGCAGCCACAGCAAATGATTCCTATGATGCCTTCGTTCCCACCTAACAACATCACTACCGAACAGATTCAGAAGGTATATTTGTATTTATGGTATTAAATATACTCTGTTTAGTGTTTGTACTTTGAAGTCATGGGTTGTTGATGGTTAGACTTAAAAAATAATAATAATATTTTTTTATGAGATAGAAGAAGCCCCATAATTTTATTTTGTTCCAAAAAGAAAAAGGAGCAGCTCGTTTTCATGTATGTTTATGGTTATTACGTTTATGAGATGGAAGAGTTGTGCTTTTGTGAATTGGTTGCGCATATTAATAATTATTGGAACAGAACAATGATTTGGAAAAGGTAAGGGTTAGCTGATGTCGGTTCAAGAAGTTATGGTAACAGAGATGGATAGCATAGAGAGATGAATGGAAGTTATTGTTGATGCAGAAGATCTAACTATACTTTTTTTCGTGTACAGTGTGGTTGATTAAATTGGAAGTTGCTGGTCATGTTGGGGATCTAATTATTTTTTTTTCGGATATGATGTGGTTGTTTAAATTAGAAGTTCTTGGTAATGCAGGGGATTTGATCTAACTGTTCTTTTTGTCGGATATGATGTGATTGATTAATTTGGTTATGTTTTTCGTTTTAGAATCTGTCGTTACAAGAAAGAAAGTTGTGCCATATTGAACGGTTAGATGCATCTGGCACATCTAGTGATTATGCTTTGTGCTGGGGAGAATCAATGTTCTGATCCCTTCTGTCAATTTGATTCTCACCGTTTTGTCTCCTAAAGCATTTCCCCCCTTATGTTTCTGTCTTTTACGAAGTGCACAAATCAACTATAACAAGCCTTTTAACGTCTTTTCGAGTTTATTTATGCCTCCAAATAACATCTTTTGGAATTTATCTGCAATGTTTCCAGAAAATTCATCAATGCAATGAAGTATTTTATTTGGAATATTTTGATATGAAAACAAAAATCTGAGATATGCTTGAAAGTTTGCAGGCATATATTTTAGATCCATTTTGAGGTTTTACTGATCTTCAGCGCGTGTTAATACTTCAACTACTTAATTGTTATGAATACCCTCTTGGTTACCATGTTCGGAAATGGCATCCAAAGGGAGTTACAAGACTAGTTAAGCTGTCTACATGGTTCCAAAGATAAAGCCATTGCAGCAGAAGCTCGAATAGTGCTTTCCTAATAAAGGGCCCCTAGGGCTGATTTCTTAAAGCTGTCCCAGTGGCTCACATCTGGTCCTTTCTTGAGTTAAACTAATTAAAAGCAATTCATGTTCACTTATGCCTCGCTAGTTATGTTTACTTTTCATCGCTTATAGAAATTCTTTAGTTTAGATCAAGACAGGGTGATAAATGAGATTTTCATGTTCCGCTTTAGATCATTTTTTCCTGAATTGTTAATATTCCTTTCGAGGAAAAGCATTAGTTTGTTATATCGTGCCATAAACCTTCAGCATTGACATTATTAATTATTAAAGAATTTATTGATATTGTGTTCTGTTTCCCGAAAGTCTAATAGGTATTAGATAGAAGGTCAGTGATATTATTTAGTGAAGCTGTTGGCTGATTTTTAGAAGCTTCTAGGTATAAGATGTGGGCTTTATATGCTAATTCTCATGGATGATCACTATGTCTGTTGTGGACTATCGTTTGTTCTATCGAAGGGAATGCATTTGAAGGGCTCTCTACACTTGATATCCTACTATCCATTTTTATGATGAAACTTCCTACTGAATGGGCTATCCTTTTCAAGGCCTCTTTCAAAAATTCAAGATTCAGAAAAAACTCAATGAATTTAAGTAGTGCATAAACGAAAAATCTTTTGGTAGAGCGTACAATCTTTCGGTAAACTGCGTACCCCAGATATTTTGTAATATATGATTTTAGAGTAGTCTGTATATCTGTCCCAAATAGTTATATGTTGGGCATATTGACAGTTTTTGTCGCGTGGTGCTAAAGAGTACAATATATGATAATTAAGATATTAAGTTGTTCTTGTGGTTTTTTCTTTCCCGATCTTATTGCAGTACCTTGATGAGAACAAGAAGCTGATTTTGGCAATTTTGGACAATCAAAATCTCGGAAAACTCGCTGAATGTGCCCAGTAAGTAATTTATAAATCTATCTTTTTCTTCCATTTATCTTGGTGGTGCATGCATCATTATTTTCTGTCAATTTGTCTTGTTGTTTTCTTGTCTGCTTTTGGTCCTTGCATAATTCAGTAATATATGGAGAAGTCAGGATAACATGTATTCTTCTGGTTAGGAGAAGCTATAACTTTTTTGTTTTATCTTGTTTTTTCTTTGCAACATGGTGTTGGGGATTTGTGATGGAAAACAATTTTATTTACTTGCATTCTACAGTTGGTCATTAGCATACGAATGATATAGTTGAATAGCTTAGTTTTGATCCAGATGATACCAAAGAGGTGAATTTAGAAGCTATAAAGCTTGGAAATTGGGACAATAGTAATATTTAAATGTTAATACCGAACATATTCATTTTACTCCCAGTGAAACTAACATCTTTTTTTCATCCTGTACATGTGTTTGGTTTTGCACGATTTTGATGTTTTAGGTATCAAGCTCAGCTGCAAAAGAATTTGATGTACTTAGCTGCGATTTGCGGATGCACAACCACAAACAAACGCCCACAACAGCAGCTACACCTGCAGCATCAACAAGCCATGCAAGCTCAAATGAGAATCAGACCTGGAGGGCCCAATAATGGTATGCATCCCATGCAAGTCGAGGCTAATCTTGGAGGTGGTAGCAGTGGTGGTCCCTCTTCAGCTTCAGGCCCAAACGATGGACGCTGTTGGAACAAGCAAGAGGGTGCTGAAGCCGGTGTTGATGGTCAGGGCAGCACAGGTGGTGGTCATGGTGATGGAGCAGACAAGGCAAAGTGACTGCCCCCCTTGAGTTGTTTTGATCGGATACTCATGGATGTTGATAGTAAGCGCCTCTTACAATAGTTGTACTGCTCGGGTAATCTTTCGATGGACAGACGGTGTTAGAACATAAAATTTTCTTTTTCGCTCTTTAGTTTTAAAGGGTTTAGGTAGTAAACTTTTGTTGGGAGGTTCTTGGCATGCCAATGAATCGAAAAAGCAGCTAGTTAGACAACGACAGTTTTAGTTGTAAAAGGAGGAAAAGCTTAAAGCTTGCTGCGTGTATCTGAATTGTGATCCCAGTTAAAGCTTCCTCGGTTGCTACCGGTAATGTTTGTGCTAAAAAAAACCTCGTGGTCATGGTGATTGAAGTGGAACCTACCATGAGACCACTTAAATGTTCTGTATTAAAGATGAGTGGTTTAGTTCAAGTGAGTGGAGTTAAAAGGTGCCGGAAGCAGTTGGCATCTCGTTACAAACGGGTCCATGAGATGAGGCTAAACCTATGGTTGAGGATGATAGTGCTGCAGGTCTATTGTTTAAAGGTGATGAACGTGCTAGAACTGTTTACCTTTACTTGCCTTTTAATTATAGGGTTTGGTCTTGATATTAAACTCGCGTTAGTACATCGAATAAATGGCGCCGAGCTTTGAGAAAGGGGAGGTAAAGGGCAACGAATAAGGTAGACTGAAAGAAAGACATCCACTTCTAAAAAGAAAAAATATTAAAACAATCTAAGTAATCTTTGCCAACTTCTGCAAATGACCTTTTCATCTCTATCTATGGACCAGTTTCATCAAAAAAACAGATTCCCTTCTTTTCTTTTTATTTTTTACTTGATAGGATATAGTAGTAATTTCAGGTTTCCATCCTTCTTTTCTTATAGAACCGACAAATGCCGTTCCGTTGTTTGGCAAACTCTCAGGATTAAACCTCTCTCGAGTCTTCAAGACAACCAAGAACACCGCCCTCTTCACCTCCACAGCCATCAAAGAACCAGGCTTTCCATCACCAAGCTCTTCACTAACACCGCCGCCTACGTTATCCTCGTCTTTCTAAGCTACGCCGTGGGTTATTTCTCCCACTCCTCTCTTAGCCAAAAACAACGATAGCAGCAGCAACTACTTCCCCAACTAACTCCTCCTTCAGTTTCCCAACTCACAACTTCCGAGTCACTGCTCAGTGCTCCGACTCACCCGTCCCTCCCCACCTTGTCTTCCCAACGATACTCGATCGAGTCTTCGACAACACCTCCCCTTACACGAACTTCCCGCCACCCTACCTTGGGGCCTTCCTCAGGGTAAAAAGAATCAAAGGCTGGGGCTCCAACGGCGCCGTTTTCGAACACCTGATCGAAAGAGTCAAGCCTCGAGTTATCATCGAAGTGGGCACTTTCTTGGGCGCGTCAGCTCTCCACATGGTCAACGTGACTCGTAAACTCGGCCTCCAAACTCAGATTCTCTGCCTCGACGACTTTCGTGGATGGCTGGGTTTCAGAGACCGTTTCAAGGACATTAACATTATCAACGGCGACGTTCTGTTGCTTCAGCAATTCCTGCAAAATCTGGTTTATTTGAACGCCACCGGGGCGGTTTTACCTGTTCCATTCTCTACCGGGTCGGGTCACGAGAAGTTATCTGAGTGGGGAGTAACTGCGGATTTGTAGAGATTGATGCGGGTCATGATTTCATATCCGATTGGGTGGATATAAACCGGGCGTATCGGATCTTGGGACCCGGTGGGGTAATTTTTGGCCATGATTATTTTACTGCGGCGGATAACCACGGAGTAGGAAGAGCGGTAAATTTGTTTGCTAAATGAATAATCTTACCATCAAAACAGATGGTCAACATTGGGTCACTGATAATATTTCAGCAAAATAAATTTGACACCAAATATACTTGTTTACCTTTTTTTTTTCGAGTATTGATTATATCCTTGTGGAGCATACCAACAAACATTAACTCAGGTGACGTCATTAATTCAGGTGATATTTAGTTCGTTGAAATATTTATGAGAGAATTGAAATATGTGAATGAATTGTAATCTGTAGAAATTGAATTTAATTTCATATTCTGTTTGGTTCGCAGACATATCAGATGAATTTGAGTTCAGTAATATAAAATGATAGAATTGTCATTTTTGTTTTTTTGCTTTATTTTAGTTTATTTTACAACTTACATGTAGTAATATATTATAAAAAATTAAAAAATATTAAATTTTTATTTTATTAATTAATTATTCATTTCAATAAATTATAAAAATCATGTTAATAAACATTATAAGTTAAAATCATATGTTAATAAGTTACCAAAAGATAGAGCAATATTTCGATATATTCCAATCGGAGTATGTTAATTAGTTACCAAAAAATATACCAAAACTATTTTTATTTAATACATGAATTAGAAACTTGACCCGACACAACTCAAAATAATGATAAAAATATTTTTATTCAATAAAAACATTGACTTAATTGAAAAAAATTATATATAAAGGGGTATTATTGTAATTATTCCTAAATATATAAGGTAAAATTATATATTTTTTTCGAGTCATTCCGGTTTTTTTCACCCTAAACCCGAACCCGGCCCAACTTGACCCGAATATCACACTTAAAAAACTCGACCCGACCCGAACAAAATAAAGTTTCATCCGACCCGACCTGAATATATGAATTAGAAATCCGACCCGACCCGAAATAATAAAAAATTATTTTTATTTAATAAAAACAGTGACTTAATCCGACCCGACCCGAATTATATATATTTTCGGGTCGGTCCGATTTTTTTCACCCTAAACCTGAACCCGACCCAACCCGACCCGAATATCACACTTAAAAACCTGACCCGAACAAATTAAAGTTTCATCCGACCCGACCCGACCCAAATATATGAATTAGAAATCCAACCCGACTCTACCCGAAATAATAAAAATTTATTTTTATTTAATAAAAACAGTGACTTAATCCGACCCGACCTGAATTATATATATTTTCGGGTCGGTCTGATTTTTTTCACCCTAAACCCGAACAGAATATCACACTTAAAAAAATCCGATCCGACCCGACCAAAATAAAGTTTCACCCGACCCGACCTGAATATATGAATTAGAAATCCGACCCGACCCGAAATAATAAAAAAATATTTTTATTCAATATAAATAAGTTACTTAAGGATTGACGAGGGTAGTATGGTCAAATTTCAATTTCCTCCAACAAGGGAATTGAATTCTATCCATTTTTGGATGGAATTCACTTTCCCTCATTTGCTGGAATTGAATTCCATCGTATTCCAATTCCCTTAAAAAACTTGAACAAAAAATGGGAAAGTGGTGGAATTGGATTCCAATTCCCACCAATTCCAAAGAATTCCATCCAACCAAACGCCACCATAGTGTCAGCCATTCATCACACGTGGTTTAATCCATGAAGCTTCTGCTATATGATACTAATGAAATTGCAAAATAAAAGGCCATGTTAGGTGTCCAGTGGGCTTGTATCACATAATAATGATTCATCATTTGTTTTTGTCCACAAAATGACCCCTATTGCTTAAGCTTTGCTTTGTGTATTATTTAATACTTCTAGGCAAACAAAAGACGTAATAACTTTTTAATATCTTCTTAAAAACGTTAGATTATTCGTACGTCTTCTTATCATTAGTAAAAAAACTCTTTATCTTAAAAAGTAATTATTATACATCTTAAATGAATCGATTTTTTCCAAATATATATTATCCGACCATTTTTTCCGTTTTGCATTATTTCCTAACATTTGTCGTGTGTCTTTGGCAGCTTTGTGTCCAAAAGACAAGTTGTTGAAGTTCTATATAGATAATTATTAATTGTTATTTAAATTATTAAATAGATAGGTTAGAATACGTAATTTGAGAGAGAAAAAGAGTCAATTTATCAATAATTAATGCTGGATTAAGTTTGAAGAGTCCGGAGTCCCCACCCTCTTGACGAACACTGTTTTCTTAAGCATGGGCTTTGTTTCTAATTAATAGGCATGTACCTTACCGTCCCCTTTTTTATATTTTATAATGTTTTCAATTTTTGTATGTTCACAATCAAACTTGTCATGAACTCGGGGGGACAGCCACAAGAAAAATATGTTCAATATTTAGACAAAAATCACAACCAAAGATAAAAGGAAACGAAGTGTTGTTTGAATTTATCCCCTTAATTACATAACAAGCGGAAATTAAATGTCTAAAGCAGAAATACAAAATAACTTTTGATTTTAAAAAAACAAATAAAGGGATAAAAATAATACTACAAAATAGATAGTTGGAAAATGCATAGCCTTAATTAAACCTTACTCACTGCTGATCTAGCCTGCTTACGAGAGCAGATTTTAGGCCTTCATCAATTCTCAATCCATCAGGAACCCTAACCACAATATCCTGCAGCATGACATCGTTAACACACGACATGCTTGCATGATGGAACTGGAACTCCAGGTCTCGAAGGACACACATTAACCTAGCAGCTGGATTGTTCACGTTCTCTGATTGAACCCTAATCATTGCATCATTTCCCATGATCTTGACATCGAGTTCGAGCCCACTGGTTCCATCAGTTCCGGTTCCGGTTCCGGATGACGAATCGCTTGGCCTGGTTGCTTGTTCCTTGGAAGTGGTGGTGCTTTGGTTATCCATAGTGTTATCGACCGTTTCTACCTTCACTTTCTTACACTCTCTCTGAAGCTGCGACTCGAGTTCTTCGATCTTCACCTTTAGCTTGTTGATGTACGAGACAGCGTCAGATAAGAGCGATACTTTGTCCATGCGCGACACGTACGGGACTACGGCTCGGAGAGTGTAGAACCTGTGGTTTAGCTTCTCACGGCGTTGCCTCTCGGCTTCCACGTGGTTCAATGGTGTCTCTCGTCCGAG
Source organism: Hibiscus syriacus (assembly GCF_006381635.1). Lineage (NCBI taxonomy): Eukaryota > Viridiplantae > Streptophyta > Magnoliopsida > Malvales > Malvaceae > Hibiscus > Hibiscus syriacus. The sequence goes on along the minus strand of NW_024062804.1, from coordinate 176,301 downwards.
CCCGGGTTTCCTTCCTCGCTTCTTTGGGGTTCTCTTCTCTACGTTATTCATAGCAAGTAATGGAAAATCAGAATCTGAATGCTCTGAATCCGCATATGAAGGTTGCCCAAGTTTCAAGGAATCTTTCTTGGTTTGGTTGCTCTTGTTATTGTTTTCTTGCTTTGTTTTAATATCAGGGCTTGCATCATCATCTTCTTGAATGCCGGCTATTATTCCGATGTCTGCAAACGAGATGTTTCTATCAAGGAACTGGATCAGACCCGGGGTTAGATTCGGATTTGATTGTTTCGGAACCAAACCAATGAGATCGGATCCCAATAGGGATTTCACTTGCTGGACTAAACCCCAATTTTCCCTGATCATTTCTGAGGATCCTAGCTCAACAACACCGCAAGAAGTTGGTATACAAACCATGTCTCAACGTCATGCGTTTGTGCTTCTCGAGCTCTTTCACAATTGTAAAACTGCAACACATGAGCACCAGTTAACCAAACCAAGGACCCAGTACTAAGAGCCTTTCCCGGAATCCCATCGCCGGCGGAGAAAGACCGAGTCATCGACATCATATAGAACCATTCAACATCGGTGATATCGGTTCCGTCGAGCATCGACATATCGATATCGTGATTGTCCCCGATGAGCGCTTGGGTTCCTTTCATCACCTTTCTCCGATCATTTTGCGAGCCATGGACGTTGGAACTCAGCTTCGGAGACATATCTTTGGTGCATTGAAGATAACTATCTCCCCAAGCCAAGAACAAACGACCTAGATCATCGTTTAATGTCTGCCAAAATATAGCGTACGCCCACAAATCTTGCTGGCTCTGGATCATAAATGAAGCCGCTGCTGGAGAGTTGAAGGTGCAGTTTCCTGGGAAAATGAAACCAGTGAAGAAGATGAAGATGGAGAGATTATTAGATCTTCCATGGCTGAGGGAAAATAGGCCTTGGGTTTATAAGGGCAGATTGAAGAAGTTTAAATTTGGTGTAGGTGGGGGAAACAAACTGTCCGAATTTAAGCTATTAGGTGCGTCACTATTGCGCACCACAAGCACATGAATTTGATAGCGATAGCCCCAGTGACCACTCATGCCTGTGGGCTCCCCTTCACTATATACATTAATCATCTTTTCGTTCTTTTATCATTCCATACAAATTCAATTAATACCCATTTTAATAATTGGCGTGACGCATTAACTATTTGTTAATTTAATAGAATTAAATGTTGATTTTTTAAAATTATATTTAATACTTTAATTTTAATATTATAATAAAAAACTATATCTGTATGGATTCAAATTAGAATCATATATTTAATATATAAAAATTGTTTATAAGAAAATACTTATTATTTATATAGATTTGAACTCATGTTAATTTATTAATTTTTTTTGGATAAATCAGATTTTATATCCAAAGAACAAAGATTGCTTTAAAATTACAAACAGAGTTCCAAATCAACTACAAAATACTTACAAAAGAATCAATGTTCTTCAATACCCCATTGATTTCATAAAGTAATATTAACAGATCAATTCTATTGATATTTTTACCCCTTAGAATCAGACTGACAGTGTTTTTAATGGCTTGGATAATATCTTCAGCAGACCGGGCTCTTTGTTGAAACACCCTTTTGTTCCTCTCTTCCCAGATCATGTAAACGGTGGCGTTGAATGCAATCTTCATGATCAATGTGAGCAACGACTTTCCTTTCCAAGTAGAGCTTGCCCAAACCGTGAAAACATCCCAAGAACAATCAGGAAAAACTAAACCAGAGAATGAGAACACTACTTTCCAGATAAAGACAGCAGTAGGGCATTTTAGGAAAAGATGCTCACTAGTTTCCAGATCATAATTGCAGAAAATACAGTGGCTTTCATTGATGAGCCCTATGTGTTGAAGACGGACATTCGTTGGGAGCTTATCAAGGAAAGCCATCCATGTTATCAGGATGTGTTTAGGAATGTGCAGTGGGAACCATAGAAGTTTCTGCCAGTATACCTTTGCCTTCTTTTCCCGAAGAGAATCCCATATTTTACCAGCTTTGTTTGCAGCAGGGGTAAGAATTTGTTGAGCCTAAGGTCTGAGTTTAAGGAGTTTCTTAAGGCTCCAACTTGCTGTGGAATTTATGCCGACAGACCAGAAGTTCTTATCCTTGAAGACGTAATGGTATAGCCAGACTACCCAAAGGGATCCATCCTCAGCTAGAATGTGTTTAATAAGAGAGATCATTCATGCTTTGTTCCATGATTTCAAATCCTTAATCCCGAGCCCTCATTCGAATTTCGAAGCATATATTTTTCCAGCTCACTCTTGCTCCAGTAGCAGCAGTGTCAGACCCTTTCCAGAAAAATCGAGAGCAAAGTTGCTCTATACGCTTTAAGATCGAACTTGGCAGAAATATTTGTCTGTACCAGAAATTTGAAATACTAGACAACACATTCTTAATTATCTCGAGTCTTCCAGCATAGCTAAGGTTCTTAGTGGACCAGTGGTGCAGTCTTGATTTAATGTTATCAATTAGGACCACACAGTCCTTTTCAGAGATTTTCTTAGTGAGGAGTGGAATACCTAAGTATCTCACAGGCAGAGTTCCTAGTTTGAATCCAATGTTGTGTTTTATATTTCAAGCACACCAGTAGACATTCCAGCAGAAAAGAATTCACTTTTGGATGCATTTAGTTTGAGGCCGAGATGTCATAGAAGTAATCAAGGACAACATTCCCTTTACAAAAGATGAGGAGATAATCTGCAAAGGTTAAATGAGTCAGACATATCCTTTTGCATTTTGGATGATACCTGAACACTCCTCTTAAAGCAACCAAGTTAAGAAGTCGTGAAAGGATGTTCATTGCAAGAACGAAAAGTAAAGGAGAGAGAGGGTCTCCTTGTCTCAGGCCCTTGGCTCATTTAAAGTAACCAGTCAAGGTACCATTAAAGGAGATAGAAAAAGTTGTTGTTGAGAAGTAAGTGGAAATCCAATTGATGAAAATCCTAGGAAGACTGATAGCCTTCAAGATTGAAGAAATGAAATTCCAATTAAGCGAATCAAAAGCTTTGTGGAGGTATACTTTCAAAGAACATCTAGGGGATAAGTTTTTTCTGTTGTAGCCTCTTACAAGTTCTTGAGCAAGAAGAGTGTTTTCAATGATACTCCTACCTTTGATAAAAGCGGTTTGGTTAAGAGAAATCAAATCAGGCATAATATAGTTAAGTCTACTGAAAATGATCTTAGAGATAGCTTTGTATAGGGTTGTAAAATCAGGTAATCGTTCAGGTTTCAGTCGGATCCTGGCAGGTCGGGTAAAATCGGATACAGGTCAAGTCAGGTAAATTTGACACCAGATCCAGATCGGGTTCAGGTCAGGTCAAATCAGTTCAGGTTATTTTCAGGTTGATTTGACACCAGATCCAGATCGGGTTCAGGTCAAGTCATTTTCAGTTCGGATCGTTTTCAGTTCAGGTCAAAACAGTTCAGGTCTGAAGCAGTTAAAAAGCAGGTTAATTCAGGTTCGGATAGACTTCAGGCGGATCTCGTTCAGATCGGGTCACATCATTGGCAGATAAAATTCAGGTCGGATCTCTATCAGATACGGATTGAGTTCAAATCGGGTTAATTTTTATTTTTAAATTAATTATTTTCGTTTTTCGCGAACGTTGAATTACAATTTGTAATTGTATATGATTTAGAGTAAATTACTAAGAATATAAATAATCATGGTTCAATTTTATGAAAAATACAAATTTAAGAATTAAATTGAACAAATATGAAATTACAAATAAAAATTTAAATAAATTAAACAACACACATTGATGAGGGATCAAATTGAAATAATTTTAAATTGTGAGGTTGAAATTAATACAAAAAAGTACTAAATTATATCCCTTTAAAAAGTTATGGGCCAATTAAAAAATATAATTAAGTAATAAGTATGGATAATTTCATATGCAAATAAAATTTGGAGTACTAAATTGAACAAATATGAAATTACAAATAAAAATTTAAATAAATTAAACAACACACATTGATGAGGGATCAAATCGAAATGATTTAAATTGTGAGGTTGAAATTAATACAAAAATATACTAAATTATACTCATTTAAAAAGTTATGGGCCAATTAATAAATAGAAATAAGTAATAAGTTGAGAAAAAAAGTAAAACAACTAATATAGATATATATATATATATATATATATAAACTATATAGTTTATATATAAAGTATATGTATTATATATATAAACTATATAGTTTATACATATTATGTATAAAGTATAAACTATATATACCATGTTTAAACTATAATACTATATAGTTTATATATGAACTATTGAACTATATAGAAACTACATAGTTTATATATAAATTATATATGAATTATATATAAACTATACAATTTATATTTATATATTATGTATAATTATATATAATATATATTGTATAAATTATATAGTTTATATATATATAGTATATATGATTTAGGGTTTAGGGTTTATATTTATATTTATATAAACTACATACTATAATTTATACTTATATATTATATTTTATACTATTTATATAAACTATAGTTTATATTTATATACTATATATATGAACTATAGTTTACATATGAACTATATATATAAATATATATATACTAAGGTTGATATTTATATATGAACTATAGTTTACATATGAACTATATATATAAATATATATATACACTAAGGTTGATATTTATATATGAACTATAGTTTACATATAAACTATAGTTGATATTTACATATGAACTATAATTTACATATGAACTATATATATAAACTATATAGTTTACATATGAACTATATATATAGTTTATTAGTGAACTATATACACTATTTATATACTATATATAAAAACTATAGTTTATATTTATATACTACATACTATAGTTTATAGTTATATACTATATATTATATATATAAACTATATATATATAGTATAATTTACATATGAACTATATAAAAATCCTAAACCCTAAACCCTAAACTATACATTATATAGTTTATCAGTATATAAACTATATGATATATATAGACTATATGGTATATATAAACTATGCATTATATATAGTTCACTAGTATATATAAACTATATATATATAGTTCATTAGTATATATAAACTATATATTATATAGTTCATTAGTATATATAACCTATATAGTATATGATATATACAAACTATATTATATAGTTCATTAGTATATAAATTTATATATATATAAACTATATATTAATTTATTAATATAAACATATATATTAATTGAAAGAATTGAAAAATATATAATGATCAAATTGAAAAATTTTAAATATGAAGCTTAAATTAATAAATTGTAACATTAATTTGGATTAAATTGAAAAAAGGTTGAAATATGAAGATTAAATTAATATATTAAATCATTAAATTTGAACTAAATTGAATAAATTTAAAACTAAGAGACAACACTACAATATCAAATAAAGTTAAAAAAGCCGCGGGTTTTTTCCCTCGCTTAAGCCACAAGGCTACGCGCCAAAATCAGCATCATTTCTCGTCAAATAATGTCTCTTTTCTCCAACCAGCAGGCAGTTCCGTTCTTTCATTACTTGAGTCTCAGAAAAATTCCCCCTCGTGTTTTGCCGCTCTTCTTCTCTTTGCCATGGCTTCTGATTCTTCTCCTGCTAATTTTAACAACGGTTACTCTCTCTTCTACTCTTCAAAAGCTTGATTATTTTATATATTTGAAGTGTAATTTTTTGGGTTGTTATTATTTTTAAATCTAGAGATAATGATTGTTTAGGAGCATGAGAGATAATGATTGTTTGCCTGGTAGTTGCTGTTATAATCTGATGATTCAGGGGTTTCTTCAGAGGGTCGAAGAGTTTGAATCACCCCAAATACAAAACCAGGTAAAGCAACGATCTCGCGTTTGGCGACTGCAGTTCATGGTCAGGTATGTGGGCGGTTCCCTTGAAAATTCTCTCGAAAATACATATCTTCGGATGTTTGATCACGGAAGTTTATTTCCTTTTTTTTTATGTTATTTTGATCAGCAATTCCAGGCAGTTGAGAGAAATGGCAGATCTGCTATGAAGAATGACAGATTCCCAGATGATTTGTTGGTTCTATCATGTGAAGAAGATTGTGAATTTTGTATTCCTTTCCTCGAAAAAGGTAATAAGGGTTCTGTAAATTAGCTGGATTTCAGTTCGAATGTTTTTATTTGAGTGTTTTGCCGTTACGTTATGCTTTCAGAGGCAGCGATTTACAGTTCAGAGCTGTTACTAAATGGAATAGTTGTCATATATATACATATATATATATATATATATATAATCCGAGGTCGAATTTAGTATCTGTAGATTGATTTTTGGAGCGAGACTTGTTTATTCTGAGAAAGAACTGGGGAAAAGTGAAAGGGAAGAACTGAAATCAAAATCCAACAACCAGCTGAGAAAATCATCAACAATCCTCTTCTTACCTGTTACTGTAGCCCATTTATTTAATCTTCATATCTGAGGTATATTCTCTACTGTTATAGTTATCCATTTATTTATGTTTTGGTTTTTGCTTTGATGAAATGGGTTGTTAATTGGTTGTTTATTTGATGCTTTTGATAGATCCATAATCCATGTTCTAGAATGCTCATAAAAGGGTTTCTTTATTTGCTTTTTAACGAATGAAATATGCATTTGACTCTAATATGGTGGTTTTGTTTGATGCGTTTTGTTCAACCTGTGTTCTAGTTTTTGTTTTTGGTTTGCTGTATCTTGTAACATCAATAAATTTAATATATTTTACCATATAAAGCGCCTAACCGAGTTGAGTTTTTGTTGCAGAGAAATCAGTGAGTCTTGTCGTCGGATGGGTGTTTCCTTTTCCTGCCCATTTGCTAAATGCAGTGATGTGGAGAATGGCTTAGAATCCATCACTGTGAAGTCCATTAGCTTTGGTGATGATGGAGTCAGAACACCTCTTGGATCCATCACTTCCACCTTATTTTTGGATCTCATCTTACGATCTAATAAATCAATTTTGATTTGAAATGCTTCATAGATAGTGTAAAGATTTCCACTTGCAAATGAGTATTTAGTTCTATTTTCAGTTTAGTTAGTGGACTTTAAACATTAAGGAAACACTTAAATGTTATATACTATGTTTCATCTTTCACAAGTGATCTTTTTGAGAAGATTTTCTTCTGGTACCTCTGCACAAAGTGAGAGTCTTGTTGATGGTAAAGTTGAAAACATGGTGTATAACATCTTTGAAAACCTAAAAATTAAGGGGGGAAATCGTGAAAACAATATCCCCTGTGCAGCTCTAATTGGAAGCTCTACCTTTCTTCATTCCGATGACTGTTTCCTGCCAAGCTGAGCTCGTATTCAGCACCGATGAAAATATTGTAGGTGAATCCTCAACACTTAACTGCAAAAGCTTGAAACAAGATCAAAGCTTCACATACAAAAGGCTGAAACACTTGGCTGGTCTCAATTGTCAACTCCATCAGGTGCCTCTCTGTTCCTTTCTTTCCTTAAAATGCATATCACTTGGTTGTACGGTTTAGGAATATAATAAGTAACAATACTTATTGCGTTAACATGTTAGTAGTTTTATGATCCTCCTTATTGAATTTTAAGTATGTTACTCTTACCTTCATGGTATGCTTGTCATGAACAATGTGATTACATGAACATCTTCTCTGCAGGGATAGCAGTGGTAGAGCTGGTGACTATTTCCAGGATGGAAGGTACCCTTCACGTATATGAGAAGTTGTTCAAGCAATTAATTTGATATCCTCTTATGTTGAAATATGCAAATTATTTAATCATTTATATGTTGAAAGTAACTTTTCTGGTCTTGTTGCTACACCAGGCCGTAATCATTTATATGTTGCTATAGTAAGGGTTTGGTAAAGTCGGAAATGTTTGGCACTGTTGGCCATCGAATTCCCTTTGGCTTTACTATTGATTGTATGTTTTCTTAATGCAGGATGCTTGTCGAATCGATGCAACGATGCTTGCTGAATTGGTACATTGATGCTTGATGTTGTTGCTGTTTATTACTCACTGATGTCTTGTAAATTATTGTTGTTGGTATGACTTAAATCAATTTTAGAACCTTATAAATTCTTATCTAAATAGTTACTCATGTTGAATTATGTTGGTGACATTTTGGCTTTTAAAGCTAGAAAATTGTCCATAATTAAACATGTTCGTAACATTTAGGTATAAAAGCTCGATGATGATATTTTTGGTAGTATAGTTAGGCTTTTTAGCCTTGTAAACATTAGCTATAAGATCTGAGAGTATTTATTTCAACATAAATTTATTTTGTTTAGTTGATTTTATTGTAATTTTAGTGTTTTCAAGTGTAATAAAATTACCTTCATTTATAAATATTTTTTTAGTATTTATAATGTTATTCAAGTTTTTAATCTTTAATAAGTTCATCATTTCGATTAATATATTTTGATTTTAAAATTTCAAGTTAAGTTTACTTAAATTATTTATCAATTTTCACATTAAAAGTAAATTAGATTTATGAATATTTTAACTCAGGTAATATAATTTAATAAAATAAAATTCAATAAGATAATATTTAAATTTAATTTATTGATTATAAAATAAAATTTATAATATAATAAATATAAAGAAATTTATGAATTGGAATTTACATAAAAATCAAATTTATAATATACAAATTATAATTAATATAAAACTAAATTTTAAATGTAATCATATTAATTTAATTATCATAATAATTTATTAAATTTCAAAAATAATTTAATTATTATAATAATTTAATTATCATTAGTTTATTATAAATTTAAAATAATATAATTATATTAATTGTAACTTCACTTATAAGTCAGGATAATATTATATCACTTAACAACATGTCAGATCATTTACAGGTTGAGTTAATTACAGGTCAGGTTCATAACAGGTCAGGTTGAAAATAGATCGGTAATACCAGTTATTTACCAGGTCAATATCGGGTTCGGGTTCATATCAGTCGGATGCAGTTCGGGTTCGGGTATCATATTTTCGGTTCAATTCAGTTCAGGTCGTTCTCAGGTCGGGTTCAGATCCACAATTTCCAGGTCTAACTCGGGTTCAGGTCAACACCAGTTTCGACTCAAGTCGGTTTCGGATCGTCACAGCGCAAGTCAAAAACAGTTTTAACTCGAGTCGGTTTCAGTCAATTTTACAGGTCGGGTCAGCTTTTTACACCCCTAGCTTTGTACACCACTGAACAACATGAGATTGGCCTAAAGTCCTTTACCTTACTTGGGTTAGGGATTTTGGGGACCAATGCAGTGATAGTAGAGTTGAAAGCTGAAGAAGATATGATTATTCTTTGAAGAAGTAGGAAATGGCAACAACAATATATCTCTCAATAATGGACCATGTGTGTTTGAAAAAGAAAGAGAATATCCATCTGGCCCCGGAGCTTTTTCGTTACCTTGACTAAAAAAACCAGCTTTGATTTCCTTTTTTATTACATCATTCTCAAGTTCAGCCGCCTTGTCAACAGGAAAGGAGAACTGAATTAAATCCTGCAGCAAATTTGGGTGATTTTTTTATAGCAAGATCAGCAGTGTCAATCAAGTTGGAAAAGAATTTTATCACCTCAGCTGACATTTGATCGAAAGATTCTAGCCTGTTACCATTCTCATCAATGAGGGCACAAATTGTATCTTTTTTGTTTTTAAGAGCAACTGTAGAATAAAAGAGTCTTGTATATTTGTCACCCTCCTTCAACTATTGGACTTTTGTTTTTGTCTGAAGAACAAAGCTTCAGCTTCCTCCAAATTTTTCAACTCATTTTGAAGGTACAACTCATTGTCTATGACATCCTCTCCCTTTAATGTTTTGAGTTGTTGCTACTCTAACTCTGTTCTCTTTCTCTTAACCCTTGTAGGAAGATCACTGTAGAAAGTGTGATTGAGGGTTTTGAGACTGGATTTAAGTCTTTTAAGTTTAGAAAATATAATCTGCATTGGATTTCCATGGGCAGATTTTGACCAAGACTGATGCACAACTTCCATGAAATTGGGATGTTGATTCCAGTAATTAAGAATTTAAACGATTTTGGCCGATCAACTTGAGCTGCTTTAGTGAGCTAGACTTGAGTAAGGCAATGGTCAGAGATTCCAGGGGCTTGAAATTCTACATGTGAATCTTTGAAATAGGTCACCTATTTAGGGTTGACAAGAACTCTATCAAGCTTTCTTGCAAGGAATGAATTCTGCTGCTTGTTATTCCAAGTGAAAATAGGGCCAAAGTAAGGGTGGTCAAAAAGGTCAAGGTCAGAGAGGACTTCTCGGAAGTCCCTCATATCAGAGGTAGAAAGAGAGCCAATTAAATCGTAGTTGGAGCTTTCACTTGAGTGCAAAATAATGTTGAAATCTCCACCAATGAGCCATGGGGAGAGGCCAATAGTAGTTTGAAGATTTCTTAATTGTTCCCAGAGGAGTCTTCTAGTAATACCGTCGTTGCTTCCATAAGCTGTTGTGATGATTATTTGGGTATTCTGAAATTTCCCTCGAACAGTGATACTCTGATCAGAAGAATTAATTAACGAGAAATATAGGTCTTTTCTCCAAATGATCCATATCCTACCATTTACTGCTTGGTCATAATTAGTTACTGCATTCCAGTCAGAAAACTTCTTCCCTAAGATAATAACAGACTTATCTTCTTTCACTCTTGTCTCCAATAAACAGAACACATCTATTTTGTTTTGGTAGCTCTTCTAATTATTCTTTCTTGCTTATGAGGACAGTTGAATCCTCTAACATTCTATAAGGCTAGAATTATTGTGATGGAGTTATTGGTTTGTCACCACCTCCACTACCTTCAGTACATTTTGACTTTTCTTTTTTTTCTTTCTTTTTCGACTTGAGCTCCTTAACTAATGCAACAACTCCTTTCGAAGATGCTCAAGGTTTCTTTTGGATTTCCAAAGATGCAGCAGGAAAATCCTCAGAATTATTGAGTATCTGGAATCTGTTTGTAGAGGCTGAAATATCAGTTTTTAGTTTTTCTTTGGGAGGCCTACCTCACCCTTTTGTTGGTATGATAGAGGAAGCTTTACATATTTTCTTGGATGTTTCCACATTAGAGTTTATGTTGTCTTGGAGAATCTTAATCTGCTCTGTATTTTCCTTAGTTTGATCGTTAACAGTGGCTTGAGAACCATTAACAGCTGAGACAGAGTGATCCTGTTGGTTATCGTACTGTTCGTTTCTTCCTTTAGCATGTTCCTCAATAGTTGGATTTATCTGATGAGAGAGGTGGATTCTCTTGAAGCATTTCAATACCCCTAACTCTAGGGTCAGTGTCAACACACGAGGATTTCTCCTTTTTCCTCCAATATTGAGTTTTAGTAGCACTATGAGTTTTCGACTGCGTACAACCCTCATCATTATGACCAAAAATTTTGCAGAAATTGCACCGAGCTGACATCCATGGAACTTCAACCATTATTGAAACCTTTACTCCATCCTTTAGCTCTATTTCAACTTATTCAGGGATGATATCTTTTGTCCTATTTCTATACAGAGTTTGGCATATTCTAGGCGTGTTTTAGAAGCAGTAACTGTATCCATAGAAAGAGGAATTCCGATAGCACTACCTATGTAACTGAGTCCTAATCTAGAGAATAGCTCAAGGGGAACATTGTAGAGATGAACCCACATAGGTAAGCTTGAAAGATCAAAACTCAATTTTTAGAGGCTAGGTTCCCATTTTCTTAAGATTAGGGGTTTATTTAAGACGTGCCAGGGTCCATTTTCCAGGACCCAGTCGCGAGCGCTAGCAGTAGAGAACGAGAAAACATAAAGATTGTTTCCAGCAATACTCACCTGAACTCTCGCACCTGCCGTCGCTTTCCTCCACAGGCTGTCCACGATTCTTTGCATTGAGGAGAAGCTCGGGGTAGGACCAAGGAATTGGCCCACAAGAGAAAGATTCCACTCCATGATTCCAGTGTCAAGCACCTTATTTGGGGGATGAACTGTTGGGACACCGTCGCAAACCCTAGGTGGGTGAAACTCAAGCTTTTGGCCTTTTTTACATTCGAATAACTTTCGCCAGTCCATGGAGTCGCGCGAAAACAGAGAGGGAAACTTCAAAGCGAAACGAAAGAAGACTGAGCGAAGAGAGAACAATGAAAGAGACGCCAGAAGCACGACAGAGAACCCTGATTTAATTTATTAAAAATTGAAAATCATATTAACAACATAATTTCACATAAACAAAAAAACTCGATCAAAAATAAAATTTTTCTGAAGCGTAAAGCAATTTTGATCTGTGACTATGTGAGTGGTAGGAGCTTAATTAAGACAATTATGTTGGTCATTTGGGTTTACAATCTTATTTTGTTGCCAAAATTAGTAAAAATTATTTAGAAGCGTAAAGTAATTTTTTTAACAAGTTAAATACGTTAAAATATAGGCTATCATTCATGGAATGTGGTCCTGCAACACGTCTTTTTTATATTACAATCAAAACGTGTTTTTTAGATAAACTCAGTAGAAGTGGAAATTTGAGGCTTATGCTACAGAGAGTGAGTGCAATTACTTTTTTTCTTTTTAATTTCAAAACATCCGCAGTAATCTACACTCAACTTCCGTGTACAGTTAGGGTGCGTTTGATTCACGGATTATAAGATTATCAGTGATAATGTAAGATTATCAGTGAATAAAATTACTGAGAATGTTGTATTTTGTGTTTGGTTGGCTTAACATACTATTTGATTAAAGGAATAAAAGATTATTTAAATGTATATTTGATCAAATTATCTTTATTATATATATATATTTTTAACAAGTTAGAAAATATTTATATGTTTTATTTAAAAAATTTAAATTCATAAAATTTATATATATTTTTATAAAATTAAAAATATAAAAAGTTTAATGAAAGGATAAAGTTTTATTTTAACCCCTAAATTTCATATAAAATTTTAATTATAGACTTTTTTTTTGTAAATTTAAAATAGTTTAAGACTAAATTTGTAATTTAACCTTCATAGAATTTTTATTATTTAATGAAAGAATAATGATATTTTAAAGAAATTTTTTTAAGGGCATTTTAGTTCAAAACGCCGATAATCCAATAATACCTAAGGAATGAGATTACCGGACTAACCAAACAAGAAAATGTGAATTCCATTCCTATAAAAATCACACATTCTCCCATCCAAATGTCCCCTTAAGATTTTTATATTGCGAGAGATTACCTAATCATCGTTAATCAAATATATTTTTTAAAATATTACCCTTTTTTCTTTTTCGCTTGGCAGGTGGCAGCATCACTTTCGTATTAGTGTTGGTCGCCTCTATTTTTTTTAATTTTTTATATTTTTATATCATATCATATTTTTATTTTATTTTTTAATTTTCAATTATTTTGTTATGTCTATATGGCACCTTTTTTATCTACCTTTTGGTATATTTTTATTTTCTTTATCAACCGTATATCCTTTTTTTACGTTTAATTTTTAGGGGTGGATTTAACGTTGCTAGGACTGATTAAGATGACACTTATTTATTATTCTGCTGATCTTTCATACTTTGGACTCTCGTATTGGACTTAGATACACAGTTTGCATCTGTAGATAGTTTTCTTACGACGTTCGATTCTGATTTGCAGTTGTAAGTTGTCTTTCAATAGATTAATTCCCTATTGTAGTTTGTTTGTCGATACGGTTATATTTGTTTGTATCTATCTTTTATTTGAAATTTTTTGGATGGATTTTAACATTTTCGATATATGATTTTTCTATAATTTCGAATGTCTAGTTATTTTGTATTATTGGACCATTAGTTATAAAAAATATATATTATAGTTATGTGTTTAGTTTACAAACTTCACTTTAACCTTCACTTTAACTTTCATATTTATTTTTTTAAATAAAAGTAACGGTTCTATTTGTATTGAAAAATCTAAAATGGGATTATAAATGAAAAGATATACTACTATGATTGTGTTTTGGAAAGTAGCAAATATCATTTTCTTTTTAGATGATTATTTGATATATCAAGGGTTTAATATTTTAACTTTATTATTTGAGTTAAGAGATCGTTATATGTTATTCATTAATATTTAAAAAAATAAAAATGAATAAATTATTTATACATAATAAACTTTAAATCCCATTTGTGTAATAAAAGTATATAGGGTTAGTATTTTTCACTCCATTGAAGGGGTGAAAATAGAATTAAATACAAAATTAAAGCAAATATCATTTGTATAATGATTATTATCCTATACAGTAATGGTAAAGAAAAATATTTTACAAAGAAATTATATTGATGTTGTTTATATTATTTATGATTTAGGATTAAATTATAATATTTAGAACTTAAAATTTATGATTTAAGGTTTCAAGTTTAATAATTAAATTTAAGATCATTTATATATATAAGATGACATTTAAATAATTATACGTATGGTCCTATGGAGTCTAACTTTCACGTAACCTATATACTAAATAATTTCTCTTGTATAATTGAGTTTTTTCTTTAGACGCTTGTATATATGCACGATGAGGCAAAACACATTTGCCTTGTGAAAGTTTAATATTTTAATAGTTTAAAGTGTTTATAAGATATTATTTGTTTAAAATAAATTAATCATTGATAACGTACATGCATTTGTAGACATAATTGTTTGAATCCAAATCTCTAAGAAGAATAAAATTCTCGCTAATCATTGAGACAATTAATGGGTTCAGTGAAAGTTGAATTAAACTATAAGTTTCTTTAATAGTAAGAGGTAATTATAAGGTAACACTTGTTCAAATTTTCTTAACATATAATAACGTTCGCACACCTCACGGACACAATTGTTTGAACTTAAATTTTTAGGAAGAATAATGTTTCTTTTTATACTGATACCACTTGATGAGATAAATTAAACTATAAAATTTTAAGAAAACTAAATAGATTTGTATTTTATTTCATTTTTGTTTAAAAAATACATGAAAGTAAGGAAAACTGGAGTGTGGTTGTGTCAGATAGGATAGGACCACAAGGTTTTATTACGAAAAGTCTGGTCTGGTGCAAAAGCTTCTTGTCTGGTAGCTCCATTGAAGGCAGCTCCAAAAATTAAGGGTACAACGAAGATTCTTTGGTTTTGTTCATAATGACTTCATACACGTATATAATCATGTATATACTATGTGTTTCTTGTGCTGTCAAACGTCATCCGATAATTACAAGAGATTTTTAAAGAAAAACATGCATGCCTTTGCACTGATCTGCTGCTTCCATATATACATATATCATTTGCTGGTTTCCTATGTATTATTAGGGTCATATATTTTCGGACATTATTTTATTTCGGACAGCTCGCATCATCAGAATATCAACGGACTGATCGCCGTGAAATTTTTTTCTCACAATATCAGCCCATTGCTTGAGACGCGCCATTAATAATTATCCAGAGGAAGATGTGCAGTTAATTTTAGGGCAAAGTATATAAGAGGTAACCGAGTTATGTTTAAATGATATTTTAGTCATTATTTTTTTAAAAATTACAACATAATCAATAAATTTATCGAATTGATACAAAATTATCATTAATTTTTATACTTATTATAATGTTACAATGACCATTTACAATGGTTCAATAAATATGATAATCATTTTATAACTTTTAAAAGTTAAATATCTTGAACAATCACTTAAATATTATTCAACGATCTTTAGTATACTTTACCCATAATTTTACTAAGGAACAAATTCCATTCTTAGGATTAAAAAGACAGTCATCCAATGATATACGGTTTTTATGCAATTAGACATGTTACGTAATATGTTGATAGAGTATTTAGACTTTTAAATTTTAAAAGTCAAACGTCGTCATTAGTACTAGTATATATAGTTTTTAGAAGGTAAATTGTAAAAATAAATTTTAAATATGTTATTTTTTAAAAGTTTTTCAGTTTTACCATTAATTATTGGCATACCAATTATAAAAGATGAAATATTTTTTATTAATTCTTTAAGTAAAAAGATTAAAATTTAATTTGACAAAAAATCAACATCATGAAATAAAAAGTCCCGTATCGTATTGATTATTTCATACGAATTAGCAACTGATGAAGTGCTGAAAAGATATGTCGCAAACGATGTCAAATATCAAAATATACTTTCACGTTGGTATTAGTAACGAAAGAAGAAGATGGAATATATGTATAATCATAATCAATATATTTGTAGAACTATAATCAAAATAAATAAAGTATATATAAAATTATAATTATTTAACATATATGATGAGATTTTTTTTATTAATAGCTGATCACATATAATATTTATATAGGATGAACTCAGACTTAAAATCTAAAAATTTATAAAACTTCAACTTTCATGGATACAAGTACAATAAATATACATATTATTTTCTATTAAACCTTCTCAAATCATTTTTAAAAAAGAAATTATGTTATTTTTATTTACTATTTAATAAATATATATGGAGTCTTTTATTAAATTTTCAAACATTATCAGCTTAATATACTTTATATTGTTTATTTTATATATTTATTTTTTATTTGAATCATTTTCATAATATATAAAAGTAAAATTAAAATAAAATATATTAAAATTAAAATTCCAATAACACGTTTGTTCTATTCATATTTTAAATTGATTTAATTCTTAATATAAAATCATTTTTAAGATATAATATATTTATTCTAACTCTCTAAAATTCTAAAAAAAATTAAGTTTACGAGGATAAAATGATCTGTAGATCTATTTTCATCTCTAAAATATCACCTAATCTCAATCCAATTAATTATGTTCCATAATGATCTTTTACAACAAAGAAACAAATAGGTGTACGACATATTTTAATATGGATTAGGGTCTGTGATCTTTTTTGTATTTATCACGGGAAAATATCTCCGCCAAAATAGTTGAATCATATATATATATATATATATTGTAACTAATGATGTTACATACATCACATCAAAAAAAATCTTCGTAAAAATAAACTAATAGAAAAAGGGTACGTATAAATCACATCAGTGTTACTCGAGATGAAGCAACCGTTGTAATCGTGTACCATATGATACATTAATGTAACTTTCATTATACCTTTCTCTTAAAAGAATATTAATTACAAAAGGCTGCTTGGTTTTACGGCTTATTAATTATGAAATAATTAAATACTAACCCCATTGGTTCAAATGCATAGCGTGGGAATGAATTTTGAACTAAGAAATAAGAATCATTTATAACATTAAATGGAAATCCGAAACCCTGATGACCGCCGTCTCCCCAAGAAGCAGCGTCGGCGTGACGAAGATCCGCCGGACGTTCCTATCCCTCCCTCCTCGCCTTCTGCTATGACTATAGATACTGCTGCGCCCCTTGATTCCTCTGGTCTGAAACCTTCTGTTTCGTATAAGGATGCTATCGCCGGGAAAAATGAAGCCACTGTTGATGATGATCTTTTCCCGCTTGATGACGACGACGTCGAACTCACTGATGAGGATTTTCGCGTTGGTGTTACTCATGGAATCCCATTCATTGATTTCTCTCTGAGAGTTCACGCTCTCACGCTAAAAAGCATGGAATTCACCCTAGTTCTCAAAACCCTAGGGCGAAAAGTGGGCTATACTACTCCTTACAATAGGCTCCTAACAATCTGGAAACCTTCAAAACTAATCAAGTTAAGTGACATGAGAATGACTTCTCCCTAGTCAAATTCTCCTCTCGACTAGACTATATCACAGCACTCACTGATGGTCCCTGGACTATTTTCGGGCACTACATATCAGTGGAACCTTGGTCGAAAGACTTTAATCCGACTCAATCTCTTCCTAGCCGTATCATGGCGTGGGTTCGTCTTCCTGTCTACCAATCACCTGGTATAAAAGAAGTATGATCGAAGCTATTGCTACTCGTATCGAATCCATGGTCAAGATCAATTACCAAACCGATAATGGTCGTCATTGCCGTTTTGCCCGCATGGCAATCAAAATAAACCTCAAACAACCGTTGATCTCGAAAATAATTATTATTGGGTGCCTTCAAATCGTTGAATATGAATCTCTCCCGACACAACCCTCCCTGGCTCCTGGAACATACCTCTCTTTCACCAACTCCTCCAACCCCAGGTTATTGATTTTCTGTACAACATTGCTCCTCCCCATCCTTCCCTCGGAAAAGACCATTGTTACTGGACTGGTGAGAAGAAGCGGATATTTACTGTCAAGAGTGCCTATAATCTTGTATCAAATCAGCGTTGGGATAACCCCGACCCCGTTGGAAATTAATTTGGAAGCTTCGTGTTCCTGAACGGTTGTGGACACATATTTTCGTCTATTATTTCATGTGACGTATATGATACTATTATATTATAACGTGCATACATGTACGCGTATAATATATAGTATTATATGCATATATTGTATTATATGCATATATTATGTTATTCAATATAACATTTGGTTTTATTTCAGGCCTAAAACATTTGGCCCAGAATAATTACAAAGCAACCCATTACAACAGTGGCACAGAAAACATGCGACCCAACAGAACCCGTGACCCACTTGGAGCCCTGAAGGCCTTTAACCCGAACCGGTCCAGTTAGGGTTTGGAAACCCTAGCTCCTTGCTTTGCTTCCAGTCGCGCGCCACAACATCCTCTGTTCGAAGACCCACAGTCGTACGCCTCTCCTCCAAATTTCTCGGCGACAACGTGAAGACCCAACCACCAACATATAACAAATGTTAAGCTCAACAAATCGAGTTTTACTCGAAATCAAATGCTCGAAATAGTCTAAAAATAGGGTTCATAAACATTATAAATAAACATGTAAATCCAACATAAAGGGGGGATCATACGAAAATACAGAGTTATTCAAAGAAAATACCGAGGGAAACGTGGATCCAAAATCAGAGGAAGGGGCAACGATTTTGAAAAACCGAGGGAGGGAACCAAACACAGAGCAAAGATTTCAGATTCAAGAGCAAAAAAATTCTAAAAGATTTTACCTGTCTTGAAACCGGTAGATCGGACGATCAGGTTCTCAATGGCGGAGCTAACTCGGTGGCTCATGGCTACACTAAAGGCGATGGTCTTGGTGTTGAAATTGTTGGGACCTCTGTTCTTGTGTACACTGCCTTTGAAGGCCACACCAAGCATGCTGGAGAATGGATTTAAGAAGTTTGGACCTATTAAAAGTGGTGGTATTCAAGTTCGAAGCCAGAAGGGGTTCTGTTTTGGTTTCGTGGAATTTGAAATGGCAAGTTATGGGTAAAGTACTTTAGAGGTGTAATTTATTATGGGGCATGTGCATTGCACCCTCTCATGCGAACAGTACATGTGGTCTTAAGCATAGTAGGTTGCATCATCAACTTCAACACCATTTCTCCCGAATTTTTATTGTTATTGTTTTCCTTTTTATTTAATATTTTTTCATTATTTTATTTATTGTTTATTTTTTTCTTTTTTTCTTTGATTTTTTCTTTATTATTTTTATCTAACATTTTGTCCTTTTTTAAAGGAATTTCAATCAATCAAAGGTGAGTAATTCGAGTCGAATGTTTTAAATTTCAATTTTAATTTTCGCGATTAAAGGCAACCGACAAGTTAATTGGTACCGAAAGGGCAGTTCAAGGGTGCTAATCATTCCTTGATCGTAACCGACTCCCGAACTCGACATATTTATGGTAAAGCACAGATCATGTAAGATGGTGTCCAATCTACCTAAATATCATTTTAAAATGATCGGTGGCGACTCCAATTCATTTAATCCAAGTCGAAGCCCAATTCCGTGCCCAACCAAAAGACGACTGTGACAGCTTGACGACTCCGCTGGGCACAGGTAAGTGAATCAGGCCAGAAATTAATTTTTGGTTGTCTTTTTGAGCGAAAATTACGAGTTTAAATTTTAATTTATTTATTCGATTCTAATTATTTATCTTTGATTATTTTCAAATAAATAGTTCTATAACGTTTTTTTCCAATGATTTCAGATTTTTGAAAAAGTTTTCATCTTAGACTCTAAACTGAGCTTCAAACCCTTTTTAAGTGGGGGTGAAAGCGACGCTTTTGTGAGAATTTATTCTCCGTATGGGCCTAGCAAGTAACCTTCGGGATTCATATACCTTATGTCTTCGTGTGAATTTATTCTACGTATGGGCATAAGGGAATGTATCCTCTCGAGTTTAACTTAGTCCACATTAGCTTATAATGGGCTTAAGACTAAGGGTCTGACAAGCCCAAGGGGGCACCGACAAGGAGAACTCGGGTACCTTCTTTAGAACCTAAACCGGGAGACTATAGAGAATTACAGCCCACCCCAAAACCTCATTTCAAACCCTAGATTATGTTAAGATTATTTCCTGCTTTATTTTCTGTTCAAAGCATGTGAACTAGAAATTTATACGGTTTGTCTTGTTCAAAACTAACATGCGTGATAGAGATCATGTCCGAGTAGGAATATAAGCATGTGGGGTAGATATCATGTGGGGTAGGACTTTTATTTTCATGATTGTTTTGATTATTATGTTTATCTCACTAACTCTTTTCATTTTTGTTCTCTTTTATTTTATTTTCATTATTTGCATCATTCAAAAGAGGTGTTGATCCACCAAAAACGTGTTCGTTAAACGTAAATAATCTGCATTAATAGACAAAGGGGTTATAATACAAGAGATGAAAAGCTCAGAAGTCCAACTATGGTCAGAGAATACTCAGAATGGATCGGGATTTACACTATGCACACTAAAAGTTGACTTTTTGATCTGACAAAGGTTGCAGGGGCAAGACGAGAAAAGGTTATTGACATGGAGAGCTCCTTCAAAGACAACAGGCCATTGTTGACAAATCCAAGAAGCAAACAAGTGAGTTTTCTCCCTTCGACAAAGGCTTCCAAAAGCGCTTTCGTTGAGGGCAGACTCGGCAGATAGTGAAAACCAGAGATGCAATATTTTTGGGACAGGTACAAAAAGAAGCTCGTCACTTGTAGGGCTTAGCCAAAGAAGCCAGAGCGGTTTGACAGGGTGTTCAACCGATGATATATGGAGGCAGAAGGCGAGTCAACCTGTCAGAAGCTCTTCGGGGTCTAGAAGACTTAGTAGTTTTTTATCTCTTAAGAAATAACACTTTTGTCTTAATAAGAATTATTTATAATAACAAACGTGTTTTTGGATCAATGCCTCAAACATTTCATGCATCATGCATTCTTGCATATTTCACATTTTTTTATTTCATTCACATTAACTAACAAGAGTTGGACACACCTCATCCACATAACACTCGTTCAAATAGAAAAGAGTAGGAATTTTAAGATGAAAGCAAGGACATTCCCGAAGCAGAAATTTATTCATCTGAGAGTATATCAAAAAGACCCAGCAAGTGAAACGGTTAAAAAATGAGGAGCAAGATGAAGGCTCTAATCCTCAACATTCTGGAAATAATGGGGCATCCTAATGAGGCTTTATTCCATTTTGCAACATCCTCTTTGGACTTGTTTTGAACTTTCTCATATTTCTTTTTGAACCCTGCTTTTAAACTTTGACATATTTCTTTTTATGAGGATATTTCAATGAATTTATGCTGAGCATTGAATCAAATTTACAACTTGAAATTCTTTGAATATCAACTTAATTAAAAAACTCTATAAATAATTCAAAGTCATAGATTTTTAACAAAATGACATGATTTGACCCTTACCCCATAAGATACGCTCAAACACCATACACTCCTCTTACAAAGAACCGATATAACATTCTTCTCTCATAAGGGAATGAATAAAAGGCTTAGTATAGATAGGAGCGGACAACATGGGGCATCTTTTGCGTAGGATATTTCTATACTTTTTTTAGGACGTTCGATGATGATAATAATCTTCACAGATGGAATAGTCTAGTAGGTGAATCTAGTTTAGGTCAGTTGCTTGAAATTGAACTCTAAGGATGAGATTTCTTGTCTTTCAACATCACCTAGACTATAACAGGTTCTTCTTGACAAACTTAAGAAATTGGACCCGTATACCCAGATTATAATATTATATATATATATACAATAAAGCTTGAATTGTCCCTCTAAAGCAAATGGTTAAACACTCAGGCTTTTTGGATAAGTTTCAGCTAGCCTGATAAAAGTGATTATAATATACAATAAAGCTCGAGTTGTCCCTATTGGTTAAACGCCCCAGCTTTATAGATAATATTCAGCTAGCCTGATAAAGGTGATTATAATATATATACAATGATGTTGAGATATCCCTCTAAAGCAATTGGTTAAACGCCCTAACTTTATGGATAAGATTCAGCTAGCCTGATAAAGTGATTATAATATACAATAAAACTTGAGTTGTCCCTCTAGAGCAATTGGTTAAACGCCCCGGCTTTATGGATAATATTCAGATAACCTGATAAAGGTGATTATAATATCTATACAAGGATATTAAGTTATCCCTATAGAGCAATTGGTTAAACGTCCTGGCTTTATGGATTCAGCTAGCCAGACAATGGCAAATTTAAATAAAGAGTTTCGGTAAAAATGGACCAAGGGAGTTAAGGAACACCTGTTATAGTCAAATTCACATGAGCACTCAAGAATTTCATTTTTAGACCGATATTTTTGCACTACCTTTGTTAGAGGAGCTTAAAAAACTTGAACAAATGGAAGATTTTAGAGAACCGAAATAGAAGGTCTAGTAATTGATAATGCTAGTTGCGTCATTTTGTCCGTATCCAATTAAAATGCCAAGCCAAAGAAAAAGCATGTTGCAATAACCGAAAAAATGCATTTTTTATGGCTGAAACCTTAGGTCAACCTAAAGCCAACTTATCCACTTGAATATTTGTCAAAGAGCTATAACTCTGAAAATATTAAAAGAGCTATTGATTCCTTTGATATTCTTTGAACTCATGTTTATGATTTGATTCGATTTGATTACGAGCCTGAATTAAGGGGTAATGTTTTACAGAATTCTTCTATTTTCATATCTTTTTTCCCTCCTAAATAATAGAAAGGAAAAATGTTTTCAAACAGGACAGTCTCAAATGTGAAAGGCTGCAACCCGAGAAGAAAATGGGGCATGATCGATTCCAAGGATCAAGATCGGTAGACAAAGCACGAGACTTCGTCCAAGGCTAATTCCTATTGCATGTATCTTAGACATACTTAAGAGCATTACATTTATCATTTTTCACATGAATAATTTTTTGCAGCTTTCAGATTCAAGTTTCGACTTCATGACGAAAGATACTCGATTCAAAAGCTCTCTTAAAGATCAATGGTGGTTGCTTGACTCAGTAGTGAGAAGCTACACCTCAACCGACTTGACATATCTACAGATCTCAGAATCAATTTCAGATGGGTTCGGGAGCCAATTCAGAACGAATCTAGATCAACTTAACTCAATAATGAGTAACAGGTTTCCAGTTAACATTTTCAAGCCAGATTTTAATTCCACGACGGAAGATATCTAGCTGACAGGATTTATCAGTGGGCTGGCCCGTGAAGGGGAGTCATCCAAAATATCATATCACTTGGTTCAGACCGACTTAGATCCGTGAAGGGAAGCCATTTTTTAAAGGAACTATTGACAACATAACTCAAGGCGAGAAGATTTGTCTGTCAGCCAAGACCTTCGAGTTCGATTACACTCAGCTCAAAGGCACATCATTTGCAGCATAGCTCAAGGCAAGAAAGGTTATCTGCCAACAAAAGACCTTCGAGTTCGATTCCACTCAACTCAAAGGCACATCATTTATAACATATCTCAAGTCTAGAAGGGTATCTGTCAACAAAGACCTTCGAGTTCGATTACACTCAGCTCAAGGCACAACATTTGCAGTATAGCTCAAGGCGAGAAGGGTATCTGCCAACAAAAGACCTTCGAGTTCGACTACAGTCAGCTCCAAGGCACATCATTTGCAGCATAACTCAAGGCTAGAAGGGTTATCTGCCAACAAACGACCTTCGAGTTTGACTACGCTCAGCTCCAAGGCACATCATTTGCAACATAGCTAGAGACAAGAAGGGTTATTTACCAATAAAAGACCTTCGAGTTCGACTACACTCAGCTCCAAGGCACATTATTTGCAGCATAACTTAAGGCTAGAAGGGTTATCTGCCAATAAAAGACCTTCGAGTTCGATTACACTCAGCTCAAAGGCACAACATTTGCAGCATAGCTCAAGGCGAGAAGGGCTATCTGCCAACAAAAGACCTTCGAGTTGACTATGCTCAGCTCTAAGGCACATCATTTGCATAACTCAAAGCTAGAAGGGTTCTCTGCCAACAAAAGACCTTCAAGTTCGATTACACTCAGCTCAAAGGCACATCATTTGCAATATAACTCAAGGCAAGAAGTGTTATCTGCCAAAGACTTCGAGTTCGATTACACTCAGCTCAAAGGCACATCATTTACAGTATAACTCAAGGCTAGAAGGGTTATATGTCAACAAAGACTTCGAGTTCGATTACAGCTCAAAGGCACATAATTTATAGCATAACTAAAGGCTAGAAGGGTTATCTGTCAACGAAGACCTTTGAGATCGATTACACTCAGTGAAACATTTGCAGCATAGCTCAAGGCAAGAAGGGCTATCTGCCAAAGACCTTCGAGTTCGATTACACGCAGCTCAAAGGCACATCATTTGCAGCATAGCTCAAGACAAGAAGGGTTATCTGCCAAAGACCTTCGAGTTCGATTACATTCAGCTCAAATGCATATCAAATTTACAACGTAGCTCAAGGCAAGAAGCGTAACACCCCAACTTATATCCGATCCGAATACGAGTCCGAGATGTCACATTGACTTTTTAAAACAATATTCTTACAAAATAACAAAACATTTGAACAATAACGAATGCTAAAATTTTCTAGAATGCTACAGGGGTATTGATACCCTGCTACAGTGTACCGATACCCTTGCTAAAGTAATTTCAGTCAACATGTATAAAACTCGTATAACATCATATAATTCCTGTGAAACATTTCATATTCCCAAAAGCATAGCCCATGTACATTATTGAGAACTCAAGGTATGTGAGTACACTAAGGTTGTGCACACATATGCTGTCACCACAGCTCTTATAATAATCTGTCCATATGTCCCGAAGAACATAGATAAACTATTCATATGTCCTGAAGAACATAGGTAAACTGTCTATATGTCCCGAAAGACATAGGTAATACTATCTATATGTCCCGAAAGACGTAGGTAATACTGTCCATATGTCCCAAAAGACATAGGTAATATTGTCCATATGTCCCGAAAGACATTGGTAACCCTCAACTCTTGGCATGCCAACTATACCACTAACTTTCATATCACATAACATGGGCATAATCATTATAACAGTTCAAATCACTTGAATCATTCTTATACAATCTCATAGATCATTATATAATATTCTTGTATTCATATCATTTCTTTTATAATCATGTGCATGTTCTTTCTCTTCTGTCACATACCACATGTATGTGTAAACATATATCTCATATCATATAACATATATTACATATTACATGTAATCACGTAGATCGTTTCATATGTCTTATATCAACTTTTCATGTCATTTCACACTTCTTGTTACATTACTTATATCTTATTCTTATGTCTTCTCATATATATATTCTCATATACATATCATTTCATTATCCTTATTATTATTCTTATCATCACCATTAATTCCTTTTACTTACCATATTCATATCAAATAACACATATACTCATGCACACATATAAATCATAACAAACATATACTTCTATGAATTCATGCATTTTACTATTGGAGATAGACTTATCGCAAGTCTTATTTTCCATTGAACATCATATATTAAATAATGTGCACTCACCTTAGCCTTGATTGCTTTGATTCGATCTTACTTGTCACTTGTTCCAGAACTCGTTTAGGCTCAATATATACATAAACATAATTTCTGAGACGATTATCAGAAGCCTAAACCATATAACTTGATGTTAATAACTTAAGCTAATTTAATAAATCATAATTCCATTTTTTTCCTTTAGGGGGTATCGATACCCACCCTAAGGTATTGGTACCCTTATTCTATTCTGGAATTTTTCGTTCAAGAGGGTATCGGTACACATACATAGGGTACCGATACACTCTGCTCAAAACAGGCTTTTTCACCCGAAAAAATCATCATCTCTTCACTGAATTTCCTCATACAAAGCTCCTTTCATATCACCAAACTCAACTACAACCATTTTAACTAACTTCTATCATTCCCACACCTTATTGTCTGTCACACTTCATTCAAATTCTTAAAGCTAAAAATCATACCAAATTTTCACATGTTTTAAATCCAATTCTAACACTCCATATTCCTTAATTAGGTTGATGAAAAGTCAAATATAGATTCGAATTCAACTGATCAACTCTGTTCCAGAAATTCATTTAAAAACCCATTCACTTTAATCTTTCATAACTTCTTCATCTTTTGATTTTAAGACAAATTAAGCTTTCCTTAAGCTTAATTATCATATAAGGATCAAAACCAAAGCTTTAATTGAACAAATAATTAACAAATTAAGAAACTCACCTCTACTTGTATGCTTCACGTTAGAGAAGAGAAGAAGATGGAGAAGATAAGTCTGGAAACTTATCTCCTCAACACATGCTCCACATGGGTATTATAATACTCACTAATTATTATTTAATTATTTTCCTTGTTCAATGACCTATTTTCCTTTTAACTCTTTCAATAATTACCAATAACCCTTCAAAAAATTTTTTAAATAAGTCATTGAACTATTTAACTTTTCCACTTTAATCACCAAATTATAAAATTTTATAATTTAGTCACTAACCCGTAGTTTGGGATGTTACAAGAAGGGTTATCTGTCAACAAAATTATCGAGTTCGATTCCGTTCAACTCGATGACACATTTATCACACTACTTTCCATTGGCAGCTGAGGTTTTCAAGTCGAGAAGAAGACCTGGTTAGTCGTACCTTAGTGACAAGAAACTGTTTTCCGACAGCACATCTTAAGTCGAGAAAAGCTATCTGTTAACGAAGACCTTTCGAGTTCGATTTCATTCAGCTTGAGGGCCTATCAACCACATGGTGAAGTCAAAGAATTATTTTCCAATCGAAATTTTAAACCAAGGTCTTTAAACCGAGAAGAAGACCAAAGCGGACTATAATTTGACAACGAGAAGCCATTCAATTTAAATTTCGAACTACGGCTTAAATTCCATATCATTTCAGGATGGACTCGACTTCGCATCAGATGAGTCATCCAAAACTCAATTCGACATGGAGTTACTTTAATGGAAATATCAGAGTTTATTTTTCGACTCTATCGAACAAAAATTTGTGTCCTTTTGTCTTTGTCCTATTTTTCGTTCCACGAAAAAAGACAAAGAGGGGCAGCTGTAGACTCCAATTTTCGTCTGATATTTCATGTGACGTATATGATACTATTATATTATAACGTGCATATATGTACGTATATAATATATAGTATTATACATATATTATGTTATTCAATAATAACATTTGGTTTTATTTCAGGCCTAAAACATTTGGCCCAAATTAAAAGCAACCCATTAAACAGTGGCCCGGAACACATGCTACCCAACAGTAACCCGTGACCCACTTGGAGCCCCGAACCGACCTTTAACCCGAATCGATCAACTAGGGTTTAGAAACCTTAGCTCTTTGCTTTGCTTTCAGTCGCGTACCGCAACCTCCTCTGTTCAAAGACCCACAGTCGCACGCCTCTCCTTCGGATTTCTCTGCGACAACGTGAAGACCCAACCACCAACAGATAACAAATGTTAGGCTCAACAAACCGAGTTTTACTCAGAATCAAACGCTCGAAATAGTCTAAAAATATGGTTCATAAACATTATAAATAAACATGTAAATCTAACACAAAGGGGGATCATACAAAATACAGAGTTATTCAAAGAAAATACCGAGGGAAACGTGGATCCAAAATCAGAGAAGGGGCAACGATTTTGAAAAACTGAGGGAGGGAACCAAACACAGAGCAAAGATTTCATATTCAAGAGCAAAAAAATTCTAAAAGATTTTACCTGTCTTGAAACCGGTAGATCGGACGGTCAGCTTCTCGGCGGTAGAGCTAACTCGATGGCTCATGGCTACACCAAAGGCGATGGTCTTGGTACTGAAATTGTTGGGGCCTCTGCTCTTGTGTACACTGCCTTTGAAGGCCACACCAAGCATGCTGGAGAATGGATTTAAGAAGTTTGGACCTATTAAAAGTGGTGGTATTCAAGTTCGAAGCCAGAAGGGGTTCTGTTTTAGTTTCGTGGAATTTGAAATGGCAAGTTATGGGCAAAGTGCTTTAAAGAGGTGCAATTAATTATGGGGCATGTGCATTGTACCCCCACATGCGAACCGTACACGTGGTCTTAAGCATAGTGGGTTGCATCATCAACTTCACATCATTTCGTCCGAATTTTTATTGTTGTTGTTTTCCTTTTTATTTAATATTTTTCATTATTTTATTTTTTATTTTTTCTTTAATTTATTTATTATCTAACATTTTGACTTTTTTAGAGGAATTCCAACCAATCAAAGGTGAGTAATTCGAGTCGAATGTTTTAAATTTAAATTTAAATTTTCGCGATTAAAGACAACCGACAAATTAATTGGTACTGAAAGAACGGTTCAAGGGTGATAATCCTTCCTTGACCGTATCCGACTCCGAACCCGATATATTTCTGGTAAAGCGCAGATCAGGTAAGATGGTGTCCGATCTACCTAAATATCGTTTTAAAATGATAGGTGGTGACTCCAATTCGTTTAATCCAAGTCGAAGCCTAATTCCGAGCCCAACCGAAAGACGGCCGCGACAGTTACGTAGCTTTCTTTGGCTTGCTATGAAAGACAAACTTCTCACTAATCATGTTCATTGTCGCGGAGGTTTCACACATGACCTATCGTGCCCGGCCTGTGCTAATTCTGACGAGACACTCCTTTATATTTTACGCTATTGCTCCAACATTCGTGGAGTTTGGAATTCTATGGTGCAATCTCATTTTCCTGGATCTTTTTTTACTGCTCCTCTTGATGAATGGCTTACTATAAATCTCTCCTGTAATGCTCCTCTATAATTTTTGTCCTTGGAATATTTGCTTTGTTTCGATTATCTAGCAGGCTTGGAAATGGCGTAACATATATATTTTCCAAGGAGATACTATTGAGTCATCCTCACTGCTAAACCTCAGCATCTCCTGGGCTAAACATTACCTCGACGCTGCTGTTTCTTTCACCGATTTTCAGCCTTATAATGCTGAGTTAATCCGGTGGCAACCTCCAAGACATAGTTGGGTTGCCTCAACACCGACGGTGCCGTCTTTGTGTCATCCAATCTCGGCACTGCTGGTGGCGTTTTCCGAGATCACAGGGGTACGTTTCTCCTGGGTTATAGTCCTCGGTGATCCATGCAGAATTATGAGGTGTTTACGAGGGTCTGAAGCTGGCTTGGTCGAAGGGATTTCACCACGTCCTGGTGCAAACCAACAACGTAACTGTCCTCGATCTCCTCTCCCCCTCGTCCTCGGAGAGTCCATTTGCTCTGGTGCGTAACATTGTTGGTCTGTGCTCAAGTTCCTAGTATGTCGAATTTGTTGCAATTCGAAGAGAAGAAAATTTTGCTGCCGATCGCTTAGCCAAACTTTCGAAACCTCACGATCGCCTCCTCACTGTGTATGATGCACCACCGACTTCTCTCTTAGATATCCTGCACCGGGATATTCATGGCCCCCCATATGTTCGTATGAGCACTTGATTTCCTAGCTTTGGCCTCATCTCCATTCAAATAATAATAATAAGAATAAGAATCATCAAGGATGAACCATATGTTAAAAACCTACTTAAGGCAACTAAGCCTAATTTGTTTGTGCATTATAAAGTCAGATTCCACGAATAAAACAAATTAAAGATAAACACGACAATCCAAAGTAGCAAAGGTCAAATCAACATTGGGATTTGATGATGCTTCATTGCTTTTGATTTTATATTCTAATGAATGGAAAATAACATTTGCTCCATATACTATATTTTAACTTGGAAATTACGATGGAAATAATGAGTGAAATAGTAAAATTGATTAGTTATGGTTCATAGAAACGTGCATTAAATCACACCTCTTCATTCATTCTCAGTGAGGTCCATGATTTTTATTGTACACAAGGACATAGCATTGCATGCAGAGTTTGATTGAATGCTGATCTTGTCGTTTACCATACATCACTGTCCTTTTTAGCCAGTTGAGTATGGGGACAGCTTCAACATTTTATTGCATGAAGACATAAAACTTAACTTTGGGGCATGTTTTGATTGTGACATGCCCTTCACCGCACATCACAACCTTTTCTCTTAACTTAATTCCACTAATTAGTGGATTTGAGGATTCTAATCTCATTAATTTTCTTCTTCTTTTGTAGTTATAAGTGTCCTCATTTATTTTACGATCT
Organism: Hibiscus syriacus; assembly: GCF_006381635.1. Classification (NCBI taxonomy): domain Eukaryota; kingdom Viridiplantae; phylum Streptophyta; class Magnoliopsida; order Malvales; family Malvaceae; genus Hibiscus; species Hibiscus syriacus. The sequence goes on along the minus strand of NW_024062804.1, from coordinate 145,823 downwards.
AAAATGACATTGTAGTATGCCACATCACCTTATTTCCATAAGTCCAATTCGAAAGTAATTATTAATTTGTCATAGTGAAAGGGTACCAAATAAGTTACTTGTTTGCTCTAGAAATCTTGTAGTAAACAAAGAAGGTAGGTAAAGAGAAATGGACCCACACACGTTCATGAAATATCAAGACAGTGGAGACAAGTCCCCTCAGGCTTAGGATCAGGGCCTCCATCCTTTCACTGTCTCCTCCAATGGTGTGTAATGAATTTGCAATTAATACATCATCTTTTAATTGCAAATCGCAATTTATCTCAATGCTCAATTCGTTTTCTCCACACTATTCACCTTCAATTTAGTTCCCCAAAAAAATATTATTAGTTAATATTATAGATAAAATACGAACTAAATGATATTAGAGGTTAAGAAATTTGTTATTTTTTTGATCTTAGAGGTTAAGAATTTTGTTGTTTTCCTTTAAAGTTATGAGTTCAAGCATAATAAATGTAAGAAATATGAGTGTTTATTATTAAATGGTTAATAATATTTATATATTATTTTTAACCAATAATCCTCGTGTTTTAATTTTCTTATTGTTTTGATTTATAAACTTTTAAAATTGAATATTCATCATCATCGTCCATCGCCGTTGTTTTCCTAGGATGCCAAAAAGCTACTTTTTAGCTATGGTTGTCTCCATGTCTTCCATGAGGTATACAGTTCCTTTAGCTTTCATTAGTTATTACTTTAACATGATATATACAAATATTATCTGAATTAATATAATCAATTATTAAAGATGATAGTTGTTGGTCAAGAAAGACAGAGATCGAGAAGAAAAAAGAAAGGCAAGATAAAGGAGAAAATGTTATAGTTTTAGTTGTTTATTGATTCTTGATCTAAAGGTAAGATAAATAATATAAAATTCATTAAATATATATTAATGTTATTGAATGTGGACGATTGGAACAAATGAGTTACCACGATTATAGGTGGTTAATTTTTTTTGACTCAGATGAAAAATCACAATTGATGAAAGAACGTCGTTAGTTAGTGTTACTTCCGGTTTTTTATGTTGTGGGGTAAATTTTTAAAATTTTAGGAGATGACGAACTAATAAAATTATAGGGGATAAAAATATATTATTTATAAAAATATAAAGAAAATATAAAAAATATATATGATAATTTAAAATTTTTAGGGGTGACTATTCCCATCTACTCATTTATTTCCGGAGGTGATAGAACATATATATTTATTTATAATCTTGGAGCTGAGGCTCTTAATTTATACTTTTATTAAGATTTGGCCCATGCCCTTCCCCAAATATAGAGAAGATCTTGGAGCTAGAGTTCTTATTTTGCACTCTTATCAAGAATTGACTTATGTCGAGGAACAGAACAATGAATGAGTTTATGTATGTTGGTGTCTGGTTGTTGAGATGTTATAATTAGTTATGGCAATAAGGGCTTGAAAAGAGTAAAATAATAAAAAGAAAGGGGTTATATGAAACGATTATATTATGTTGGTATATTACACTCATTCAATGATTTAAATGATATTGACACGGGTTAAATGTTCGCTAGCTGGTTCATGCATCTCTTAGATGCTTTGTTCGGTTGTTCGGCGTCTAGGTTAGCCTAAACTCCTCGGTTAATGTTGCTATAATGATAAGCTTGATGGAAAAGCATAAAAAATGTAAGTAAGCGTATGTGGGGAAATTTTTGGCACGAATGCCTGAGTTTATTCACACAAAACTCTCTATTTCCAATGGAGGTAGGGAGGTCTCCTTTTTATAATGAAGTCCCCTTACATCTCATTGTTGAAAAGTCAAGATAAGTGGCCAAATTGATGGCCAAACTATTTGGTGCAAATTGTTGAAAAGAAATTGTTAGGCATCGAAAGTTTGGATTGAAAAACAATTCCACCTAAAATGTTGAAAATATGGATGGTAAAACTATGCAATTAGTCATTGTAATTTAGGGTATTTATAAATTAGTCCTTAAAGCTTCAACTATAAATACCCTAGCTCATTTAGCTTCAAAACCATCCCAAAGCATTCTAGCTTTCTTCCAATACTAGAGAGAATTTAGAGAGTTTCTTAAGAGTTGTTTTCTCTTTTTTATCAAGAATGAATTATCATTGTTTTCTCCTTGGTAGATCGAGAGAGGTTGTAATTCCTATTTTTCTCATAGTGAAATTATTCTACCATTGCCCGTGGTTTTTACCCTATATTATTTAGGGGTTTTCCACGTAAATTTTGTGTCTCTTTTATATTTATTTTTATTTTCTCAAATTATCAGTTGCGATTTTGCTCTATCCGATAGACGTCTTCCGCAACAATTAGTATCCAAGCCAGATTAGAGTGTGTAATATCTGCTTATTGTCTTTGTGGTTGCCACCAAAAGGTGGATCATCCAACATAAAAAAGTAAGAAGGTATTACCCATTCTTTGAAGGTTCCAGAGAACTATTCACGATGGTGAAATAGTGGGAGCTATCCGTAAAAGAATCTATGGAAACGAAATTTGATATTGAAAAATTCAATGGGAGAAATTTCTCATTGTGGAAATTGAAGATGAAGGCCATCCTGAGGAAAGACGGTTGTCTAGCAGCTATCAGTGAAAGGCCGGTAGATTTCACAGACGACAATAAATGGATCGAAATAGACGGGAATGCTATGGCAAACTTTCATCTAACATTAGGAGATGAAGTATTGTCAAGCATCGAGGAGAAGAAGACAGCTAAGGAGATATGGTATCATCTCACCAAATTGTACGAGGCCACATCGTTGCACAATAAAATTTTCCTTAAGAGGAAATTGTACACTCTTCGGATGTCAGAATCTACTTCAGTGACGGAGCACTTAAACACACTGAACACTTTATTTTCTCAGCTTACATCCTTAAGCTGTAAAATAGGAGAACAAGAACGTGTTGAACTTATACTTCAAAGTCTACCGGATTCGTATGATCAACTCATCATCAACTTGACAAACAGTAATGTCACCAGTCTAGTCTTCGATGACGTTGCAGCTGTTGTTCTACAAAAAGAAAATCGGCGCAAGAACAAGGAAGACAGACAAATAAATCTGCAACAAGCAGAAGTGTTGACAACGACGAGAGGGAGATCAACAGAACATGGCCAAAGCAGGAGTTACAAACATGGTAGATCGAAGTCGAGGAGCAAGAAGAATTTAAAGTTCTACAACTGTGGAAAGAATAGTCACTTGAAGAAGGATTGTTGGAGTCTAAATAAAAACTCCAATCCACAAGGCAATACCGTAAACACTTCAGATGATGGAGATGCTCTATGCTATGAAGCGTCAACCACCGTGGAAGGCAGAAAAAGATTTGTAGATATATGACTCATTGATTCGGGAGCGACATATCACATGACCTCAAGAAGAGAATGGTTCCATCATTATGAACCTATCTCAGGAGGATCTGTGTATAGTTGCAATGATCATGCCTTAGAGATCGTTGGATAATAATGTTAGCAAGATTGAAACACGGAAAGGAATCATGAAGGTGTTCCATGGAGCGCTTGTGGGTGCTGAAAGGTGAAAAGATAGCTGCAAACTTGTACATGCTGAAAGAAGAGACATTGCTAGAAGCAGAAGCCTCTGTTGCCTCATGTAGTTCAGATTCTGTAAAGCTATGGCATAAGAAACTTGGACACATGTCAGAACAAGGAATGAAAGTCCTTGTGGAGCAAAAACTACTTCCAGGCTTAACAAAGGTATCACTTACTTTTGTGTGAGCATTGCATAACAAGTAAGCAGCACCGGTTGAAATTCAACACATCAAATTCTAGAGGCAAAAGTATTCTAGAATTGGTTCACTCTGACATATGGCAAGCACCATTAACATCCCTAGGTGGAGCAAAATACTTTGTCTCATTTATTGATGACTACTCCAGGAGATGTTGGGTGCACCCTATTAAGAAGAAGTCGGACGTGTTTTCAACTTTCAAAAACTTCAAAGCGCGGGTGGAACTTGATTCTGGAAATAAGATCAAGTGTTTCAGAACAGATAATGGAGGAGAATACACAAGCGAAGAATTTGATGACTTTTGCAGGAAAGAATGCATCAAAAGACAGTTCACAGTGGCGAACACTCCTCAACAAAATGGAGTGGCAGAGCGGATGAACAGAACCTTGTTAGAAAGAACAAGAGCAATGTTGAGGGATGCAGGCCTAGAAAAATCATTCTGGGCAGAAGCAGTCAATACCGCCTGTTATTTGGTGAATCGAGCTCCATCAACTGCAATAGAGTTGAAGACACCAATGGAGATGTGGACTGGAAAACCAACTGATTATTCAAACCTCTATGTATTTGGAAGTATAGTGTACTTGATATATAACTCCCAAGAAATTTCAAAGTTGGATCCAAAATCCAGGAAATGCAAATTCTTGGGGTATGCTGATGGAGTAAAGGTGTATCGCTTGTGGGATCTCACTACCCGCAAAGTGATCATCAGTAGAGATGTTATCTTTGTAGAAGATAAACTACAAAGAAAAGAAGACGATGAAAGCGTTGAAAAGTCAGAGACTACTCAGATACATGTGGAAAAAGAGTTTGAGCAAGGAGATTCTTCTGAAGCAGAACCAACACATGATGAACAAGAACCAGAGAGTTCTGAAGCTCCAACAACTCGTCAATCAGATCGTGTGATAAGACGTCCCAATTGGCACTCAGATTATATTATAGAAGGTAATATTGCATATTGCCTTTTAACAGAGGACGGTGAGCCATCAACATACCAAGAGGCAATAAACAACTCAGATGATTCACTGTGGATGATGGCGATGCAAGAAGAAATTGAAGCCCTTCATAAAAATAATACATGGGACCTTGTGCCACTACCACAAGGAAGGAAGCCAATTGGTAACAAATGGGTTTTCAAAATCAAGCGAAATGGTGACGATCAAGTTGAGAGGTATCGTGCAAGACTGGTGGTCAAAGGATATGCTCAAAAAGAAGGTATTGATTTCAATGAAATATTTTCTCCTGTGGTTCGACTAACAACAGTTCGAGTAGTTTTGGAAATGTGTGCTACATTGGACTTACATCTAGAGCAGCTAGATGTTAAAACAGCTTTTCTTCATGGAAATCTTGAAGAAGAAATTTATATGCTCCAGCCTCAAGGTTTTGAAGAAAAAGAAAAGAAGAACTTGGTTTGCAGGTTGAACAAATCTCTGTATGGTCTAAAGCAGGCACCGAGGTGTTGGTATAAGAGATTTGATTCCTTCATTATGTGCCTTGGATACAACAGACTTAATGCAGACCCTTGTGCTTATTTCAAGAGGTCTGGTGATAACGATTTTGTATATTGCTGTTGTATGTTGATGATGTTGGTTGCAGGACCCAACAAGATCATATTGAAGAATTGAAGGCATAACTGGCTAGGGAATTTGAAATGAAGGACTTGGGATCAGCAAACAAGATTCTAGGGATGCAAATTCACCGAGACAGAAGTAATAGGAAGATTTGACTTTAACAAAAAAATTACTTAAAGAAGATCTTGTCACGATTCAACATGCAAGATTGTAGGCCAATTTTTTACCCCTCTTCCTATTAACTTCAAATTATCTTCCAGTATGAGTTCTAGCAGTGAAGAAGAGAGGATAGAGATGTCTCGAGTACCGTATGCATCAGTAGTGGGAAGTTTAATGTTCGCTATGATATGGACAAGACCAGACATTGCACAAGCAGTGGGAGTGGTTAGTCGGTACATGGCGAATCCAGGCAAAGAGCATTGGAATACAGTAAAGAGGATCCTTAGATACATCAAATGGACCTCAAATGTTACATTATGTTACGGAGGATAAAACTTACTTATAAATGGGTATGTCGATTCTGACTATATAGGGGGATTTAGATAAAAGCAAATCTACTACATGATATGTGTTCAAAGTTGCTGGTGGAGCTGTAAGCTGGGTTTCAAAATTGCAGTCAGTTGTGGCTACATCCACAACAGAAGCAGAATATGTAGCAGCTACACAAGCCAATAAAGAAGCAATTTGGTTGAAAATGCTATTGGAGGAGCTTGGGCACAATCAATAGTATGTCTCTCTGTTTTGTGACACTCAAAGCGCCTTGCATCTAGCAAGGAATCCAACATTTCATTCAAGGACAAAGCACATACGAGTTCAATACCATTTCATTCGTGAAAAGGTGGAAGAAGTGATGGTAGATATGCAGAAGATCCATACCAAAGACAACATAGAAGATTTCATGACGAAGGCGATAAATGCCGATAAATTTACTTGGTGTCGATCCTCCTGTGGCCTGTCAGAGACGTAAGCAACATGAAGGTACAAGGTAGAAAGAATGGTGTGAAGATATGATTGTTCCAATCAAATCTTCAAGTGGGAGATTATTGAAAAGTCAAGATAAGTGGCCAAATTGATGGCCAAACTATTTGGTGCAAATTATTGAAAAAAAATTGTTAGGCACCGAAAGTTTGGATTGAAAAACAATTCCACCTAAAATGTTGAAAATATGGATGGTAAAACTATGCAATTAGTCATTGTAATTTAGGGTATTTACAAATTAGTCCTTAAAGCTTCAACTATAAATACCCTAGCTCATTTAGCTTCAAAACCATCCCAAAGCATTCTAGCTTTCTTCCAATACTAGAGAGAATTTAGAGAGTTTCTTGAGAGTTGTTTTCTCCTTTTTATCAAGAGAAAATTATCATTGTTTTCTCCTTGGTAGATCGAGAGAGGTTGTAATTCCTATTTTTCTCATAGTGAAATTATTCTACCATTGCCCGTGGTTTTTACCCTATATTATTTAGGGGTTTTCCACGTAAATTTTGTGTCTCTTTTATCTTCATTTTTATTTTCTCAAATTATCAGTTGCGATTTTTCTCTATTCGATAGCCGTCTTCCGCAACACTCATGACTACTCCTAGTCTAACTACAAGAAAAACTCTTTACTTTAGTTGAAACTCCTTGTTTGAGTCCTATTCAAACAATGACTATGTTACTTGGCTTTATTTTCCAAAGGATAGCCGGCTTTGCTTGGTGGACAGGACCTAAGTCGGTGCTGGCCTCGGTCCTTAGTGCACCCTCGGTGTGTGCATGCCTCGACCCTGTGTGCCCCCGAGGTGTGCTGCCCTCGTCGTTAAGTGGCCCCCTTTTTGCGTTCATCTCAATTCTAGGTGCACACCTGATGTGCGTTGGCCCCAACTCCGAGTGCGTCCCGTTGCTTACTGGCTAGAGCCCTCAGCTGACATTGTCTTGCGTTGGCCTTGGCTCTAGGTGCACCTTGGTGTGCGGTGGTCACGACCCTAGACGACCCTTTTTGTTTGATGGTCGTGCTTGTGAGTAGTTTGGGGCAAGCGTGTCTTGACCCTATTCGGCTCTGTGTGTGCCTTGGTCTCGGCGTGTCCCTTGTGGGCCTCTTGGACTGCGTCTGTCGCACTTTGGTGGGTATTAGTCTCGGCACCACAGTGGAGCAGCCTACCTTGTGCTGGTTGCGGCCCTATGGGTAGTCTGTTTTGGGTCGACCTCGACCACAAATTCGTGGTCAGTGACAATATACACAAATTAAACGATATTAATGATTAAAGAATTTATTGTTATTCTTTGGAGTATCGATTCTTGGATTTGAACACCGTGTATACAAGAGTATGAGCATTCATTATCCTAGAGTTATTCAAATGATACTAGTCAATCACATTTGCAAAACACTAATAAATGTTTGATATGAATCTACAAATATGAGATCTTATTGAAAGATAAACTCATTATTAAATTTTGTTATAGTATGATATGAATCTCGTTTGATTTGATCTAAAAATTAAAAATACAAACCATTTATTGAAGGGATAGAATTGAAGATTTGTAAAAACGAATGTATGAGAATCGAATACAAACCTTTTCGCACATGTTGAATTTATATAAGACTATACTTCTAACTATAAGTTTTATTGTTACACGTCAATTCAACCATAGAAATTAAATAAAAATACAAACAAATACATAACTAAACCTTAGTGAGATTCATTAGAGCCAATAGAGACTTTTAAATATTTATTTACGCTTCGTGTTATCATTGTCAACTTGAAAAATTAATAATTAAAATGTAATAAAGTTAAGAGACTTAAACTATTCATTCTGCCTATAATATCTAAGTTCAAATCATTTGAGCTAACATTGAATTTTATTTAAAATGTTCTATTTAAATTAAAATTTCGACCAATTCAGTATTAATTAAATTTAATGAATATATAAATATTAATAAAAATAGGTGTAAGATTCACTTAGATAATGTAAAACTTTTTTAATCTTATATAGATTTAGGATCGTTTGATGAATAAAAAAATAGATGGTTGAGACTAATTCTTTATTTCTTTCAGTGAATATATTTTTATTTTCTACTGTTAATCTTAGTCATCTATTTTTACTTATCTAATAAAAAATGTAATGAAACTAAAATAACGTCCCAACTGTTGCTATACCCCGTTTATTTCATAGAATAGACAAGGCCCAATTTTATACCAAGTTGACGACATTTAGCCCATCATGCATTGATCCATGGCTTAGAAGCTTTCCGAAAACACCACGCGAACAGTACAGTAACAAATCTGGGGGTCGAACGCTCCGAACGCGACTAACGCTTTCGCTTTCGCTTTCCTCCAGTTCTGCTTGGGAGCCTTCCTAAAAGAAAGAATTGACTGACCTTGCTGCTTAGGACTTTTCTTTTCTAAAGTCTAAAGAGATTTCCCGGTGAGAACTCCTTTCTTGTAGCAATTCCGACAAGAGCGGAAATAACTACGGTTATTTCCATTCTTCTTTCTCCTGTTCTTCTTCTATCTAAGGACAAGGCGGAAGGTAAGGCCTGTGCTTGCTTCTAAGCTTCTTTCTTCTATCTTCTAGTCGAGGTGAAAGCTTTCAAAGAGCTGAGTCCTTCCCCCTGCAAAAAGCCGCTCCACGGTGGTAAAGTCTCATCACATTAGTACCGAGGCCCGAGCGGACCCATGCGAAAGCAGTAGTAAGGACAAGGCTTCTTTAATTACACCCTGAACCGCGAGCGGAAAACGATCCGTCGCAGAAGACAAATCAAAACTTCGTAATGATGAAAGTTTTGACAGCCTCCGTAAAGGTGCAACCTGATCAAAAGTCCCCTGTTTTCCACATCGTTATTTCCTCCATCGATATCCAATTAATTTATCTTGCCATTTCTTCTTTTTGGTTTTATTTGCTAATCCGTGGACTAAGGGATGTAGGCCTAGGAAAACTGGAAATCAAGTTATCGGCGGGCCCGGCTGTTCGTGTCGGTAGGTGAACGAAGTCAATCCCGGGATGGAAACAGACTTTTGGGGTGCTAAGATCAAAGTCGAGAGGGAAATAGCCCAGATCGTACCCTAAGCAATCACTTAGTGGAAAAGGTTGGTCTAGGAACCCGAGAAAGGAGAATGTTCAAAGCTTTCAGCGGGCTAGAGTCGTCTTCTTGCGCAGTACGCATCAGAACTAGTGGAATGGGGATAGGTTGTTCAAGAATAGGGGACTGATGACTTTCCTGTTGATGCAAGTAACTGAAGCCTTAAGATGAATATGAAGTCGGTGGTCGATGAAGACCTTATCTACCTCAAGCCTCATGAATCAGTTAGGTTGGAGTTGGAGGAGTCACTATTAGTTGGTGACTGTGGAAGTGTTATGTAGGTCCAAAGCCGGTGTAAGAGATTGAACAATCCTTTGCGGGATTGGATTCTTTTGATAGTGGTGTGGTTGTTTCGGTACTTCTGTAAGCCTTGCCTAACATACCCCCTTTTGACCCACGTCGGGGAGAGGAAGAACTACGGAGCGAGATCGATCTCGTCGTAAGCCCTATAGAAGAAAGGTTCGTTCACTTGACATCTTCGACCCCTGTTGAAAAACCATCTTCTCAACCTGGTTTTGAAAAGCTCCTAGCGGACCCTGGTATCTACTTTTTGAGCTCTCTTATTAGGAGACCTTTTTAACTTGATTTGCTCTCTTTAAAAATATCAAAAGATTCAAACTTTTGATTTTATTTAAGAAATATAATATCTCATCCTACTATCAAATTATTTCAACCACTAATTTGGATGTCGTAGTAAATCATATTTGAAACACATAAATTGAATTATAGACGTGTTTGTTTATATATACAACTTACATCAAATATATTAACAAATATTATTAATAAAATTTAAAAATGGTAATTTTTTAATACGTTAGGTTCAAATTATTATTGCACATTATAAATATAGTACAAGGAGACTAAGAGGGAGATCATTAACCTATAGCTTTGAGTTGGAACAAAACCTAGAAACTATAATTTTGGCATACACAAGCAGAAATCGCCTAAATGATCATATAAACATTTTGGGATAAATGCTAGTGATGTATCACACACAAGCTTCTCCACGTCGTCTAGTATTTACAATCCCGAGATTTCGGGTCTTCTTACTGGACTTACTCAACTGAAACACCGAGTGTCTGCATAACCGCAGTACACCTTTTCTTAAACTTAGCCGGTCCTTATTATTGTGCCAACCTTTGCATTCATTTTCACATGCACTTGGTGTGCTGTTACCTGAAATGGACTCTAATTCCTCTTCTCCCTCACCTCTCCCAGAGGTCCATGGTTTCTCTTCAGGGACACATTCCAGTCTACTCATTGTGGCAGCCCGCAAAAGCTTTGCAGTGGAAGCTACCTTAGATGGACTTGCACCGGGAACTTGCTCATCGAATACCCCACTGTCTGTGGTGGTTGCGGAGTGGATGTCGATAATGCCGGTAGGAGAATACAATGGCAGCAACCTGTCCATGGCAGCTGAATCCTCCCTTTCACCAAGTGTCTTTAAGATCAGTGTCTTGAGGAAGTTCATTACTTGCACAGCATGAATCAATGCTGTCAGAGGATCAGCCATCTGGACCACATAGAGATAGACTCTGGTTTAAACTTTGACGGAAATTAGTGTTCAAAATGCAAGAACTGAAAGTAAAAGAAAACCTGAGTCATGTTTGGTGCAAAAACCATAGCGACGTTTCGTGCGTTCATTTTGTTGTATTGTTCATGCTGCACAACATCAGCCATCAAATTGATAGACCAGTCAAGGAGAGCAGCTTCTGTTTGAGGAAGTAACTTGACGAGTTCAGCGCAGTCATCCTCGGTGTTGCAGTGCATCACCTGCTCCGATGTGAGGGAATCGAGTACTCCGCTAGGAAGTTCTCTAAGCCATGCCTGCAAACGATTCCAAGTACAGGCACCGACTGAGATATAATATCAAAATAGTCAAGCATGAAAGCAAAATGTCATAATCTTGATATTCTGGCATTTAGAAACTATACCTTTATCAGACCAGCCAAACAATGGACATTGATTCCGCGTGGTACTACACCTTTGTTTAACTCGTCTCGGACATACTCTTCTTGGCTATTCTCGGCGTTAATCCGGAATATCCCTTCCGCCTTCAATCAACATAACCAATCGTCGTCAAAACCTCAAGCATTAAGAACAGGATTTAGTCATTAAACCAAAGCATAGGCTTAACCTTAAGGCCTCCTTCTGCATACAAACGTTTCTGCATCATAAGAAGAATAGTTGGCACACTGTTCCCTCGGTCATCATAAGAACACTGCATTGATTCGGCAGAAACTCCAAAAACACTTGCACTGGACAATGAAAAAGATCAGTTTAGCCTTTAAATGTGAATATTAACAACTAAGCTTACAGGGGGGAAAGCACACACATCCCAATGAAAAAGATCATTTTAGCGTAGAATTTCCATCATAATCAAAGACTAAAATTTTCCGAGAAATCAAGCATTTATTGCAGAACAACAACAGCTTCCTCATCGAACATGGCAAAAGTAGTTGGAATGTCCCTTTCTCGTACAGATTTAATCAAAAACATAAAACCTCATATTTGACAAACAAGAGAACGACTGAATTAAGTCAGATATAACAATCAAGCATACAGATACACCTCCAAGAACAGTTGCAATTGAAGAAAATTTGCGAAAAGTCTAATAAGTTTCTTAATGAATTCGAGAATTGAACAAATTTGTAAATCAGCAATGCAAATAAACTGAATTGAACGTGAATTTGAATTAAAATTCAGAACCAAACCTGGCACTGGGAACCTTTCTGGGAACATCACGCTGGAGCTCAGTAGGCAAGCCTAGGAAACCATTGAAGCGGTCGAAGGTCACGTGAGAGACGTGCCTGACTTCAGTCGGCAAGCTAATATCCATGGAAGACACGTCGTCGGTATCCACGCTGCACGTCACCAGCGACTTTCTTAACAACGCCGCCAAAATGTCCAGAAAAGGGAACTGGAACTGGAATTGGTTATTGTCTTTTGAAGTTGAATCACGGCTTTGACCCTGACTACTAGAACTACTACTAAATCTCGACTTGGGGCTTATAAACGGCGTCGTGGCAATGGGATCTCCATCATATCCATTTTCTTCTTCGTCTTCGTCGTCAAACTCTTGTTCCTCTTCTTCTTTGTCAGTGGCTTCATAGTCGCCGGTTTTTGCTTGGTGGAAGAAGGGACTCGGAGGAGCATGGCCGAACTCAGTGATTCCGAGGAATCCACAAGATTTGGATCGAAACAATCCACTCATATTTTTCCTAGAGAAGAAAGGAACATGCAAATATAATAATAAAAAGAAGAAGAGAAATGAAGAAAAGTGGAGTTGGTTAAGGAAGGTGGGAGAGTATTAGAGGCAGAATCCCAAAAATTAAGAAGTAAATGATGTTGTCTTGATTATAAACAAAAGAAGAGGGAGAGGGGGAGAGAGCACAAGGGGTGGAGGTTGCTTGGGACTAGAGATTGTAGATATGGCAAGGGAACTGATAAGGACATTGGGGTGTAAATTTGGAAATAAAGTGAAAACCAAAAATGAAACAAATGTTGAGGACAGTCATTGCTCGACTACGAAGAGCCATGGCCACACATCAGAGTGCGGGAGCTCTGCCTTGGATGTTCGTGGACTTCTCTTATGTGTGGCAGACTAAAAATAAAATAAAATTATAATCATAAGTACATGATCTATCAATCAATTAATTTGAATATAAAGTTATAAAGATTTATTATAGAAAACAATCCTCTTAATTTAATTTACTTCATTCACGTTGGAACAGTATAAGCGAGTTGGGAAAGGAGGAAGTAGGATTTACACATTGCATGCCCAATCCCCAGACTGTAGTCACATGGGTCACATGGCAAGTGTTTGCCATCTTGTCCCAAATCTTAAACCTTTTCTGGGCTCTTTCAACCCTACTACTATTTGAACTGTCATTTCCACAAGATAGGTTTTCCATTATCCACAACAATGAATGGAAGGATTTATTGAGTTTAGGTACTAAACTAACTTTTTTGTCTAATCAAATATCTCATTTATATTTCATAATCACTTTAAATTTCATCATTACTTTTATTATTTATAGTAACAATATACATTCATAAAATGATAAACCATACTATCAGAAATTAATATTTGATAAAAATAGATATCTGATGTAATAAAAAATAATTTAGATATGAAAAGAAAAAACACATAGTTTAATAGTTTATAATATAATAAAACCTAAACCAAAATCGAAAACTAAAACCACATTCCTCCATTAGTTCATATACATAATTTGTATATTTACAAAACTCTATATAAGTTAAAGCTCATGCCAACGCATCTTATGTTATCTTTAATTATTAATGTTTTAATAAAATTTATACATAAATTGTCATTGACATAATAAAAGTGTGGTCCAAGCATATAAACTAAGTTGTGACAGCAGGGGCACGTGAACTCTTAACATCTACCATGCAAATCAAGTAAAAAGCACCTACTAATCTGACATTAATTTCTTTTCTCTTTTTTAACAAATGGGAGATTGGGTTTTTAAAAATTATTTAAACTTTTATTTTGGTAATCAAATATATAAATGATATCAATGGTGGTACTGTTGAGACCTGGCTGGCAATGGGACAATAAACAAATGAAATGAAACCTAATTAGAGGGCATATTGTACTTAGTTTTCGTGGAATATTTCAAGTGCTAGTTTCTTGGAACTTTTCATTTTAGGTCTCTTTAGCATATTTATATGTATACTATTTCCAAATGTCTTATTAAAAGAGAACGTGTTCAGTGTAGTCCGATTAAAAAAATATTGTCTTTGATAGGATAGATGCAAAAATTTATATTAAAGGTGTGAACTTAAAAAATTATATTACAAATTTAGAGGTACGAAATTATAAAATGACAGGGGATGTAAAATTAGATAATTAATAAAAGATAAAAAAAATATGTATAAAATATAAAAAATTAAAAATTCTAGAAGTGTGACCGTATTCTCTAACACTCTCTCAATCCATCCTTATCTCTTATGTTTAATATGGATTAACTTACTACATACCAATACACTGAAAACGAATATAATTATATCAAATAAAAAAATTTATGTGGCATTAAATAAATTACTTAATGTTTGATCGGAGCTGATAATAAAATTCATCTGTTTTGTTTTGGCTGCATGTCGGCCTGCCACCTATCCTCCAAATGGACTGTAAATATCAACAACTTTTTTTTCTGGGTAGTTTAATTCAATATGCATCATATGATACAAAGTATGTTGCCCGCTATACCACCCGCAGTCTATTTTGAATTCGGTCGTCGAAACTCAATTGTAAATTTGTAGGAAGCAAAGAGTAATTTTACCATTTTATTAACTAAATATTGTATATTTTTAAGAATTAAAAGAATAAATTTATTAAGCTAGTGGGTCAGTTCTCAATTTTTATTTTTACTCTTTTGAAAATGATATAGATATATTAACGTAACTAAAATCTTGATACATCAAAAAAATATATAATAATTTTGAGATAAATCGAGTCAAATTATAAATCAAGCACATGATTCTAATGACATGAAGTAAGAGTATATGAGCAGACATATTAGCTGAATAACTAATACAATAATTACTATGATTAGCTAACAAACCACGCACACCTTGTAGATAAAAAACCAATATTGAAAGGTCACTTTCTTGACATCCAAGCTTGTTGATTATCATCGCAGAGTTTATCTCGAGAGAAACGCTTTGTCAGTCATGCTTACAAGTCAAACAAAAATCAACCTCAACAACATGCAACTTTGTCAGGTCTGGTTTTGGGAATATTGTATTTTGTGTTTGGTTGGTTTAGCAGGAATGTAAGATTACCGTATTTGGTTAAAGTAATAAAAGATTATTGGAATGTATATTTGACCAAATTTTCCTTATTATATATTTGTATAATATTACAAATTGTAAAATATTTATATATTTTCTTTAAAAAAATTAAATTCATAATATTTATATAATTTTTTTACAAAATTAAAAATATAAAAAAGGTTTAATGAAAGGGTAAAAAAAATTTAACCCCTTAACTTCATATAAAATTTTAATTATAGATTTTTTTTTGTAAATCTAAAATAATTTAAGGATAAATTTTGTAATTTAATCTTCGTAGAATTTTTATTATTCAATGACAGAAGAATGATATTTTTGAAAAAAAATAAAAATTTAAGGGCATTTTAATCTAAAACGTCAGTAATGTTACAATACCTAAGGGAAGGGAGATAATGACATTCCCGGTAATATACCCAAAAAATCTACTATTGGTAATAAAACATTACCGGGAATGAGATTCCCGACCAACCAAACAAGGGAATGTGAGATTCCCATCCCATGTGAATCCCACAATCTTTGAATCAAACACCCCCTTTAGGGTGCGTTTGGTTCATTGAATGTAAGATTACCAGTGGGAATAAAAGATTACCAGGAAATAGAATTACTGGGAATGTTACATTACTGTGTTTGGTTGGTTTGGCAGGAATGTAAAATTACAGTGTTTGGTTAAAGGAATAAAAGATTACTGAAATGTATATTTTACCAAATTGTCCTTGTTCTATATTTTTTAACAAGTGAAATTCTAAATATTTAAATAAAAATTATTTATAAACAAATTATATTTGTTGATAATATATTACTTGAGTATTTAAATATATCATGTATTATTTTAATTTTAATTAATATTAAATTTTACATAATTTATGTAAAAATATATTAAAATTTTACATCAACATTTAATTAAATGTTTATATTGTGAAAATTAACTTCGGTTCATACGTGACGCATTCACTGGAAGGTTTCTTGTATTTTTCAATCGACAAGGTTTACATTCTTCTATATACAATAATTTATCATAGACATTCATAATAATAAAAAGTTGTAAATTATTTTTGTTATCTAAGATATAATATTTATTATATTTTATATGTACAATAATTTATTTATTTATCTTTTATATTATATTTAATTCTGCATACTTTATCTATAAATTATAACACGATCCTAGTAATATTATGTAAACACAACTCGATAGATACATCATTAGATCATTACAGAAGTGATCATGCGGATTAAACTGCTTATTCATTATATGTCAATTCCGATCCAAATTTCTCATTGGTGCCTTGTACAAACCAATCAACGTTACACAATAATGAAACTATATAATATAAAATAAAAAATTTAACATTATCAGTTTTGAATCTCAATAAATCACTGTCATATAGAAGATTATGCGTCGTCTTCACCAGCATTTACAGCAAAGTGCCAAAGTTCCTATCCTGAATATCAAGAAAAAAAACAAAAACATTAACCAGGAACTTTGTTTGGGAAACACTACATCCATGTCCCCCATCAAACACAGAAAAACCTACCTTAGATTGCATCCGCTGGTTGTTCAAGATCTGGGTTCTTGCTTTGCTGATAACTGAATTTGGTGAT
This sequence comes from Hibiscus syriacus, assembly GCF_006381635.1. Taxonomy (NCBI): domain Eukaryota; kingdom Viridiplantae; phylum Streptophyta; class Magnoliopsida; order Malvales; family Malvaceae; genus Hibiscus; species Hibiscus syriacus. Next base: position 129,019 of record NW_024062804.1, on the reverse strand, counting down.
TTCAACATTCTCTGTACCACACAATCCCAATAAATCTATATCAATTTCGCATGTCCGAGAAAGTCTAGTCACATACGTCAACCTAGAATATAAATATTCTGTCAAAACTATATAGCGGTTCATGCCTCAGTGATGGCCTAATGAATTATAGACCAATCTTATACCTATAATCAGAATATCATAGAAAGCATTCAAAGACAAAACACTTAACATCGTTAATTAAATATTCTGGTCAAGCTAACCGACCTTTTGACCGTTGGATATATGTGCACTGCCTAGAAGATTCCTCCTTTTCGGAGTAAAACCAAAAACAACTCGAAAGAACTCGTTTTCCTGCACACAGTAAAACAAAATATGTCGAGCTTAATCAACCGGAAAATAGAATACAAGCAAACTGCACCAAGAAGCATCAACTTCACTAAAAGAAGACCGACCTGCATGTGTTTAGTGAAACCTCCACCAAGAAAGTGCCTCAAAAAGTTCAGCTGTAGCATTGAAGTTTTATATATAAGAATTCATGGCATATAACTAATGTAAGAAACCAAAGAACAGGAAGAGGAAGAAGAGGAACCTGAATCAACTGAGACCATGTTGATGTCTGCAATGAATCCCCGCCAATCTTCATTGATGTCTCCGGGCAATAACCATCCTAACATCACCAAGATGATAAAAGTTAACATGAGATGTCCTAGAATTGCAAGTCATGAACATGAAAGACAACAATATTAGTACCTCGAGGAACTCCAAAACATCTTTAAACAAATTCCTCTGGTTATTAAGATCTTTCTTGGCAGAACCTTTACCACCAGCTTCCACAGAGAGGTCTCTGACTTGATTCAGAATTTCCCCTCAGTCCTTGTATCTGTAAGAATCCTTCTTTAGATTTATTTCCTTCAGATATTGAGCCAATATTTGAACCTTTAGCTTCAGCAACAAACTTCTCTAAGCTTCCCATCTCAAAAATTACTGCCAGTGCTTCTCCAGCAGCAATGCGGAAAGATCGGTCATCCTTATCTAGCAAAGTAGACAAATATGCTATGGATCTGCATATTTTTCCAAGATTGATCAGTCTCATCCCATTATACTGGGGAAACATTGAAGTCTCACAAGGTTTTTTAACCTACTATTCTGATATTTAAACTCAAAAGTACATTTATAACCATGATATATATGAAGAGAATTTAAGACTACACCCCACTAGAAAAAGAACAATTTAAAACAATAACTGATGCAGTGAACCTCAATACACTATTCGATGTTTTTCAATTAATGAAAATCAGGATACTTACATTAGAACCTAACTTAGGATGAACAGATTGCCACATAATTTGCATTGATTTTTTTGTTTCCTCTGGATCGATCCCCCCAACAAAAGTGATAATAGCCAAGCACTCCAGTAACTATAACAGGAAATCAGGTAAAAAGAAACTGGTTAAGCATTGTAGTACCAACAAAATACTAGAAGTAGAACAAATCTCAATTGAACTTCTTGCATACCGAAGCTATCTTAGAAGATTCAGAACCAGATTTAGAAGCCTGTGAAATAGGCATTATCGACTCCTCCAATATTTCCCGTGCATTATCTCCAGGACCAACAGTTAAAGCCACCAAACCTACAAAAAGAAATTTATCAGATTGAATACTTAATTCGTGTGGTCTCTTCCATGCATTATGCATTAGAATCTGCAAAAGCTTTCAAAAGTAACCAATAACATGGGGAAGCTAAAGATATCTCTTTGTTGGACCCCTTTTTGATAGAATTCAGACACTGGTGCAGTAAGTAGCAATCTGAACAACGGAAAAAGATAACATGACCATTAGAGGCACATAGATTCAAGTACTCAAACCACATTTTAAATCAAAGAAACATTTGCAACCACAACTGCAAATTTGCTCGGCAATAGAAAATCACAATCTAATGTAACGTATTGAATCTGAAGTCTGATTAACAAATGAATCCCACTAAATGAGAGATAGTTCTAATTCTTCGGGCGCCAATGTTTTATAACCAATTCATGAATTCTCGCCAACCAATCAAAACTACATGAAATCTCATAGAACCATGGTCCTAATACATTGGGCAATCCTTGCAATAAAATAAATCGAAACCAAGATTAAGAAACACTTGGAAAAAGAGCAACTCACTTCTTTCCACGAACTGATGCTGCAAGTCGCTGTTGAAAGCCTCAATAATCGAGGCCAATGCCTTCTCAAGCGTAGAACCCCTTCATCAACAAAGGTGAAAAAACACTAATTGAGTCAAATCCAACTCAAAACTATAATAATTCTAAAAATTTGAGAAATCTCTAAAATATGGCTACGTAACTAATTTCATCTAACCAAACAATTCTTCCCTAAAAAATGTAAACAATTCTTCATCAAATTTTCATCCAAAACATAAGTAAGCTAATATAGCAAAAAAAAAACAATATCAGACCTCTTTTCGTACAAAGTATCCACAGCTTCATCAAGTAAACTATCCTTTTTAAATTCGAGTTCTTCAGTTCCAGAAACTGAGAATTGATCCGATTGCATGGTAGATGAACTTACACTACTACTATCATCGTCACTATCTAGCATCATCTTATTCTTACGCTGATTTTTACCTGCAAAATTCATATATTCCTTTTATTTGCTAAAAAACCCTAAACGAAATATAAATAAATAAACGCCAAAACACCCCAAAACAAATGATAGAAAATTCTTATTCTTCAAACGCAACTATTAATATCAATTTGGAGAGATAATAACCCATAAACTATATAAGAAAAGAAGGTAAAAGCAAAACGTTAATCAAATTAATTAGCAAAAATTACGCAAAGAAAGAATTTCGGAACAAAAAATCCTACGTTTATATCGGTGATTACTTCTCCGCCTTCGGTTGTAATATGTTAGAAACTACAAGGTCTACTAAAAATCTAAGAATGAGATAGCTTTGAAATTAACCCATTATCGACGAAACGATAAACTGAACAATAATCCAAACAGAACAACAAAGACGACAACAGAAGTGAATCGAAGGACGATACAGCCATTAAATTGATATACGGAGTGGAAAATATTTTGGATTATAAAACCAAGGAAAAGAACTCGGCGTTAATTTTTTTTTTGAAGAACCCTAATTGATTCAACTATGAATATAACTGGACCCTATCAAATATCCTTGCTTTTACTTTACAGTTTACAACCCCTCTTTAAGACTATTCAATCTTCCATTAAAACTCAAATACTGCACAAGATTATGAAAAAAATGGTAGAATGGATCCAAGCAAAACAACAATTATAAGGAAACTATCGCTCAAGGTTAACTTAAATCGACTACACTAATTTTTCTGGAAAAATTAAATAAGTAAAACATTGTAAAGAAAGGGAGAGGAGAAGAAAGGGAGAGGGGAATAAATCTTACCAGGAGAAGAGAGACATACATGTTGGTGTCTACAAACAGGCGACAACGGCGTGATGTTTCGCTTGGGACGATGACTGCAGAGGCCTTAACACACGAAAATGGATGGTAAATGATCACGAAAATGACAGAGACATATAAAGACATCGCGATGGAAACGGAAAAACAAGGGTATTTTAGCCCTTAACACACGAAATGAAAGAATACCTAAGGGGTGTGAGGGAATAACATTCTCAGGAATATTCACTGATGGGAAACAAATATTACCTTGACTTGGGAAATGATACTCAACCAAACATGGGTATATTTGGTTAGAAAAAAAATATTCCTACCGGGAATCTTAAATACCTCAATCCAAACGCCCCCTTAGGGTGTTTATGTGACGACTTATGTTATTGACATAATTCATGTGTGGATGATAATTTGGTATATAGATTTAATTTATTCTTATAAATTTTTTGAAGGTTTATTTAATATTTGAATAAAATTAAAATTTTAAAAATTAAATAATTAAAATAATTAAAACATATATTTATTTTAATACAACTGGGTAATTGCACTCCAAATCATAAATAAAATAATTTTTTTGAAAGAATGAAAAAGTTTTTAAAGAGACTTTTGAAGAAAAAGTATTTGTTGTTTTACTTATTCATCAAGAACATGTTTAAATAATAACGGCAGGCTCAGGTTGATAGAAATAGTTAGAGTTTTATGATGAAACTGTTAATTTTTTAATACTTTATAAATATTTTTAAATTTTAAATTTTAAATTTATTATTTTTTTAAAATTTTTAATACTAAATTTTTATTAAGCTAAAGGTGATTTTACAAAGTAATATATATTCTAAGTACTCTCAATCATTTAATAATGAATAAACAATAATGATTTCTCTAATCACTGAGATAAATTGGTTCCTTCTTTAATACTATTTTTATTTTTAAATATTCATTTTTTTTAATATTTTTAATTTTAAATAATTTCATATATTTCTTTAAATATTACATAATCCCTCTAATTGTATAAAGGAATCAATTAAATATATCTATTACGTCAGTGTTATGAACTGCTATATAAAATTTGTGAACCATCACGATCAACGTCAATTTTCTTTAATCAAAATTTTATATTGATTAATTTTTTCAAAATTAAAAACTTTATTAAACGCAAAAAAAAAAAAATCAAGAACCACAATAAGGTTTTTTTTCAAGTTCAAATGCCTCAAGAATCAATAAGTTTTTTTTTTATTTCCCAAAGATGTTGCATCTCTTTGAATGTTCAAAAAAATAGTTTTAATTGCTGTAAACTTATAATATTAATTAAGTAATCAATCTAAAAAATAAATATAATTTAATATGCACAAATCAAGTAATCTCAGTGGTAAAAACAATTGTTGTTTTTTCTTGATGTCTCGAGTTTTAGTACCATGAATATAAGAGATGTGAGTGTTCAATACCAAATGGTTGGGAGTTATATTTAAACAAATATTGCATTGTATTGACCCTCAATATAATTTAGTACGAATATAAAATATATTTCAATATTTTATGATTTTGTCCAATCAAACTATTTTTAATTAATATTATTTTTATTAAAGAATATTTATAAGTATATTAAAATATTAATTTTAATATCAATTTAATAATATAATGAATCATAACAGATATTTCCGTCAATTCAAAGATTTCTTCGTATTCGCACTTTTATTTATTATAGGTTACAATTATAAATATTCAAGATTTTTTAATGGGTAAATTATATAAAATAAAAAATTGTTGGTTAGACTAATGACAGGTAGTAGTTGACCCCTCAATATAATCCTTGAATAGTTGAATGTTCGAGCGACAAATTAATAATATATTGTATGATTGCATAGACGTGTGAATTTATATAAAAAATTATACGAAATTAAAGAGGTTATTATTATTTCTAGATATTTCAAATTCAAACATTAAATATTGTAAAGGTGTTTGAACTTTTACCGTTAAATGATGAAAAATCTTGACAAATTAATAATATTGTATGATTGCATAGACGTGTGAATTTATATAAAAATTATACGAAATTAAGAGGTTATTATTATTTCTAGATATTTCAAATTCAAACATTAAATATTGTAAAGGTGTTTGAACTTTTACCGTTAAATGATGAAAAATCTTGAAAATAGATACTTAGACACTAAATTATTAAAAAAAACAATCAAATCTATAAACATAGACGTGGTTAAGATTCAACTCGTTACTTCAGAAATAAAGGTGACAGTCAAGTTGGTTTGATTCAAAATGCCGATAAAGAACAAATACAATGGGACGAACAAAATATTAATTAGTTAATAAGTTATATATTAATTATGACTACTTCCCGAAACTTGACTGATCCAAAAACATAATACATAAGACGTGATTAATCAAAATAAAGAAGAAAATTAATGTTAACAACACTTTTATATAAAAAAAACAAACCAGTAACTAAAATAGAAAATACGTGATTAATGGTGTAGTCTATCCGATATTTTAATAACATGTTTGGTTACCTTGAATGGCAATGCTACTCATGCCTAATACCACACTCAACATTGAAGCAAAGGTTTGGTTGGAATGCATCTTATTCCACCGAATAACTCATTCTCAAGCGTATTAGGTGCAAGGCCGTAATGGCCTTTCTTTAAGGGGATCTCGGAATGATGAGTCATTTACATTCTTTTATATAAATAAAATTTTTACTTTGATTAAAAAGAGAATATTTAAAATTATAAAGAAGTTACTAACGACCGGCTAATCTAGTGGAATGAGACACTAGATTCCCTTAAGTAAAGTCGGAGTTCGAACCCTGACATTTACGATGAAACAAACTGAGTTAGGTGAGTCACTCTCGTCTTTGCAGTACCCAATCTAATGCCAGTGATTAATTAAAAAAACTATAAAAAAGTTGAAATTAAATAATAATTAGAATATTTTCTTATAACTATTGATACAATAAATTGGTTACTAGAGATCATTTAGACTTTATAAGGAAACTCATCCAATAAAGTCAAACAAAAGATATATAAGAACAAATTTGACAGTATCGACAAACGAACCACAACAATGATTAAACTGTTGAAAGATCACCGATAATCGTGTATTAAATAAAGCTCTTATGAAGGTAGAAAAAATGTATCATAAAATAGAATTCTTTGAAACTAAAACAATATATATATATATATATATATATATATATAAAAGTATGAACATTCGATTTATTAAATCCCACAAAAATTTGTTGTGGTATACTTAGTAGTGAATAAAATTCGATTTGATTTGAAATTTTGAGTTTTTTTTTTATTTGAATTAATGTTAAAATAACTCAAACAACTCAAATCAACTCAAAATGATCAACTAATTTTGAATTATAAAATAAAACTCTTCAACTTAAAGTACTCAAAATTTTTATTTCGACTCAACTGAATCAAATGTTGACACTAAGTATATTCATTAGATGAGGTCCATTAGTCCAGAAAAAAGAATGTACACTCTGGGCCAATTATATGGCAGAGCCCAGGCTTCCAGGTTTCAGCCTTATCTTGGTGGAACTAATCAACTTAAGGCGCTACATAGGGTCCCCCTTGCCTTGAAAATGACATTATGGCCATTATAAGCTCCACCAACATGAACAGTTCATTCCCCCCTCATCGATTCCTTTCAAGTAATATGTGTAAAATTCAGTTGGTTTGGGGAACCTTTGGTAGAGGGTCGTGTCTTGAAGTTGAATTGGAAGTGTTTTTAAATGATTTACCTAACACACGGCAGTGGAGTAGTTTTCCCTGTTTAAATGATATTACCTAAATTTATATAAATATAAAATTGGATACCCCCGGTGAATGAGGCTTTTCACCTATTTCTTGCCCATGCAGATCAGACCGCAACCTGTGTGGCCAATTTTAAGTTTATGGGTCTACCTCTTGACCCAGCGTATTAATTCGGCTTTTCCCAATGGCCCGGTTCAACAGATTGGATTTAATGCATGCTAGAATATCAACCACCTAAATCAACTTCATTGACAGTAAACCTTTTTCCGACAATGCAATATGAGGGGGGGGGGGGCTATCCTGTTTGCCGGGGAATCACATGTGTGGCCAATTTCATGTTTTCGTAATGATAGTCAGTAATTACAAGCATCAAACTTTTAACCAGATAAGATTAAAATTCCTTCCTTTCCATCTAAATTGTAGGCTTTGCAGTCCTTTACTCTGTTTAACCTGTTTCCTTTTACTCAAATATAATACTTCATTTTATTTTTTTAAAAAGGTAGCCTTTAATTTTCTAATAACTCCAAGTGATAAAATTCAAATTTCGATAATATATATGCAGTCCAAGTTGATTAATTATATTGGAGTGATAACATCCTACCTAATCCACTAAAAAGTAGAAAGAATACGTCATTTTCACCTTAATACCTAATTTTTTTTATTTACTTTGAAGTTGAACGCTTCGAATCGAATATGTATATAAAAGATTTTACTGTATCAATTTATTTATAGTTTTACCGTATCATGGGGGCAGTTGCTACGATTACACTGACCTAATTTGTTCTTTTCCTTTAAGCAAAGCAGTTAGGATACACGTGGTGATATATTATTAGATTAATTTGAAAAAGTTAAGTATTCGCTGCCAAATATATTTAATTCGGTTATAATAATGCTAATGTATCAACTTTATTCTACAACTAATTCACAGCAACAATGTGCATATAAGACATGTCTCCCTCACTTATTTTAATATTTGATATAAAAATATATAGCTGCTTTAATTTTACAATAATGTAAATAATTTATTTTTAAATATGTATCCGTTTTAAATGGTCAATATTTAATATCATTTGACCTTTAAAATTAAAAAGGAATTATGATTAACTTTTATTTATTGACTATTTGCCTTTTTGCCGATGACATGGGGTTGCATAACTAACATCATCATTATCGTCATTGTGTTAACTATTCATATAATTTTTTTTTGGATAAGTAAATTATATTTCATCCCAAAGAAAAAGCATTAGCTTCTACAAACAACCTGCCTCAACCTAGATCAAGTCCTAATTTGTGTACAAGTATCTATTGCCATCATCAACTCTGTGTGTACTAAGGCTATACATTTTGGTTTTCACTGCTACCTTATTCTATTACAATTACCTCACTAGCGCTTGAAAGACCTCGAAACTGCCTGTGGTTGCATTCTTCCCAAATATAATAAAGGAACCCGGTCCAAGCAAGCTTAAGGATCCGACTGCGAAGGGTTTTGTCCTTCAAGTTCTCGATCAACCAATTAAGGCGCTGATCCCAACTGAAATCCACACAGCGAATCCCACACAGCCGTAGAACAGCACTCCAAACATCCTTAACATAAGGGCAGTCAGCAAATAGATGATCATGTGATTCCCTGCCAGAACCACATACCATACATACATCATCAATATCCAAACCAAAAGGAACAAGCCTGTCCTTAGTTGGCAGCTTATCGAGGGTAACCATCCACGCGATAAGGGAAAATTTTGGAATATGAGAAGGGAACCAAATAATCTTGTGCCAGCTCACATTCTCTTTGCTAATTCGAATACTATCCCAATCCATTTACCATTGATTGCTCAAATCGATACCAGGAACAAAGAATCTCCTCGCATCATCTCGAAGTCTCAGTAGTTTGCTTAAAATCTAGCTGTAATGAGGCTTACTAACAACCTCCCAGTAACTTTCTGATTTAAGACAGTAAGCCTTTATCCAAGCTATCCACAATAAACCAGCATTAGATAGGATATTCCTAATTAGCATCAGGCAGCACGATTTACTCCATAGAGCAAGGTCCCTGAGTCCCAGCCCACCCTCAGACTTCAAGGAGCAAATCTGACTCCAGTCTACTCGGGCTCCTCTAGCCGGAGTGTCACACCCTTTCAAAAAAAAAACGCATGCAAAGTCTCTCCACTTCCTTAATAATCCCTTTAGGAATGATAAGCTGCCTACACCAAAAATTAAAGATGTTGATAGAACATATTTGACTAACTGCAATCTTCCTCCAAAACTAAGTTTTTTGTTGGACCATTGCCTCAATTTGTCCTTAATTCTTTCCAGAAGAGCAGTGCAGTCTTTACCAATGAGCGGGTAACTAAGGGAACCCCTAGATATCTAACAGGGAGCTGAGCCATTCTAAACCCAGTGGCTAGTCGGATTTGATCGAGGGTAGTTTGATTCAAGCCACTAGCAAAGAACTCAGATATCTAACAGGGAGCTGAGCCATTCTAAACCCAGTGGCTAGTCGGATTTGATCGAGGGTAGTTTGATTCAAGCCACTAGCAAAGAACTCAGTTTTCGAGACATTCAACTTAAGTCTTGAAAGCTTATAAAACTTTCTAAAGTATTTGAACACCAAGCACAGACTCAAGGGACCCATGATAGAAAACTAGAAGGTCATCCGCAAAGCAAAGATGGGTTAATTGATTCTTTACATTTTGGTGAAAACGAAGATTCCCTTCATGGCTGCAGCATTCAAAAGAGATGACAAAACATTTATCACCATGACAAATAAGTAGGGTGATAAGGGATCACCCTGCCTAACCCCCTTTGCACCCTTAAAAAACCCCACCAGGCTGTCAGAATACATGGGTGTAGTAATGTATGCTCTAATCCAATTACAGAATTTATTAGGAAGTCCCAAGGCTCCAAGCACAACAACAAATTTCCCAATTGACAGAATCAAATGCCTTCTGGAGATCTATTTTGATAGCAATCTAGGAGATAACTCTTCTTAGAGTAACCTTTAACCACTTCCTATGCTAATAGAGTGTTATCCACTATTTCTACCTTGACAAAAGCTGTCTGATTGAGGGAAATCATACCAGGAAAGTATGGAATAAGTCTGTTTACAAGAATCCTGGTTATAGTTTTGTAGACCACTGAACAACAGATATGGGTATAAAATCTTTTGCCAAGCAAGCATTTAAGACTTAGGAATCAACACCAAATTTGTAGAATTAAAAGCAGACAGCAAGCAAGAAGTATGAAAAAGTGCCTCACAGCATAAATAAAGTCATTACCAACAATTTCCCAAGCAACCTTAAAGAAACCAGATGTAAACCATCGGACCAGCTTTTATCCTTCCCTGTCTGAATAATGCCTCCTTAATCTCCAGATCACTCCTCCTTGGTAAGAACAGAATTGCTCCCTCAGGCAGGGAATACCCCAATAAATCCTTCAAAATCTCAGTAGAGCAACCCTTGACCATAGGATCGCAAGAGCCAATAAGATTAATGAAAAATTCAATAACTCAGCAGCCATTCCTTCAAAGGAATCGTGTCTTAGCCCATCCTCACCTACGACGATCCTGATAGTATTCTTTTCTTATTGGCCTGAGTCCTTTGATGAAAAAACCTGGTATTTAAATCACCCTCTCTAAGCCAATGTGCTTTCGCCTTTGTTTGTAAAAATCAGATTCTGCCAGTTCTAAATCCATTAATTCAGCATGAATCCTCTTCTCGTCACCAATCCCTGATCATGGTTAGCCAGATTAAAAATCTGGATCTGTTCTAATTCAGCCCTTTTGTTGGTAACCCTACCCGAGATATCAGAAAAATATCCTTATTGAAATTCTTTAGGATAGGTTTGAGCCTCCTCAACTTTAGGAACAAACCATCCATGGCATTATCACCACAAGAACCCTGCCAAGAATCTCTAACAGTGGCCAAGAATAGCTCATGGCCAGCCCAACAATTAAAAAATTTAAAAGGTCGAGGCCTCTTGGTCAAACCCTTTATGAGTCCACAATAACCCGAGACAATGGTCTGAAACGCCCTGAGCAGTAAATTCAGCAAAAGATTCTGGATGATCAAAAACCACTGATGTTAACTAAGATCCTATCCAATTTATGCGCTAAATAGAAATCTTGTTTATTGGACCATGTGAATAAAGGACGAAGAAACAGATGATCCATGAGGTCAAGACTCTCCAAGCAGTCTTGAAAATCTTTTATGTCTGGGGTGCAATGAATACCCATGACATCAAAGTCAGAGTTCTCCTCTGCTTTGGTTATGATGTTGAAATCCCCTCCAAGGATCAAGAGGAGAAACCAATATCATTTCCAACAGAATTTAAGTGGTCCAAAGTCCTCTTCTAGCAGCTCCACTATGTTACCATAGACAGCAGTTATAAATGTCGTATGCCCATCAACTGTCCCCCAAATAGTAATAGCTTGGTCATATTTCTCAGTATAGAAAAAAACAAGTGCTTCCTCCAAAAATCCACAGTCGACCCCCATCAATTAGTCATAATTTTCAGCAAAATGCCAATCAACAGACAATGCAGAGCAGAAACTATCAGCATTATCCCTCCTAATACGAGACTCCATCAAACAAATAACGTCCACACCATATTTATCTAATCTTCTAAACACTTTCAGTTGTTTAAGGGAGTTTTTAAACCCCCTAATATTCCAAAATCCTATTATCATTAAGAATGGATGGATTGCACAGCACCACCAGTACCCAAATTCACCATAACACTCTTGGTTTTCTCAAAATGGTCTTTCTTTTTCGACTTATTTCATTAAGCAACACAACCACCCCAAGGAAGCAACTCTAGCTTTTCTAGGACCTTCAGCCACACCTTCAGTTTACTAGAAGAGCCAACAATCTCATTCTTCCTACCTTTTGTCTTTCTCTTAAAGAGTCTTGAAGCGAAGGAAAATCCCCATGGTGAACATCCTGTGAAGGATCGTTAACAGGAACAGTCTCAGTCATATGAGGTTGATTCATTTTGGAGAATAATACCAGTTAGAGAAAGCTTAGCAGAGTCCTCCAACTCCACATTTACCCCACAACCCTCCTGCAAGTCTTTAACTGATAACTCAATTACGGTACCAACCTGCAGATCCACCATTTTAGTAGCCTTATGAACGTTGGCAGAATGAGGCTCAGCTATTGATGGCTACTTTAGAAATATTAGAATTTTCAGGTAACACCTCAGAAGCATACGCAATTGCTGCAATAACATCCTTGCTACCATTACCCAAAGAATACATATCCTTTTTCCTCCAAACTTGAATCTCCTTAGGCTTCTGCAAAGACTGTTTAGCCACGGTACATGATTGAGCATGGTGACCAAAAGAGTTACATTCTGTACAGCTTTTAGCCAACCAAGGCACGTAGACTTTAATAAACACAGATGACCCATCTTTTAAAACTACATGAATAGTGTCAGGTATAATACTTCCAGCTTCTATCTCAACGCAGACCTTTGCAAACTCAAGCCTCTTCTTAGAAGCTCTTATGGTGTCCATATACAGAGGCCTACCAATAGCACTAGCTATGTAACTTAAACCCTTATGAGAGTAAAGCTCTAATGGAACCCGATAGAGCTGCACCCAGATTGGCATGCATGTTAGATCGAAGCTCAATTTCTGCGACCCAGGTAGTTATTTCCTCAAAACTAATGGCTTATTCTGGACGTGCCAAGGACCATTATCCAGAACCCATTTCTTCAACTCACAATCAAGGAATGAAAAAACAAAGAGATTAGGGCCGGCTAAACTAACATTCACTTGCGAGGAATTGCCCCAAATCGTCTCGATGGTACGCTGCATAGATCCAAAACTTAGAGCAGGACCGAGAAATTGACCAATCAAAGTGTTGTTCCAATCCACAATTCCTTTATCAATCACCTCAGGCGGAGGAATTACAGTGGCCACACCGTCTCGAAGCTCCGGGGGAAAGAAATCGAGAGATTGCTCCTTCGAACCCACAAATAGCTTCTTCCAATCCAGACTCATAGACTCCGAATCCATGCGAAAAAACAAGATTAATTTTTTATATGTTAACTATTCATATAATTATTACTTCTTTTAACTTCCAAAAGTTTGACGAGGACCAAGTGAAAACCACAAACAATAAAGTCAAATTTATTAAATCCGTCATTGATTAAAAAAAGAAAATCGATTGTGCAAAAAAAGAATAATAAAATAGAAGATTAGATTGAGCGGCTGATTTTTTTTATTAGCATGATTTGGTAAAAAGTGATATATGTTAAAAAATAATTATTAATAATTTGTATATTTTACGGACATAGTTGTTCGAACCCACATTTCAGAGATAACATTATTTCTACAACTGAATCACTTAACTATTTAAATAATATCAACCAAGTCAATTGCCATTAACATTTCACGGAATTGCTAACATATCAATTAACAAACTGGTATAAGTACACATTTGATCATTAATACTTATTATTCTATTAATTCGGTCCTAATTTTAATTTTATTAAATGAATTTAATCACGAATCAGATGACGATATGGTAACTATATCAATTTTATTAATTGCTACATCAAGCACTATTTAAATAATCAAGTGATTTAATTATAAAATTAAAAGATCGGTGATGAAAATAAAATCCACTCATAATTAATTGGTCACGGTGTAATCAATCAAATTTTTTTAGGGGACAAGGAACAATTTACTATTGTTTCACTTAAAGTTTCTCAGATTGATAGGGGATATGACCCCCGTAGGTCCCTTGATAATTATCAAAAATTATTTTCTAATTTTTAAATAAAATATACATATCTGAATTGTAACATTAACTACTTATTACTAGTCTAATTAGAAGAAAAAAAACTAGAAACAAAGAATACCAACTTAAACAACACACGTACGAAAATTGGTTTGTCTGGTATATAGTACTCAAAACAAGCCATTTTTTCTAACGGTGTCAAATTTTTGCATAACATATCAAACTACCCTACTGTGTTTCTCTCTCTCAACTTACTCTAACTTCATATCAAAATTATGGACTTAATGAAATTTTAAAATAATAAGGGTTTACTGAAACTTGAAAGGTCTAATCAAAATTCCAAAGAATTTAAATCAATTAATAGATTTTAAAAACGACTTAATATTTTTTTAATTCTAGGGGTCAAATTAATTTTTTTAAAACAATTAAGGGCACTTGTAGCATTTTCCCAACAAATTGAGAGGGCTATGACCCCCTCAGGTTTCCATTGTGTTCCGCTAGTGCCATGCTCCATCTAATTTCATATGTTACATAATAATGCCCTCCTTCCCACCGCCAGTGATGTCCTCGTCTCTTCAAGTCCTCTTGTTATCTCTTCGGCTCCCCCAATCACCAAAACCAGAGATGAATCGAAGAAAACGGTGAGAATAATCATCTTCCTAATTTTTTTTTTAATTTTAATATATTTTAGATTTTATGTATATTTTTATTGGTAATTTGCTTTTGCTCCTTAAAAATTTTATAAATTTATTTTTCTCTAAAATTTTATAAATTCATTACCTAACATAATATTCTGCGTCCATTCTTGATCAAAGCTACCTATTATGCCTTCGTTTTTACTTCATATCACCCCTTTCAGTTCACCTTAATTTGCTTTTTCAACGCCTTCCCCTCGTTTTTTACGACATTGCAATGTTGTGGGTTGCACTTTAGGCACAATTGTGTGCCAATGGCTCACCTACACCTAAGCGTGGCGATTGAGTTATTAGACAATTGATTAATGGTTCGTATTCTCAAGGCAATTATGATTCATTTCTTTTGAATAATTACTCAATTTATTTATATTCAATTAGACTAATTTAAGCAGAACGAAATTTTATAGATTCTGTTGATAGGATCATAGTTATCATCTCTAGATTCAACATATTAATTCGTTATTATCTGATGATCGATGCCCGACAATATGATTTGGTTGTATAATATTAATGATTTAACTGCTGATTTTTATTCGTTGTAATAACTGTTTATGATTAGGTGCTTTTTCAATACGGCATGATCTTTAATAAGACAATAATATTATTTTTAACAAAATGTATAACTTAGGGCATAACTTCCACTAGACAAGCAACGAAGATTTCAAATCACATCATTATATAACGTTCACCTAATTAAATGGAGAAACGTATTATATTCTCTGTCATTTCGTAAGGATTCCACTTCAAGCCCATTTGTAGTATATACCATACCACTCTTTTTTTTTTTTTGAAAAGGGATATACTTTGTATTGAATAGTCAAAATTTACAAAGTAGATCATAATCAAATACCTCGTTAAAAAATCTCCCTAAATCTATCTGGAGGAAAAATAGTGCGCTTGGAGTGAACAAGCTAGAAACACGAAACAACAGCAGTAACAATCTAACATCCAACCATGCGAAACAAACAATCAGTTGCACAATACAATAATAATTCCTACAACAGCATCCCGACACAACCTCAATGCAGCGCAATCAACCGAAAATGAGCAGTAGCACACAAACAGGCAACTAGACCTATAGTTAAATGAACATACATATAAGACCTATTTCCTTAGATTAACTTATCAACTTAATTAATTTAATTTTTTATTTTATTCTATTCATCAAATATTCACCTAATCTTTATTCACAATGTATATTTTGAATAAGGAAAACTAGGAGGAGAAACTTTAGTTGTTGGCCAGAGTAGGGATAAAATTTGTTTCAAGGGTTATAAAACAAATTTAATTTTGAGGATCAAAATTAGTGTCATATGGGATTAAGGTAATCTTTAATATTGTATTTAATTTTTTTCTTAAAACTTACTTTTCAATTAAAATATGAAACTAAAATTTTAACTTTTCAATTTGAAGAAAATATTTAAAGTAAAACTTATAATTTGACCTTCATTTGTTATTGTATAGTGTGTTTATTTTGTCATTAATCGTATAATTTTTTAGATAAAAAAGTGTTGTATATATTTATATGAAATTTATAATTATTATAAATTAATTTTTTAAATAAAAATATAAATTTTCCTCGCATTCTTTGAAAACAATAAGGTAATGCTAAATTAGCGATCCGAGTATAACTGAGAGTGGTAATTCGAACCTTGGACCTGCGTTGCGTCAGCTCTGATTCCCTCAAATCCAATTCTTACTTTCCATACTTTATGTGCCGGGGGAGTAGGTCATATGTTAGAGCGCTCGCCTGGCATGCGAGGGACACGGGGTTCGATTCCCCGCTCCTGGAATTTTGTTTTGAACTAAAAAAAAAATACTTTCCATATTTTACGAATCCACATTTAACCACGACGCGGACAGTCACACTCTTTCACCAACCCGAACATGCCACCTTTCCCTTTCAGGCGTTTTTAGTAATTACTTATCCCAACATTTCCCACTCAAAGTCCGAAATACCCTTTCTGTTTTATTTGAACATGCATAGAATCAAAACTCTCGCCTTTTTCATGATTAAAGATAAATAATAATAATAATAATAAGTAGAAAAAAGTCAAAATGAAAAGGAATTTATACGAATAAGAGAAAAAAAGTAAAAAGAAATTTCCCTATATTTTCTGAAAAATAAAAAATAAATATATGATTTCAGCTTTCGCTGTATAAATTAAATAAGATTCCATAAATCTAACGTCTCAAAATTAATCAGGACATTTTCCAATTTCAAAATTTAATAAAAATAAATATATGATTTCAGCTTTCGCTGTATAAATTAAATAAGATTCCATAAATCTAACGTCTCAAAATTAATCAGGACATTTTCCATTTCAAAATTAATCTTCACTGTAAACAAAATTAAATAATGAGTTTTCTTTATAATTCATTTTATCAACCTTCTTTCTCTGTTTCTGTGTCTTTGTCTCACTTTCTTGTTTTTCTGTTTGCTGACTCGAATTTCTATTTCATTCTTTTCTTTTATCGTTTTCTCGCCGCACTTCTGTTCCTGCTATCAGATAAGGTAGGGAAGGTTACTGGAACCATCCGATGTGTGGACTTTTGACTTTGCTTTGATCGGAGAGGTTTAATTTAGGATGGGGCAGTGTTACGGTAAAGTTAATCAATCGGGAGGAAATGAAGGGACTACGACGACAGTGGTGGTTTCAGCGGATCGGGACGAAACTTCGGTACAATCGGTTAATGCGCTGCTAATGTTCCTTCACTGAAGAATACCCAGCTAGGTCTTCGAGCCAGAGTCCATGGCCCAGCCCGTATCCGCACGGAGTGTCTGCAAGTCCACTTCCTCCGGGTGTATCACCTTCTCCGGCGAGGGCTTCAAGGGGTTCAACTCCGAGGAGATTTTCCGGAGCCGTTTCCACCGCCTTCTCCTGCGAAACACATAAAGGCCTCTGGTGAAGCGGCTTGGCGGTAAGCCGAAGGAAGGACCGATCCCTGAGGATCGCGGAACTGAGCCGGAGCAAGCGTTGGATAAGACTTTGGTTATGGCAAGAATTTTGGAGCCAAGTATGAGCTTGGAAAGAAGTCGGGAGGGGACATTTTGGTCACACTTGCTCTGCTAGGTAAAAAGGGTGAGCTCAAGGATCAATCTCTTGCTGTTAGATCATCAAAGCTAAGGTACACTGCTCGCTCTTCTACTAATTTCTCCGTTTTTTCCACACAAAGTAATTTTAGCTAATTTTATATTCTTGAGATATTTAGATTGTTTTCTTGTTGCATTTGAAGGCATTGTTCTTATATTGGATTCCATTACAACATTCTTAAGAGGAAGTCTTTAATTATTATGGTATTGTTTTCTATCGGAACATTAGATAAATGCTTGTCTTCTTGATTCAAGTAAACTCTGCCTGAGTTTGTTCTTAGTTGAAGAACATAGGTTAGATAAGCTATACTAATTATAGAACGATCATGATCATTGATATTTGGCAATTGCATGAGCTGTATAGGATATACGTTAGTTTAGGGATACCTCTTGCTTTGATTAGCCGAATCGTGTCTTGTCTTTTTTTTTCGGTTAGGAGAAAGAGCAATCGTGATTGTAATTCTGGAAGACCGAAAGAAGACAAAGGCGGATTTGTCTTTATTTGAGGATCATCAAGTGTCTGTAGCAATATGCGGGTGACTTGAGATCTTTTGTATCTCAGTCTAAAATGGAAATGCAAACTGTAGCCACATCAAGCACAATAGAATTAGGTTGGAATGAAAACTTTGTTTCTCCAATGATAGATTTTTGATGTAATATCCATGTTTTATCCCCTAAATCCTCAGGCCAATTTTCTGCCTACATAATGGCACTGAGGTGGTTGAGCTTGTGGTTGACAACCCCTTTTTACCTTATTTTGTGTCAAAGTAACTCTTCTAAATTTCTGACTTGGTATCACTCCAATTTTTCTTCCTTTTTTCATAATTTAAGTAGGTAATTGTTCTGTTTTCGCTATACTTTTAGTTAACTTCCAATATAATTCTTTATCTCCCTCTTTTTTTTTCCTTTTCACAGCTAAGTTCTCAAAAAAAAAAAAATGATCAAATGTGTTGATTGAGCACAGGGCTTGGCCCGGTGGCTTCTGCCCTCCTTTATTGGGGTGGGACTTTAATAGGACTAGGGTCAATTCCAGGTCCTGTATTCCTATGGGCTAGCTCTTCTTCCTCAGGGAAAAAATTATGAATTACGAACTTTTGATTGCAATGGCTGCGATTTAACCAGGTTTTTTGACAGATGACAACAGCAATATCAATTGAAGATGTTCGAAGGGAGGTGAAAATTAAAAGCATTATCAGGACATAAGCATCTGGTCCAATTTTATGATGCATGTGAGGATGCCAATATGTGTACATAGTCATGGAGTATGTTCTTCTCTCAATTTTGTTAAAATTTGTTGTAGGAAACTGGTTGATCTTGAATTATACTTTCTAGTTGCAAATTATTATATTTTTTCTTCTTTAAGTTAGTTCCATTCCTTTTTAGGTTTACTTTCATAACTTTTGAACTGTCCTGCATGCTGAATTAAAAAAAAAAAAAGCTGGCCTAACCTAATTTGATCTGTCGAAATTCATGGTGTATTACAACTGCAGCATCATAAAAAATTGTATTGCATTTTTAAAATTTTGGTCGACAGCTGTGGAATTCTGTATCTTATCAGATTGTGTGAAGGTGGAGAGCTATTGGACAGAATTTGGCGAGGTAAGTTGTTTTTGATAGTTTCTGTGATTTAGACCAAGTTTTAAAACATTGTTTTTGAACATCGTTAGCTTTATAGAAAATAGAAGTTAGGTAAATGTCATTGTCTCCCCCCGCGCCAATTATATTTGACATATAGAGAACACTAAAGGCCCCAATGTGATTAGTTAGTTATATAGGACACTGAGATGAAAATTTCTTTATTTCAGGGGAGGAAGGTACACTGAGGAAGATGCCAAAGCTATAGTTGTACAAATTTTAAGTGTGGTTTCATTTTGTCATCTTCAAGGAGTTGTGCACCGTGACTTAAAGCCAGAGGTTTTTACTTTTGCTTTTGACTTTATGGAATGTGAAGATGTAAATTTATATATTCTGGCTTATAAATCTCTGATTCTATTTTTGTCGCTTGAGCTACAGAACTTCCTTTTCACTTCAGTGGTGAAGATGCTGACATGAAACTAATAGACTTTGGTCTTTCTGACTTTATTAGGCCAGGTATGCTATCAAATGAAAGACTTGCTTCTTTGTAGATGAGTAATGTTCTTGGATTCTTATAGGTTTGTTTAGACCTACAAATTTGCTGTAATGTACTAGCACCTCTGTTTGGCTGTAAATTGGAGAATAAATTAAGTTGTTTTCTTACATATAAAACCTTAAATCCCTAAGCTCTATTATTGCAGAATTTTGCAGGGTATTACAATTTGCATTTAAGTATGCCTGCACATGTTTAAATGGGTTATTAATTAAGAAATAATGTAATATGAAGCGGGTAGAGTTATGTTGGATGTCAATCAATTTCCTAATCCCACTTTATTATATGATGATCGTATATCATTAGAATGTCTAACCACAGCTAGTAGTCTGTTTTCTTTATTTAACTTTTGTGTCATGTATGTTTGTAACAGATGAAAGGCTTAATGATATTGTTGGAAGTGCTTATTATGTTGCTCCTGAAGTTCTGCATAGATCTTAGTCTGGAAGCAGATATATGGAGCATCGGAGTAATCACCTATATCTTGTTATGCGGAAGCCGGCCTTTCTGGGCACGTACTGAATCTGGAATTTTTCGTTCCGTGCTAAGATCTGATCCCAATTTTGATGATTTGCCCTGGCCATCTGTCTCACCAGAGGCCAAAGATTTTGTTAAGAGACTCCTGAACAAGGATTACAGAAAAAGAATGACTGCCGTCCAAGCTTTAAGTAAGTTTGGAATATGTGCTTAACCAGTAAACACATGGATTTTACCCCATTGTGGAAATGATTAATTACATTTGTCCAACAAGCTAGTCACTTTTGGTGGTAGGATTAACCCGTATCGGTTACATTTGTCCGGGAAGCCAGTCAATTTTGCTGCTACGGTTGGCACAAATAAGATGAATTAATTCACTTTTATGACATTTCAGCTCATCCTTGGTTGCGTGATGACATTCGTCCGGTCCCTCTTGATATGCTGGTCTATCAGTTAAGTCGTATCTACATGCAACCATTCAAACGTGCTGCTAAAGGTACAGTTTTTCTCCATTATTTTTTCTGACGACGGAAATGCAAACATTAACTTTTTAAACCTTTGCTTTTTTCCCTGGGTCCAGCTCATTTCCTCTCTCTTAGGACATCTTTAAGGGTATTTCTTGCTCTTGGTTGCCAAAATGCTTTGCAGGACGCTGCAACAACCCTAGTTAAAGCTAAGATTAATAGAAAATAGCTCAGTTGAATTAATACTGTGATTTTTCTACTATCCAATTATTTAAACTGTCAAACATCGTTGTCAACTGTAAACTTTTTGTGGATGGTAGTGCCATAAATGTAGAAATTCTAAATTATAATTGATATTTTCAGGAGAACACTTTATCTTAATTAAGATCATTGTTATTTTATACTGGAAGCATTTTCTGTAGAAGTTATGTTTTTTGGCTATTTTGTATAAAAACTAACTCTTTCATTTCTTGTACCATGTAAGTCTTTAATTAATTTTGCTGGAATGTTTGACTGGAACAAATTGTGAGAATCTTCTTCTGAAGCAGTTAACCATGATATCCATATAAATACGATAGTTTTAACTTTGTAAAGCTTGTAGTATGCGCATCTGCAGGGACAGTTGCATGAACATTTAGTTGGCTTTCTGTTAAATATGATTGTTTTTTAACTTCGTAAAGCTTGTAGTACGTGTGCATCTGCAGGGACAGTTGCATGAACATTTAGTTTACTTTCTGTCACTCTCTAACATGTCTTTGTATATTTGTAGGCTCTTTCGAAAGCATTGACTGAAGATGAGCTGGTTTACCTCAGAGCACAATTCACGTTGTTGGAGCCGAATAGAGATGGGAGTGTCTCTCTTGAAAATTTTAAAATGGTAATTGACTGCCTCTATGAACCTATCAATTCAAGTTTTAAGACTAAAATGGTTAATGATTTCAAGCTGATCTCTGTCCGATTCTTTGGCATCTCATGTTGACTTAATTATACAATTATAGGACATCTAAGTTATCCGTCTTTTTCCCCACTTTTTTAGGGCTCTTATCTTTGATCTCTCTGTTTTTCTTTTATATGACATCAGCTTATCAATTTTTCAGGCACTTGCTCGAAATGCTACTGACGCAATGGGTGAATCAAGGGTACCGGACATCCTTAATGTAAGGCTCTTACTAAATCTCCTGCGTATCAACTGATAGTCTTCATGTCATGAAAAAATGGTTTCATTTAATTTGCTTTGTTTAACGTTTAAAATTATGCCTTTAATAATTGTGCTTTCTTGGAATACCTCATGACAATCTCCCACAATCCCCCCCCCCCCCCACCCCTTTGATCTTCATTTGCCATGTGAATTTCAGTTCCTCACCACAGCGTTGCCTTTCTGCTCAGTTAGGAACACTTGCATATAGGAAAATGTACTTTGAAGAGTTTTGTGCTGCTGCAATTAGCACACATCAATTGGAAGCAGTTGAAGGTTGGGAGCAGATTGCCTCCACAGCTTTTGAACATTTTGAACAGGAGGGCAATAGAGTAATCTCAATTGAAGAATTGGCGAGGGTATGTTGCTTGTTGCTTCCATGCATCTTACTACCTCATTTTGTCTTCTTGTTATGCAGTTTGACTCCTTTTGATTTGATTGCAGGAGCTGAATGTTGGCCCTTCAGCTTATTCATTCCTCAAAGACTGGATCAGAGTCTCAGATGGAAAGCTAAGTTTACTTGGATATACAAAATTTTTACATGGTGTGACGCTTCGTAGCTCAAATACAAGGCATCATTAATCTATAGCCTTTGGATATATACAGTTCTTAAAATTCATGGCATTCAGAAATGACTTGTGATAATTTCTTTTTTCAAAAAGTTATTTTTGCATTAGGAGGAAAAATGTGCATAAGTGAATATTGTTAGTGAGATTGTTAAGGTAATTTACAGTGGGAATGGTTTTTGCTGGTTCCATTTTTTTTTCTTCGTGCATATATGTATGTGGATTTGACCAAGATGCCGAAGTACGTTCCACTCTTTGACTTCTCTCTAGTTTCTCTCTTGACACAAAACTAGATCTAAGCCTAGGACGGCTGTTCGGTCCCAGCAGTCGGCTGCCCTGTTTCCTCATTTGTCGCTCTCGGCAAAATAACCTCTCCCGTGGGTTTTGTAACCTAAGTCGACTGCCCCTTTTTGGATCTGTCCGGCAAGTTGATGGATAGTAGGTTTCCATTGTGGATGAGTGGTCAACGGAAACTGTGTGCTCCTCCCCTTCCTGCCAGGCTGCCACCACCGTGAACTTTTCTTTGTTTTGCTGCCCGAGGATCCAGGCTTTTGCTAACACGGCTGTGTTGCTTTGGTGATGGTCCGCTCTCCATTTTATTCTACTGTTTGTTTTTTGATGTGGATGTTGACTTGAGGCCAACCCTCCTTGTGGAACGATTTGGGCAAACTTCGACACCTCTGTGGGGGACTCGAGTCATTTGGGTTGCATAAGTCACAATCCATATGTTTCTGCACCCGAGAATGGATGCTAAACGTTATCTCCATCTGACGAAACCCTATTGAAGAATTTTCCTTCCCTTTTGCTTCACCGATCCAATATGAGCTATTTTGATGTTTGGATTATCGATTCGTTTAATGATATATACCTTCCTTTAGTGTACTTAATTGTACATTATGTTTGCTTCCAAATTTTGAGCTTTGGATTAGATGGACATTTGCTTGGACCTTTAAACTGAGAGTTGGGATTATTGTGGGTGAGGTAAAGTTCAGGGTCAAAGGTTATTTTCACAATAACCAGGATACAAAGAGGTAATATGTAGTGGAGGTTAGTGATATTGGCTCGGTTTGAAATGGTCTTTTCATAATGTGAAACCAATGGGTCTTCAATTTGACATCTGAAACAA
This sequence comes from Hibiscus syriacus, assembly GCF_006381635.1. NCBI lineage: Eukaryota > Viridiplantae > Streptophyta > Magnoliopsida > Malvales > Malvaceae > Hibiscus > Hibiscus syriacus. Next base: position 105,343 of record NW_024062804.1, on the reverse strand, counting down.
TATAAGGTCTTGTTTGTCCCCTTCCAGATCCCAGTAGACAGGATATGGATGTCTTAATTATTATTACAATTTCTTATCTATTCTTAACAAATGTCTATTATACTATCGTTATTATCTTAAAAGTTTGAATCTGAAATTTAATATGAATAAAAATTTCGACAACATAAATCATTTACTATACTATTTCAATGATTAATTAGTCAAAAGAATATTATCTTGTTGACTACTATATTAACACAAATAAACAGATGATAATCTGGATTGAATAATGTCTAGACATTGTAACAAGCAGTAGGTTGCTGGTCCATTTTTTTATTTGTAAATTCTAAATTAATTTTAATCTTACCTAGTGGAAAAAAAAGTGAGACATTAAGGGAAGGAATGAAAGTGCTCTTAAGATCTAGAATTTATAACTAAAGGGAATATGAGAAACAGATGAATACTTAACCACCCGATCTTTCCTCGGGTTGTTTGGTCTATTATTCATCCATGTACGTACATTTTAAATATTATTGAGGGTTGGGTAACTATAGACCTCTTTGGGATAGATTTTCAATGATATGTCAAGTGTCAACGCTTTTAAAGAAAATAACTTTTTTTTTTACTATTGAATTAATGTCATGAATGGATCAATTCATCATCAATACTTTGAATATGAGCGTTAACTAAGACTGTCAAAGGAAAAAAAATGAATTCAAGGCTCATCACCAACTTAATGCTTCATAATCTTTTTAGCAAAGAATGTCATGTCTATCTATACTTTGTTTGACATGCGAGGGAATGGATGCATAATTCATACCGTTTTTTTTTTTGTTCTAATCACTGAAACAGAATCAAAATGGATAATTGCCTGTAAACTGGAACTTAAATTTACAAATTATTATGATTGTTATGAATCAAGGCAATTTCTATCTTCAATTGAAGCCTTCAATTATGGAAATGGAAAATAAAAAAAAATAGCTTCTTACAAAGGCTAACTTCGAGGAACCGAATTAATTCTTGTTATTATTACTTGTTAGTACTGCAAATTATTTGGAAACCAAATCAATCCCAGTTTTTAAACGATAGTTTAATCTGAAAGAGCTGTCGTATAATCTGTACAAATCAATGCTGAACCTTTTGTTTCTACATTGGATATCTAGGAAATCCTGACTAAATTAAGCATCAACATCCACAAATGTCAAAAAGAATCCTTTTCACGACAAAGTATTATCAAGCTAGATTGTATGCAGAATCAGATGATGGGTTGACGCTTGACAGCTGTTGCAGAAGCCTGAATTCTGCAACTTTATAAGCTTTGCAAATCGGTTTTTTTCCATACTCATGACTGGAAAAGTAAATGGTGAACTTATGTTATCCTTTTCATCAGAGAAAACCCAAATTCTACAGTTCATTTGAGCTTCAAGGATCAGCAAATATGGCCACATAACATCCAAGTAAAACTAAAAGCTAGTCCAGAAAAAGCAAATCTACAAATTTAACTTTGTATTGCAGCGGTAAAAAAGATCCAATTCCCCAAATTTCACTTCTTAGGGGACAGCATTTCACACCACAGGCTTTTCAAACAACTGAATGAGAAAGTAAATTGGAAAAAAAGTGACTTAAAAAAGGATTCATATCCAAATACAGTGAGTCAAACCATAGAGATTAGGAACTTTGATGTTGTCATACCCTCGATTTGAAGCTGAAGTTTGAGTCTTGTGCCACTCATTTCGTCTTTTTGAAAGTTCAATGTGATACGTAAACCAATAGTATAAACCATAGTAAGAATATGAAACTATTCCCTAATATGTATGTACTGAAGAGGCAGGGACATAAGGAAAACCTGCCTTTCCTTCAACCGATACTACATGCTGATTAAATCATGTTTATTTGCATAACACTCATTACCGCTGCTGTAAGAAAAAAACTAAACATGTACTACGTAAACAGATGAACTCTCAAACACCAAGGAGGAGAGGGTGAAAGCTGATGGAACAGTTTAGGGGGAGTCACTTTTTCAAAATTTCAACCCTCACATGGACACATCTTGGTGATCAAATTTAGGGTTTTAGAATAAGATGTCTTGACAAAGCCATGACGTTGGATGGTCTTCCTTTTAATCAGACGTTTCCATTGTCATTACATAGGCTCTTACTTGCTGCAAAAAATCTGCCTTTGCCCTATGCCGACTCTACGAAGACATGTAACAATAGTTACAATGAAAGGGTCCACTATTCCTTCAAGCTAGCTCTAGAGAGAACAATTATCTTCACCCTGCGAAGCAGTAATGACGATAGTAATACGTTACAGAATCAAATTTTGTGACTTAGAGGGAATAATATCTGTCTTGAAATTTTCAAACAGATGAAGAAAGGACAAGTCCTTTTTGTTTTGTACTTTGGTTCTTCACCTAGGCCAAGCTCTCCACCTGAAACCCTAAAGAAATGGAAAAAAGGAAGATTGCAACTGATAATTTGAAAAAAAGAAGGAAAAATCAATAATTTGTCAAAGCTCAAAGCCAGATCTGAAAAACAGCAGAAAACAGACACATCAGATACTTGAAACCAGTATGGAAATACATCTGCCTAATGATATATATAAGTAGGAACTGAAAGAAAAAAAGAGTAATGATGGAAACCTTTTCTTCTAGCTGATGAAACAAAAACTGGTCAAAACCCTTCATCATTACACAACAATCTACATAACAAACAACAATAAACCCAAAATAATCAAATCAAACCTTTACATGCTGCCTTTGGAACCGCATTCTGACGTGAGAGCAATATTGGGGGGAATGAAGCCTGGTCCGACAACACTAGCAAAACTAACTCAACCCCGTTCAACAAGGATAGAGAAACCAGTGTCCTCGGGCCAGAACGTTCCCCTCAAAATAGAAGCTCCTTCAAAAAGAGATATTTCTCTCATTAAATCGTCTGGTTTGCAAACAAAAGTGCTTGTCTTCAGGTTGCTGGGGCAATAAATAACAATAGAGATCTGATTCTTATCTCTTATCCCCCCCATGAGTCTCGCCTGTCTTCAGGGGGAATTGAAACAGATAGAAAGAGAGAGAAATGGGAGAGTGGTGGAGCTGAGAATGCTACTACTGAAGAGGGGTTTTTTAAGATGAGTAAAAAAAAAAAAGAGACAAAACATACTCGACCTACCACCTGTTTTATATGTTACAGAATGATCACGACCCCATGCACTCTAATCTTTTGGGAGTTTTAACCTACTTATCAGCTGAAATTAGCCCTCTTTGAACTCCATTTAAGAACCGTGGATTCCCCAGATGATACGAATACGATGCTAAACTCCTCGTACGAGAAAAGTTTGACCCCATTAATGACTCAATTAGATCTAGAGGAGATAGGAATATAGGATGGTTGATGGTGGAGCAAACACAAATAAAAAATAAGGAAACGTAGTGAGAAATGAGTGTATGTTGGAAGCGCAGATTTGTGAGATATTGTTTAGCTAGAATGATGTTAAAAAAGACACTGTACTCACATAAAAATATAATGACATAAATTATTGAATAGAAAAGGAATCAAGGTAAATGAGGGACTCAAAAGTGAGTCAGAGGAGTGGTGGCTTTTTTATCTGCCCCATAATGGAAACACATATTTATATATCTGTACTTTTCTGATTCATTCTTTCTTCTCTTCCTTTTTTAATACTAAAAATCTGTAGTAACCAAGAAAAATTAGTAACAATTCTTAAATTTTATTTTATTTTTAAAAAGATAATTAGTTAATAGAACAAATTAACGTGAAAGATTACTAAATTAATAAAAAGATGATAACTTATGATACTAAATGAATTGGAAAATGTTTATTAATTCGACTATACTCGATCGTACGTTACCATTTGTTATTTGATAATAAAATTTATTAAATGATAAGTAGGTCATTGCCATTTTTTTTCTACATTTTATAAAGAAAATTGTGTTATATGATTTTTATTCGAATTTATCAAATTCGTTTAGAATTTATCAAATTCGTTTTGAAAAATTAAACCATTAAAAATTATATTTTATTCAACATTATCAACAGTCGAGCGATATGCAAAAATCTTAGCCCCTTATTGAAAAAAGTTATTTGTGTTTGTAGTCCTCTTAAATACTAACAATTCATTTTGAGCCTTTTTTTACCCCTTTATTTATTTTTCATTTAAGCTCTTTAAATAATTTTTTTGACTATGGCAATTCCACATTTTAAAATTTTCTTACCCTACCCAATTTTTTTATATTAAGTTAAAGTGATTACAAAGTAACATGTGTTTAAAATATTCTCATCCATTTGAAAATGAATATCCAATCACATAGAGTTACTTATACTCGAACCCATAACTTATAGGAACAACAATAATTATGTAAATCTTATTTATCAATCAAAGTTTAGGTGAAGAGAAGTTATTACAGTCTATGATTAGACGAAATCATTGATTTGATGGTACTTATAAATTAAGTAATAACATTTGCAATTATTAACAAATCTTAATTTGCACGATAAAATGAAGTAGGAAATGGCTCTCTACTCCATGTACAACTATTATGAAGTTATTTTGGCAAGAAATAATAGAGGCTTTCATGAGGTTATGATGTGTTGTGATTCTTGGAAAAAACAGACATTACCTCTGAGTGTGTCAGGATAAAGACTTGACGAAATTAGCATCATTCTAATCTACAGTACATGCACCTCCCCTCCCTATTAATGCCTTCTGTTTTTTTTTTCTGCCACCTTCTCTTCCATTTCTCCCTCGAACTAACCGCTAGGTTAAGCAACGTGAAAGGTTTCGAATCTTATGAACAAAACATGTTACAACTTTCACTCTATTTATAGCTTCATTCCACTTTAATTATACTCAAAACTTATATACTTAACAAGAATAACATGTTAAAGATGATTACAATTATTAATTTAAACGTGGGGATTGGGAGGCAATGAAGTGGAATGTTGGTGTCAATAGTATTTGAAAAAACCTGATCTGAAGAACTGTGGGATACTGTATAAGAAAGTTATAGTACATACTGCTGAAACTTGCAGCTATTGCCCCATTTACTGTTTCCCTGTTGCAGTGCAAAGTTTTATTTATGAAACGCTGCTCCCATAATTAATAATCAAGTAAATTGCGGGAAATCTAGGTGGGATATATGACAGTAATGCCCACCAAACAATACAACCAGTAAATTATAGAAACAGGATTTTAGTTCATGCAAAATTGTTTATGGAAGATGTATGTTTGGAAATTTCAGGCTGATTGAACAGTATTTGTATTAGAGGGAGTGCCCGGAAGACCTGCTGCAATGCACAGCAAAGCAAAGCAATTCTACCATTTTCACTCCCTCTTTTCGCAACTGTACATCGGAGCGGACAAACGGAGAGGACGATACTAGCTTCAGATTTCAACGCTTTACTCAGTCTTGAAAATTGTGTAAAAAGAGAAAAGTTGGAAAGAAACAACACGTAAATGTCAAATCCTGAGTCTCTCCAGCCAGCACAGCTTGTCGACACTTCTTTAATTTTATACTGTCAAGAGGCACAGATGAAAAGAGGTGGCAAAGTTTTAAGCAAACTTTAGCTACACCAAGTGAATCCAGTATCTGAATCAAGGAAATGGATAAATTCTCTACTCTATAAAGCAAAACAAAGGTACAGTGGGAGAGCTTCCATGGGTTGTATTTCTTGATTGTAGAACTTTCACTCTGTAGGAAAAAAAGTATTTGTAGCTTCCTCTATGCTACTCCCCATACCCTAAAAATAAAAATAATTACATAATTATAATTGATTTATATTAAATAATTGCTTTGATTATTAAATTTTAAAAATTATAAAATAACTATTAAATTTTATTAACTGTTATACAATATAATTACAGTGTTAATAATTACAATTTTATATAAATTAATACCCATCTTATAATAATTCAATAAAATTGGATAGTAATTTGATAAAAATTAAAATAATTTTATAATAATTTGATAAATTTAATAAAAGTCCAAAGAGTAAACGATCCTACATTTGATGTACTTTACCCGAAAGTAAAATGAAAACCTTCCACACAACTTCATTCTAGTATTAGAAATTATTGTGTGGTATGTGCATAAGAGGTGTAAATAATTTATATTAGATAAATCATCGATATTTTTCGTTAAGATGAAAACATTAGTTGATTTCTGATAACTTTTGATGATCAATGCGAATATTTATGAGTTAACGTGTCTCTTTATGAATCAATTAAACGTTAATTATCTTTTTAACATATTTTATGACATCTCAATCAGACATTTTGAAGCTCAAATTATGTCTGCTTTAATGAAAACAACACGTGCAAATAATTGAATATAAGTCAAATACATAAGTTTTGAATTTTATATTTTTTTACAATTTTTATTAATTATTTATAATTAAATTCAATTAAATTGTGATGATTTTTATATGAGCTTCATGCATTATTGTTAATTTTTATTCAATTTATTGTTAACTTATGACATGAAAGTTATAAATGATATAACTTTTTTAGTCTTTATATTACAATTTTTATTAAACCGACCCTAAAAAAACAATAATGTAGGACTAAAAAGACTTTATCGTTCAATTAGTGATTTTTTATATTTTTAAATATTGGATGCGAAATAAAAAAAAACTGGAAAAGTAAGAGACTGCAAATATTATTTTACCTTTTCTTACGACTGTCAAGTAAACAATTAACAACAAATTTAAAGTATGAAAAAAAATTTTAAATAAAAATACTGCAATGATTTAATATCTCAGAATTTAAACATGGATATTAAATTTTAATTAGTAGAGAGATCCTAATATATAAACCTTTTATTTTCCTTGTTTCGTGCTCCTCAATCAGCACGAGTTTGCCCCATGATGAAGATGGGCTACATTTGAGTTCAATGCCTTTTGGTTCATGAGCTGAAAATCCAGATTTTCCAATGCCCCAAAAGCAGGCAAAGTCTAGATTTTGAACTAACCCAAAAGTAAATCGATGAACGTACACATCTAAAGCCGAGTCTAAAAGTGCAGTATGTGCATCGGCCACACATACTAGTTCATTAGACTTTGTCAAGAATCAATTCAAGGTATTTTTATTTCTATTGAGATGAATCGAAATATATTAGAACGATATAATTTTTTATGCTATTGATATTTAATATATTTTCATTTAAAAAGATAGAAAAAAAGCCGACGAGGTGCTGTAATACTCATCATCCTTCATTATGATTAACACATCTTCGAACAACTTTACGCCAACTAAAATCTATTTTCCCACAACTTCCTTAAACTCAAAGCGACAGAACTCCTTGACTGTGACTGCAATATAATCCATCCATCCCATCCCATCCCATCCCCAGGATTAAGGGATGGGTTGGCAGGACGTTAAAATTTTAAATTTTATATAATTTAAATATTTTTATATTTTATATTAATAATTTATGTTTGTCCTTTTAAATTTATTCAATTCATTTATATTAATATAAAATTTTACATTCGTCTCTAATCAAAAGACTCAATAATTCCATAAACACAACTATTTGAATTCAAGATAGTGAGCCCATCACACTCGTGTTCCGCCATCTCACAGCTGCTAGCAGTCTTTGCTGGACCTTTAACATTTTATAATCTGTCAAAAAAAAAAGTGGTCATCTTCTTCCTTGACCTTAAAAGCTTTGCCACTCTGAGTTTATTCATTGGTTCATTGCATTGATCTTACCCAGACGGAACAACATGGTGCCAATCAAAGCTAGGGTTTAGTCATCGTCTAATACAGCTAAAATTGAAGTCTTTTTTTTTTCAAACTACAGTCTTCATCACTACTTTAAAGACTTTGGACCCTAATCCCTTTTAATTTCGACCCACTTTATGTTAACTATTATTAGAAAACTTGTTTTATATTTCTTCAACAATGAATTAATTTATTGCTTTTTCTAAAGGCAAGTTTGATTTTTTTTTATAAAGTCTGCTGGTTCAGGTCGGGAGTTTTACATAACTGACACCGTTTGATTTTAATTTTATTTTTCTGACACCGTTTGACCAATATTTCCAGAACTAGCACCCTTTCTGCTGAGTTGGCAAAGGCGCGTCCCCGGGGGGCGCTTTACCCGTGTTTTTCGCTGAGTGGATGCCACGTGTGAAAGGCGCGTCCCCGGGGACGCGCCTTTGCCAACTCAGCAGACACGTATTTTGTTTTATAATAAATAGTTTATTTTTATTATTATAAATTAATAATATATTATGTAAAATGTTTCGATTATAATGTAAGAATTATCAAGTTTCGAGTTTTTGATTTTGATTATCGATCTATTAATTTATCAGTTAATTATTTAAATGTTATCAATCTAGTCATCTCATATCAATATTTAACGAAAATATTGATGCATAAGTTAATAAATTAGTATAATTACATATTAATCTTCAAGACTTAATATTTTATAAAATTAGTCTTATTGAAAATTTAATTTAAAATTTAATCTTCCAATCAGAACATGAAATGTGTCATCGTATATAATGCAAATTATTTAGGTGTACTACATTGACAAATTATATAAATGCAATAACATTAAATTATTAGAAATAAAAACATTCATTTAAATACAATATTAATTACATAAGAGTTAACGGTTATATGATGATAACAGAGCTGGACATTTTTTTCTATTGTGCCCGATGTTTCTACAATGCCCACATCGTTTTTGTTCTGTTGACTTCTCCCGAATATCCATATCACAATGTATTCTAGTAGATTTTGGACGACCTGAGTCCCTCAATAGCAATGGATCTGGTACAATTGTAAGCCAAGTTTGAATCTCATTTGGGTCTCTTTCGTTTCCTATGGGCGGAAACTCAAATTCATATACCTTGAATACTTGTGAAAGTTGGTATACGGGATCAACATAATTTTTGTAGTCCAAATGCGAATGTGAGCAAGCAGCAATGACATGAGAGCATGGATATTTGAGTGCTTGAAAGAAACCACAATCGCACCACCTCTCTTGCAGATTAACTCTGAAAGAGTTAGCTTCAATCCCTTGCAGCGGACGTGGCATTTCGGTTACACGAAACAATTCACGGGTGCGAGAAAATTTGTAACTAACATCCCATTTGATGCAGCCACTTTTTTATGTAAATCGGCTACTAGTCTTGGGTGGTAAATATGTCCGTTTTGCATCCAAGTAAGAGCTTGTCCACCGAGTTTGCAAAGAGTTGACCCAAACGAAAATAAGTCGTTTTGACCAACGCCGTGACTGGTAAATGACGCGCCCCCTTTAAGGTTGAATTTATTGCTTTAGCCAAGTTTGTTGTCATATGACCATAGCGATACCCCCCGTCATATGCATTTGTCCACATTTCTTTGCTGATGTCCATAATGTACTCGCACCCTTCTTATTTTGCCAAACAGCTCTTGTAGCATCGACTCAAACCTTTGAGGTAAGAGTTCGTAACCTAAGCCATTAGGAATATGTAATAGTTAATATGAAGTATAAATAAGTAATAAGAAATTGATAGAAAAATTGGGAAAAAGTAACATACCCATCCGCACGACTAACTGACGTTCATCGTTCTTCTTGTATTTTCCGTAATAGTTTGCAGCAATATGACGGACACAATAACGATGTTGAACATGTGGAGGTCTATACATTGTACCCAAAGAGTCCATTGCTGCTTTTATCCCGGCTCCTCGGTCTGAAATAATGCATAGTCGTTCCCTGGTGACAACATGTAAACGTAAATTTTTAAGGAAAAAAGCCCAAGACTCAGTGTCTTCTCCTTGAACGAGGGCAAACGCAACAGGAAGAATATTGCAGTTTCCATCTTGGACCACAGCCAATAATAAAACTTGCTTGTATTTCCCATACAAGAAAGTACCATCAATTTGGACAATTGGTTTACAGTACTTGACTGCATTAATACACTGAGGGTAAGTCCAAAAGACTCGGTAAAATTGGCAGCGATCGCGAACCATTCGATCATTCACGTAATGATGTTGAGTTTCGAACTCAACAATTGTCCCGGGATTAAGTCTTTGCACAACATGAAACCAACTGGGCAGCTCGTTGTAAGAGGAATCCCATTCGCCATGAAGTTTGCAAATGGCATTCTGTTTTGCCAACCACGCTTTTTTATATGAGACAGTGTACCCATATTGTGATGTATAGCAGAAATCAACACTGCAACAGCTATATGAGAGCTTTGCTTCACAATGGGCATGATTGCTTGACAAATAATGTTGGAGTCCAAGTTGGGATGATCCTGGTTTATACGTGTTGCACAACATGTATGAGGACCGTTGTATCTGGTTAGTTCCCATAAGTTGTTCTTCCTCTTCCTCTTTGATACACGGACCATCCATTGACATCCGTTATGACGTTGGACGCAGTAGCAGACATATTTCTCCGTGTTAGATCGATCAACTTGGGACTGAACTGAGTTACGAATATTGTAACTCTTTATTGCCATCATTGCTTCCTCCTTCGATGCGAACTCCATTCCAATATGTAAATTACCGTCATTGACTGATGATTGAAGTCCATAGTTGCCAACATCAGGAAGATCTGGAAATTCAGGCTCATACATTGCATCATAATCAGCCTCATACATATGTGCAGGAAGTTCGGCTGGTGTTGTATTTATCGGAACGTCATCCTCGTCATCATCAGAATGTACGTTAAACTGTGGTGAGTCAGGTTCAACGAATAATCCCGTTTCAGCACCATCTGCACCTGGCTCCCGAAGAGGTTCTTCTAGTGGAGATGAGGGTTCCTCCGATAATCCAATGTTGAGGTCAAATAAGTTCCCGCTTGCGTGTCCTCCCCTTGAACTTGAGGCCATTGTATCATGTGGGATGTGAATAGACTGTCGTCTCGTTGGCATTTCCATATGTAAGTCGAAAACATTGGAAGATGAATGTCTGCCCCTTGAAGTAGAAGAGATGTTGCCATATGGATTATTGGTGAAGCCACGTGGGTTGAGATCATAAGCAGTTGCAGATGAATGCCTTCCTATTGAACTTGATGGCATGGTATATGGCGTTAGATCCGCCATTAATGATGTGAAATCATTACAGATCAGTTGTGTCGGGCTATCAACTTGATCAGTTTGATATGCAATGCCAAAGTGAGAGGAATATGAGAGACCACGAGTTGCACGAACCTCAATAAAAGTGGCATACATTTCAATAAGAGATTGTGAACTCCCCATATGAGCATCAACCATCATAGAAACATCATCATCGTTTGAAAGCTGAAATGATGTATACGTGAGCGGAAAAAGTTCAGTAGGAAATCTGTACTGAAGTGAAGATAGTCTTCTCTGGCCTGCTACACGAATCTTTAACGAAATTTTGTGATTAACTCCTCAATTGTGATGTTTCTCTTCAAGGTTAAGGGGATATAATGATCTGACTCAAAAACAACCCCCTCTTCAGCTTCCTTAATTTCTCCATCATACAAAACAATAGCAGAAAGACGACTCATTTTCAGGGAATTTGAGAATTTAGAGTTTGGGAATTTGAGAATTTGAAAGATTGTGAACTGAAGTTTGTTTTGAAGGTTTATAATACGTTGCATATAATAGTGTCTATAATCGGTTCACTATTCATATGAAGGCGCGTTCCCGGGGGCGCGCCTTCCATTATTTCGTCAGAGAATATGTTATCATTGCCCTATTATGTCATTCATATCCCTTGGGGACACTAGATATATCAGTACCTATTATTTCACTATTCACATGAAGGCGCGTTCCCGGGGGCGCGCATTCCATTATTTCGTTAGAGAATATGTATCATTGCCCTATTATGTCATTCATGTCCTCGGGGACACTAGATATATCAGTACCTATTATTTCACTATTCATATGAAGGCGCGTTCCCGGGGGCGCGCCTTCCATTATTTCGTCAGAGAATATGTTATCATTGCCCTATTATGTCATTCATGTCCCTCGGGGACACTAGATATATCAGTACCTATTATTTCACTATTCATATGAAGGCGCGTTCCCGGGGGCGCGCCTTCCATATTTCGTCAGAGAATATGTTATCATTGCCCTATTATGTCATTCATGTCCCTCGGGGACACTAGATATATCAATACCTATTATTTCACTATTCATATGAAGGCGCGTTCCCGGGGCGCGCCTTCCATTATTTCGTCAGAGAATATGTTATCATTGCCCTATTATGTCACTCATGTCCCTCGGGGACACTAGATATATCAGTTTGAATAACTTAAATTTAACTTCTTTTGAAAGTTCAACAAGTTAAGAATACTTAAATTAAAACGTTATGTGAAGTTTGAATAAATTAGATAAAATGTTATGGATAAATTGAATAAATGTGAAGTGATAAGTGATTGTGACATTGAAATTGTATGGAATGAGCATTGAAATGTGACATTGAATAAATTGCCAATTCACCCCCTCTTGGCTGATTCCGTCGATCGATGAACTCAACAAAAGTTGATTTTAATGTATACGTTTTAATATATATTAATGATAAAATCATATGTATGGATAAATTTAATTTCAATTTAAGTATTGTGAACTATAATTGGAATATAACTTTTAATTTCGAATACAATTGGAATATTAAGTTGAAATTTAATGTTAAATTTCGAATACTATAATTTATATTTTAAATTTAAATTTGAATAATATTATTTTTATTTTTATTTTAAATTTCGAATAATATAATTTGTATTTTAAAAACATTTATCAAACATTTAATGTTAAATGTGAATAAAAAATAACATTAAAAAATATGTATGTAACAACCATGAAACATTTAAATAACATAACCAAATTACATAAAATTCTGAAATTTAATTATTTAAATAACATTAAATATAACTGGATCACCGATGTCGTCTTCTCGAATGAGTTCCACATGGCGGTGGTTGCCTATTTCGTGGAGGATTTCTTCGTGGAACTTGTTCTTCAGTCTCCTCATCTTCACTATCATCATCAGCAGCATTTTCTTCATTTGGTGTAGATGACGCTGAAGAGGCTGAAGGGTGTGTATAAAATAACGACCCTGGAGGAGTGCTAGTAACAATCCCACCGCTCCCCGGGAACTGTGGAAACAGTGGAAACATTGGCATCGATGTATGTGATCCAGATGAAGATTGAGGTGTCTGCGGAGAAGCACCACCAGCTAAATAAGATGCATATGAACCATATGCTGGATCATTAAACATAGTCGTATATGCACCTCCATATGATATAAAACCCTGCGGGCTAGGCATGTAACCTGGCGGGCTAGGCATGTAACCTGGCGGGCTAGGAATGTAACCCTGCGGGCTCGGAATGTAACCCTGCGGAGATGGCATATAAACTGGTGGGCTTGGCATATGAAGTGGAGGGCTGGGCATGTACCCCTGCGGCATCGACGAATAAGGATGTTGTGGTGGGACTGATGCAGAACCGGTAGCGCCTTCTCTCCGTCCACGCGTCGGGGGACGATGATATTGAGACGGTTGACGTCTTTCTCGGCGCCTAGGAATGTTAACCCCTCGTGCTTCCGCCGAAAGTAGAAACGGCTTCCCATTTTCATTAAACCAGTCCATATACTTATCCGTAACCATATGACCAGTTTCAGCGTAATATTGTCGAGGGGCTAACAGTGTATATCGGTTCTCCCAAAGCGCAATCCAATCTCTGTGTCTCACCACCCAGTTAACATCTTTCTTTTCCCGTCTATCTATGTTATGCACGTCGTCTAAATTTCTAGGAGCTCCAGGAATATATTGCGTACAACCATACTGGCGGAGCACGCGATCAACTGGATGCCACTCAATAATAGCATAACATATAAGAGGTATAATCGATATCCATACCTCTAATGACCCACTAAGGTGGGGTGGGATGCAAGCTTTCACTTCATCGCTCGCATAAGGTATCCACTGAAACTGAAATATAAATATACAATTCAAATAAATAAAATATTCTAATTATATCTAACATTTTAAATTAAAATATTAATAATTAAACAAATTTAAAAACATACCTCAGACCCAGCTTTCGTATCAATAAGTAAACGAATTTCCTCTAACCCAGTAGGTATACTTTTATGGTCCTTTCTTTTCATCGACCACCTATGAAATATAATATAAACTAAATATCACCCTATTTAATTGAAAATATTTAAATCAAAATTTAGTTCGAAAATTACCTCAACAATAAGGGGAATACGTATGGTTCATTCACGATCGGGCATAAGAAAGGCATGCGAAACCACGCCCATGATTGTAGAAGCAGAAGACATCCACCGATAGCAGTTTTCTTATAATTCGTCGCCCGACACATTTCTCTAAAGAGAAATGCCAAAACTGCAGCACCCCAACTATATCTTCCAGCTTCATCAAAATCGATCAGATGCCGCAACCACATACAATGCACCTGGTTGCGAGATTTGTCGGGCATCAATATTCCTCCAATTATTCGTAGAATATATGCCCGAGCACATGCCTTTGCTTGATCCTCTGAAGCATTTTCATTTAAAACCTCAAAATTAGCTTTCAACCAAGATAAAGCTATTCTACCTCCATTAAACTCTGGCGGAGCAGCTCCAAGATAATCAATGCACATTGATTGCCAATCACCATCCGCCATACCACACATCATATTTCCGTCGACGGGAAGCCCCATATGCATAGAGACATCCTCCAATGTAATTGTTGCCTCTCCACATGGAAGGTAAAAAGTATGTGTCTCGGGCCTCCACCTCTCAATCAGTGCAGAAATTAGAACAGGTTCGAGTTTGCAACCGCCTATAATTGTTGCAATATACCCGAACCCGGCAGAAGCCAAATATGGCAAAATACGTTCCGGTGTCGGTATACGTGGATTTTTAATAAAAGTTTCTAAAATACGATCATCATCCTAAATAATATATATTATAAAAAATAAAAATTAATATAAATTCATAATAACTTTAAAATAAAATTAAATTTAAATATTAACATTAATTATAAAAAATATTACCATATCGCTAAAATGTCTGGAGATATGATCAATATCCAATCGCAACAACATTTCGTTTTCCATTATAACTGTAGACAAAACAATATAATTAGCAAAAAAATTAATAATTCTAAATAAATAATAATTTATAAATATTATTTTAATAAAAATATAATATTTACATAAATATATTAATATAAAAAATAATAACTATTTAAAAAAATACTAACATAAAAATAAATTTCTTACCACTAATAACAAATTTAAAACTCAAATAGTTGGAGAATTTGAGTTATATAAGAGAGGAGAAGATGATTTTGGTGTGAAGAATGAGTGAGGGTTGAGGGGGTTTATATAGGGGAGGAGGAGGGGTAGTTAGGAAAAACGGATGGGGGGCATTTATGACATTTAATGGAAGGCGCGTCCCCGGGGATGCGCTTTCCACACGTGTATACTGATATGGCAAAGGCGCGTCCCCGGGACGCGCCTTTCACACGTGGCATCCAACTCAGCGAAAACACGGGTAAAGCGCGTCCCCGGAGACGCGCCTTTGCCAACTCAGCAGAAAGGGTGCTAGTTTTGGAAATATTGATCAAACGGTGTTAGAAAGGTAAAATTAAAAACAAACGGTGTCAGTTATGTAATTTAGCCCCTTATCCTTTGAGCTGCTTGACAGATTCAATGAAAACCTAAACCTAATAAATTAGAATGAGAAACCCGAAAATTAATTAAAATTAATTATCATAAATAAATAAACTTAATCAAAACCGAAATCTGCCATATTGAAGAGGAAGTTTCAAGAAGGAAAAGAATTCCTTTCTATGAAATATGACCTGTAACCTACATTCAATGTTAATCAAATTTAATACTTTTGTACCAAATTGATATAAAAAAACTAAAATCAAAATTTTAATTTAAAAGAAACAATAAAGAGTACCTATATTCTTCCTGCATGTACTTACATTTCTTCATCATCATTTAAGATAAAATGATTATTTGTCCTAAGTTGTTTCTTCATAAAAGAATGTTATATCTGAAAATCCACATGGTAAGCAGGCAGTGGTGGATTAAAAAAGCTAATAGAATCTCGATATGCTACGCTACTGATCAGATCACCGGCACGTGTCCACATATTGAATCAATCTTTTCCAACGTAGAACCACAAATTCAACGACACGTCATTGCCGGAACAAAACCACGTATGGGTACAAAGTTTCGACGGGCGCAGGTGGCGACTGTTGATTGGATGACGGGTGACAGGTGAAAGGTACTTGTCCGTAGGCAACTGGTTTTATTGGGGGGATTCCTTGGGTTTTCTCTTAAAATAAAAAGGAAGGGTTTTCAAAATGTGTTTCTTTTCTAATATAATAATAATAATATTCAAATGGAGAATCAAAGTTAAGTACGTTGCGACTGCTCTTTGATAGCTACCAAAATCATCCGGGCTGGACCTCCATTTATCCAGGATCGATCCAGACGATTTAACCATGATGAAGTTCTGTAGTGAAGATGACGAGTTGTCCAAGAAACATGTATATACATCTATGTTTGGTTGTATATGTGAGATTTGAAGATGTAAATGTTTTTTATTATGAGTGGTGGAACGTGATTCATGCAGCCGTCATTTTTATTATTATTATAAAACACATGACATGATGAATGGATGATGATTCTCACTCATCAATTATATTTTAATACTGCATTGATACATGAAGTATCATGATATTAAAATTTGGAATTCCATTTGATTATTATTACATAATATAAGCTAGACAAAATAGGACGGCTTGGACTTAGATGCCGACATAACAGCTTTTACCCTTTTCTTTTCCAACTCTAATTTTTACGGGAAAATTAAAATTTCCATCTTTCAACTTTTTATCATTTATATTTTGATCATTAAAGTTCAAGAATTATTTATTTATTTATTGAACTTTTGATTTATTCCTATTTTAGTAATTCACATGTTAAATAAAAAATGAATGGTTGACATGGCCACCATGTGTGTTGATGTGAACTAATTTTTATCAACATGTCTTCCTTTTAATGTTTCCCCTTTTTTCCCCTTTTTTTCCTTTTCCCTTTTCTTTTTCTAAAGATGGAAGTTTTATAATTTCATCATTGTCTCACGTCGGCCCTAAAACTATCATTTTATGACATTTTATCTAAACACTTTAGATATTAACTAACTCACATCCTCATCTCCTACCACTTTATCAGTTTAGATTTTAAATAAATCACTTTAAAACTGATGAAATCCAACCTTAAACTCAAAACTCATGAAATCCTAAACCACTTTGATTTATAATATCCATCATTTGATCAACGTGGAATAAAGATATACAACTTGCTTCATCCTTCTCCACATGCCCACGGTTGGGATTTGGAAGAATATGTTTCATCATTGATAAACCAAAGGGAGTTCAAAATTAGGAATTTTTTCACAACAAAATTAAGAAAGTTTGAGGCCATTTCATAATTTTGAAACGAAAAAATGTCAAATCATAATTCCATTAAGTATTTAACGAATGAGTGATCAGAATAGGAACAAATTGAAAGTTTAATGAGTAAATTAAAAAAAAATTACCTTTAGTGACCAAAATAGGAGCAGAAAGAAAGTTGGGTGATGAAAATTATAATTTATCCAACTTTTGTGTACTGACCTCGTGTGTTAACTGTTTCATTCCAAAATTATAACCCAAGTGCTCAAAATCATTTAGTTTAAAATACATAATTAAAATCATATTGAGAATTTATGTCATAATTTAAGAGGGTGACGAAAATAAAAGAGTAATAGAAAAAGAAAGAAAAATGGAAATGGGGAATATTAAGAAGGCAAAAGAGGAAAAGCACCATACGTTATCACTTATCATTTCCCCCATAGATTTTGGATATAAGAAGGGGATTAGTGGCATTTACAAATCCTATGCGAGACACCCAAAACCAAGCAGATACTCTGCTTGCATATGGGGCTTATAAATACCATATTATTCACAAGTGCAAACGTCTAAAATCTTTCCCTTTTCCACGATTTTAACCAGCTTGTACATGAAGAACAAAGATTTGCAGCAGTAAACTAGGAAGAATTATCCAGGCAAAGATGTTAGAATACACTGCGGAGATGGCCGGGCCTTTTTCCAGCGTCACAACGACGACGACCAAGAAGAAGAAGAACAAGAACAAGAGGAGGTTCAGCGATGAACAAATCAAATCCCTGGAATCGATGTTCGAATCCGAGACAAGGCTCGAACCTCGGAAGAAGTTGCAGGTGGCTAAAGAATTGGGTTTGCAGCCACGACAGGTTGCGATATGGTTCCAGAACAAGAGAGCACGGTGGAAATCGAAGCAGCTTGAACAAGATTACAGTATCCTACAAGCCAATTACGACAATCTAGCTGCTAAGTACGAAAGTTTAAAGAAAGAGAAACAGGCCTTGGTGATTCAGGTACTTAATTACTTTCTTAATCCAACAGTTAAGCTTTAAAAACAGCAATGAAACTTATATACTATATTTAACCCTTAATTTACAGTTGCAGAAGCTGAATGATTTAATCAAGAAGCCGAAAGAGGAAGCCCAGTGTTGCAGACAAGTTACAGCCACGAACCGCAACGATGGAGATAAGGGAGAGACGACTGTGAAGTCTGATTCCGAAGGGCAGCTCAGTTTCTCAATGGGAAGATCGGAACATGCACCGGGAGTCTTATCTGATGACGATAGCGCCATAAAGACAGACTATTTTAGACCGGAAGAAGATCCCAACCTCATGAGCATGGTGGATCCGGGTGATGATTCTTTAACATCTCCGGAAGATTGGCGCAGTTTCGACTCCAATGGTCTTTTCGATCAGTCCAATTGTGGTTATCCATGGTGGGATTTTTGGTCTTGAAATAACAAAAACTATTAGAGGAGATTGTATTCAAATAATCTTTGCTTCCGTATAGAGGAGAAAGCATGAATATGTATCCATTGAATTTCAGATGAAGAGAAGTAGATTTTGTCTAAAATCCAACATAGAAAATCTACTGAAATTAGAACAGAGTATAAACATGCTGAATGCTGGAATCTTGGACGGAAGTTGATAAGGCTAAGTTCTTCTGGGACTGTAGTGTACCCTTTGTAGTCGATTTCTTTTTTTCTCCTTAAATTCTTAATTATCTTTCAATGGAAACGATAAACAGTCAGTATGAGGCTAGTGGGCGTTGGAATAAACATGGATGGTAAGTACTATCCAAGGGACTTTCATTTGTCTTTTGTGTATCAGAATTCTGCCTGCTTGGGATAATAAAATATAGCACAAATTTATCCAGAAAAGGATAAGCTGTCACCTGAAAATGCTATATTCTGTTCCTATTTAAATAGTGCATAGTAACAAAAGTCCCGAAAGTTCACTGGGAGCAACATTACATCCCGCACAAAGATGTGGTTTAGATTAAAAATATTGACGGGATTGTTAAACCGAACCCCTGTGCCTTATTTAGCCATGGTATCCGCACACCTATTAGTTTTTCTCAAGACAAGTCAGTGTAGAAGCTTCTTGCAATCATCCATAAAAGCACATTATATCGGATCATAATGCATGTTGTTAGAGACGAGGATAATAACAGCAATTGCGTCAATTTTTATTATTAGTTTCCTAATATTAAAGTTCAAGGCAAGTTGGAGTCCAAATCGAAGTGTTGAGTGGGAGCCAAAAGTCCATTACCCAATATGGTTGTGCATGATTTATGTTTCATTTTTTCCCGATTAGTCTAAAGTGATTATAATATAGTATTTATTCAAAAGACTTTTAATTATTTGATAATAAACACTTAAATACTCTTGCAAATGCCGTGCTCGTACCTAAAACATCTAGAAATAACAATCATATCTTAATCACTTGCCTGATTCATACTCTATTTATCATTGGAACCACTTGTTGGATTCTCATAATTTATATATATATATATATATATATATGATTGAATGATAACAAAGGATAACCTTTGTGAACATGCATAAGTGCTCATATCTTCTTTGGTTTAGGGACGTCATGGGTCGGATCGAATTAATTTTTTTAATAACTCGAATTTACCTGAAAAGTAAGTTTCTCTATTTGCACTCGACACAAATAGGGTTTACGAGGGTTCCGTTCAACTCGAATTTGACTCTAATTTTTAGGTGAAAACTCGTATTTGATCCAACTCAGACCAAATGTCCATTCCTACTCTGGCTTTGAGGTTCTAAGGTAACGATGGGCCTTTGTCCAACTTTTGGTGCGGTTAGAATGGGTTTCTTATTTCATTTTCATAATGGATCAGACTCATTGGAATTTGTACGAAAATTAGGATGCATAAGTGAACCCGCAATCTAAGTCCTAATTCTCAAACCTGAGCCGAGGAAACACCCGTTTCGAACTAGCCATTTTGGTCCATTTTCTAAATCAGTAGTAAAAGGTACAGCTTATCATTTTCTGCAGACGTGGTAAAATTAGTCTAAACTCGAAATTAGTAGAAAATTAACCCAATCTCTCAAATAACCAAATGGTCCAAATCTGATTCTCTTCTCTTTGTGGATAATCAATTTTACAAATGGTATGAAGAATTTGATTTCACTGCAAAAACATGGCTAAAATTATGAACACAATAAACTCCAATTATTTCTCCATCTTCCACAGTTATTTTATTACTGGGTAGAAAACAAACAAAATAATTAGGGGAAATCATATGGGCAATTAACAACGCTAACTGCAACTATTCTTGCACGTTTAGTTAATTGCAGAGGACACGAAGACAATCACGTTCTCACATTTTGATTATTCTAAAACTATCCCTTTTTAGATTACGGTGAATTGCAAAGCTTAAGCTAGAAAATTACAAGGCTTTGTTAGCATTATTTGAGCCATTTACTTAGCGGGATTTCTGGGATATGTTGTACTCAGGCTGAATAAGATGGGGTGAAGAAGCAATTTCACCAACTAGACAGATGGGAAAGATAACGATCATCCATGCCTATGTAAATTTAAGGGATAAAGCTATATTGAATTTTCCCTAAACTTTTAGGATATTTGTACTTTGGTTACAAAACTTTTAAAATTTGTATTAGATTTATTGAATTTTAATTTACTTTTATTTTAGTCACTATTATTATTAACATCTGATATGACACGCCCACATATCATTTTCCTTAGTAAATTAATATTTTATAGGAAATTAAGGAAAATATATATAGCTAGTGAAGATCAAATATAGGATCCCTTAACATCTAACCATTAAGTTACGTTGACTCTTTTTTTTAGTGAATTTTAACCCAAACGTTTTAAGTTTGACAAAATAATCTATGTTGGGTGAAAACCGTTAGTTAATTAACAATTAACGCACATTACTGACATGATATTTTTCACATGTGATTGATTGATGATGCGACATATATCACGCCATCACTTTAATGACATAACATACGCCATACCATCAATTTTAATGACATGACATGTGCTACAATATTACTTTGAGTGATGTGTCACTTGTCACATCATCACTTTGATAATATGTCATGTGATATGTTAGCAATTAAGTACATATGAAAATTTCACGTCAACAAATTTTGATCAAAATTGAAAATGTTGGGCTAAAATACTCTAAAAAGAATCATGACCAAATGGCAATCTGTGCAAATATCGAGGGCTAATTTGTCATTATACCTTTAATTTATTAAAATAAGTAACAGGGAGATGTATCATGTAAGTTTTTGTTAATGATAGTAACTCCAACGTGAGTTTTGGAAGTTTAGTATATAAAGTACAAACATCTTAAAAGTTCAGTACCCATTTATATAATTTACCCTAAGTTTAATCTTCATGGATACTAAATCATGATTAGGTTAACGATGTGATGGCCTATTTTCCTCTTGGACTACTACTCCCAATTTTTCTTGATGAAGATGGATTTCATTAGTATTTGTTTATCTATAAGACTTTATAAATTAGGAAATGGCACGGGAAGTTGGTGAATGAATTAGGTTTGAGTTTACATTTTTCTTTCAGTGGAATTGGGACACAGTGGGTAATAGTGTGTGTCGTATGATTCAAAGTATTTTTGCCGGAGGTGCTTTTAATAAAGAAATAAATCGAACTCTTTTGGTGCTAATTCCAAAAGTCAAATTACCGGAGTCGTTTAGCCAATTTCAACCTATTAGTTTGTGCTATGTTTTATATAAGCTTGTTATGAAGATTATTGTGAACTGGTTGAAGCCTTTGTTGGGACACTGGATAACGGAAACTCAAACGAGTTTTGTTCCCGGAAGGTTGATCACTGATAATATTATTATTGCTCAAGAGGTAGTCCACTCCATGAGGTTGAAGAAAGGAAAGGTTGGCTTAATGGCTATTAAAATTGAGCTTGAGAAAGCATACGACTGCCTTGAATGGTCTTTCATCGAAGACACTTTAAGAGAACTTCATCTCCCAGACAACCTTAGGATGCTTATCATGCGATGTGTATCTTCTGTCTCGACCCATGTACTTTGGAATGGTTCTATGTCAGAATCTTTTAAGCCAACAAGAGGGATATGTCAGGGTGATCCTTTATCGCCTTAATTGTTTGTGATGTGCATGGAACGGTTGGCACATGCGATCTCTGGAGCAGTTAAAGATGGGAAGTGGAAACCTATTCGATTGTGTCGTAATGGGTCTGCTCTCTCCTATCTTTTTTTCACCGATGATTTAATGCTTTTTGCTGAGGCTTCTCTTGAACAATGTTATGTAATAGGGGGAATCTTGGATCACTTCTGCCGCTTCTCAGGTCAGAAAATTAACATACAGAAAACAACAATTTATTACTCAAAGAATGTGGATTCCGGTTTGAAAAATTCCATTAGCTCAAATTTTGGTTTCCATGAAGTACAAAATTTGGGGAAGTATCTAGGAGTCCCTTTGCTCTATTCTCAGATTACGAGATCTTATAGCTATATTGTTTCGAGAATTCTAGACAAACTCTCTGTGTCGATGGCAAAATCTCTATCTTTGGCCGGGAGAATCACTTTGGCGAAAGCAGTTTTATCATCTATTCCTTATTACTCAATGCAGTCCACGCTTCTTCCGAAAGAGATTTGCGAATAGATTGAAAAGTTAATTTGGGGTTTTATTTGGGGTCGCACTAATTCTAAAGGTGGAGTCTCTCTTGTCAATTGGAACAATATTTGTAAACCTACTACAAGGATGGCCTTGGTATGAAGAAATTAAATGTTCAAAATGTTGCATTTCTTATGAATCTTTCTTATAACTTGGTTGTCAATTCAGATCAATTGTGGATTAGAGTGTTACGCTCTAAGTATAAGTGGACAAATGGGTTTCCAAAATCCATTGAACGTAAGGTTAGTTCTCATATCTGGAAAGGCATTTCTCTAGTTTGGAGCGATGTGCATCAAAACATTGTTTAGAATATTGGCAATGGTTGTAGTGTGGATTGGCGCCTTTGAATGAATTTGTCGCTAATCAATCGGAGAGAGACTCACAACCAAGGAGGACAGTGGAATCTAAGGTTGATAGCGATGGTCAATGGCGTTGGCCGCTATTTGTTGACAGACTACCAAATCACATTTTACTTCGGTTGGCAGCAACGATGCCTCAATGGCAGATTAGCAAAGTGGATGCGCTGGGTTGGAAATAGAACAACGATCGTTGTTTCTCGGTTAAATCGACCTATGACATGAGGTTGGGAGAATCGAATGTTATTCCCCATAAAGTTTGGAACGTCATATCGAAGTACCGAGGGCTACAAAGGATTAAAGTTTTCTTGTGGTTATTAACTAGTGATCGTCTTCTTACTAATACTGAACGAGTACGATTACATATGACCACCAATAGTTGTTGTGGAGTTTGCGGACAGACTGGAGAAACAATTGATCACCTCTTTCGCAAATGTCATTCAGCCGTTGTTGTTTGGTCATCGCTAATTAAAGCATATAAGCTATCTGATTTTTTGTCGAGAGGAATCAAAGATTGGGTGCAAATTAATATTGCTTCCCCGGGATTTTATGCGCGTGAAGAAGGTGATTGGGATTTACTTTTTAGCTCGATTCTTTGGTCGATCTGGAATAATCGTAATAAGAGGATCTTTGAGACGGATTACATTGAGCAGGAGTCTGTTTTAGCAAGGAGTAGGCGCCTCTGGTTTGAAGCTAAACGTGCGCTTGAATCAACTTGTCAACGCTCCATTTTTCTGATCGGTTGTTTAACGTGTCTGTTTCATGGTCTCCGCCTCCTCTTAATTGATGTAAGATTAATATTGATGGTTCCCGCAGAACAGAAAATGGATTTGCTACTTGTGGGGTATTATTCGGTCCTCAAATGGGGGTTGGATTCTTGGTTTCTCTAAAGCTATTGGAATATGCTCTATCATTGAGGCGGAGCTCTGGGGTGTCTATGAAGGTCTTTCTCATGCTTGGAACCTTGGTGAGAGTCGAGTCATGTTGGAAGTAGATAGCTTGGAGGCTATTCGTATGCTACAGAAAACCTCTCATAGAGGCTCGATCTTTACTCTTCTGGACCGTATTACTGAGCTGCTAAACCAGGAATGGAATGTGACCTTGAGAAATATTAACAGGCTGCTAACCAGGTTACCGATAAACTAGCGAAGATAGCAGCAACAAGAGGTGTTGTTGATATGGTTTTCTCCACGCCACCGTTGGAAATTGCTTCCTTATTGCAGCAAGACTCTGCTGGTTTGTAATTTGGCAGTGGATGTTTAAGTTTTAGTTCACAATCTTATTTTATCAAAAAAAAAAAATTAAAATGCTTTATGAATATATGCTTTCACCATGCCCAAAGTCCAAAAGCTTGCTTTGTTTTGATTTTTCAGGCAATCACGTCATTTATAAACAACAGAATTAAATGATAAACAAGGAACTGATTTCCTTTGTTTTGATTTTATGTCCTCTTCTTTTCTTCAATTTTTTTTCTTATAATTTCTTTTTTCTATTTTATATATTATTTCTTTTTTTTTTAAAATAATGTTGATTTAATCGACAATACTAGATAATCTGACTATTAACTGCGTCTGTTTTGTATATATATATGCCGGATATGTGATTTATTTTATAGATATAAGATTTTTTGATTTAAAAGTATTTTTATTTTTTGTCAAAATAGTAGAGGATTATATCTTATTTGGCATAATAATTTTTGTTTTGTGTCATACAAGTTTTATTTTAGCTTTCACAAATTGTTTTTTTTAATCTTTCAGAATTAGTTTTATTCAGGTTTTTAAATAGCGTTCGCGGTCACGTTTTCGGTCGCATCGTTTTTATCACGATTGTGGATATAACGGATGCTATTGTAGTCATTGCGGATATCGCGATCGTGAATTTTTTTCGAAGGAGTGCTTTTTTTTAATAAAAAACATGTTTTTAAAAAATTAAAATAACAAAATAATAGAGGAATAACGGTCTGCTATTGCCGTGATTAACCGCGATCTGTTAAATTACGGCCGTGATCCGCCGCTATTGGTGTGATCCCGTTTCAACAGTTTTGGACACCGCCACGACCGCGATATAACGGCTGCAATACCGGTATTCGGCCGCTATTTGAATTCCTAATTTTATCATCACTTTTTTTAGTTGGTAGATATTCGATTTTTTTTCAACATATCTATTTTTGTTAGATTCAGTGGGATGTTAATTCGATAACTTATTACCTTGTTAGAATCCTTGTTTAGAATAGACTACTTTAATTAAAAATTATTCTTATAATATTTTTTTTGTTCTTAATGATAATAGTTATTTGAATAATGTCGATTCTTAATAAAGACTTAAATAGATAGTATTGGATAAAATTACTGACCTGAGAATAAGAATACTTCAAATATTTTGATGGTTATGTTATTGATTTTCTTTCATAAATGCAGTTTTACGTTTAAAAAAAATCATATCCTAGGCTAACACTTTATTAATTTGGTTAATTAACTTTTTTTTCTACCTATTTAGCCGACTTTGTTCAATTTAAGTTTGTAATTTTGAAATATAACTATACATGTAAATAAAAGAACCTTAAACAAGGATATGTATTAATATTAAATTGTAAAAAAGGCAAATATTGACCACTTTTTAAAGGGGTAAGCAAAATTCTAAAGGGTAAACTACACAGGAGACCACTAAACTATGATCAAAAATTAATATGATCATCGAACTTTCAATTGAATCAATCAGACCACCAAACTATTTAATTGATTCAATCAACCACCGACCGTTAATTTTTAACAGAGGTGGTGACGTGTCCGTTAATCTTAATTGGCATAATTATATATTTGATCATTAATATTTACATATTCTATCAGTTTAGTCACTATTTTAATTCAATTAAATAAATTTAACTATCCAATTAGAACGTGACACGTGTCAATATATGATTGGAAGGTTTTATTTATGAATTTTAAATTATTTAATTAAATAAATTTTATATCCAATCAGGTGGTGACACGTGTCACCCCCTAATGGAAGTGAAAATTAAATGGACAAAGTTGAACTCTAAGGGGGTGTTTGGTTCAAGGATTGTGGGATTCCCATGGGATGGGAATCTCACATTCTCATATTTGGTAGGCCGGGAATCTCATTCCCGGTAATGTTTTATTACCAATAGTAGATTTTTTGGGGTATATTACTGGGAATGTCATTACCTCCCTTCCCTTAGGTATTGTAACATTACCGACGTTTTGGACTAAAATGCCCTTAATTTTTTTTTTTCAAAAATATCATTTTTCTGTCATTGAATAATAAAAATTCAACGAAGGTTAAATTACAAAATTATCCTTAAATTATTTTAGATTAAAAAAAAGTCTATAATTAAAATTTTATATAAAGTTCAGGGATTAAAATTTTTTTACCCTTTCATTAAATCTTTTTTATATTTTTAATTTTGTAAAAAAAAGTATATAAATATTATGAATTTAATTTTTTAAAGAAAATATATAAATATTTTACAATTTGTATTATTATAAAAACATATAATAAGGACAATTTGGTCAAATATACATTCCAATAATCTTTTATTCCTTTAACCAAATACGGTAATCTTACATTCCTGCTAAACCAACCAAACACAAAATACAACATTCCCAGTAATCCTATTCCCTAGTAATCTTTTATTCTCACTGGTAATCTTACATTTCGTGAACCAAACGCACCCCTAAGGGATTCAAACCAAGGTCACGCAGGGGGGGTGATAGAGCAGACGCACAAACTATTAGGTCAAAGGTTCCCAATGGTTTAAAGTTACAACAATTTGTATTTGTTTTTTTAAAGGTTTGTTAAGGATAGAAAATTAAACAAATTATTATTTAAATTAATTGTAATTTTTTTTGAATTAAAAATATTCAATTTTTATATAAATTAGAAAATTTTTAAAACAAAATTCTTTAATTCGAAAATTGACCGAATTAATCGAAATTTGTTCGGTTCGGTTAATAATTTTTAAATAAATTTCGGTTCGATTAATAGTTAAAGAAAAAAATGGTAATTCGGTTCGGTTAATAATTTTCAAATAAATTTTGGGTCGATTAACCAAACCGAATTAACCAAATTTTTGCTTCGTATAATTCGATTAATAATTTAAAAAATTTATTAATTTGGTTCAGTTAATAATTTTCAAATTAATTCGGTTCGATTAATAATTTTTAAACTAACCGAACCGAATTAACCGAATTTTTGCTTCGATTAATAATTTAAAAAATCGGTTAATTCAGTTCGGCTAATAATTTTCAAATTAATTCAGTTCGGTTAATAATTTTCAAATAAATTTTGGTTTGATTAACCGAACCGAATTAACCGAATTTTTGCTTCGATTAATTCAGTTAATAATTTTAAAAAAATCGGTTAATTCAGTTCTGTTAATAATTTTAAAATAAATTTTGGTTCGATTAACCGAACCGAATTAACTGAATTTTTCTTTAACCTTCAATCGAACCAAAATTTATTTGAAAATTATTAGTCATGAATAATTTATTTAATTTTTTAATAATTTATTTAAACAAATAATTTGTTTAATTTTTTATCCTTAACAAACATTTAAAAAACAAATACAAATTGTTGTAACTTTAAACTATTGGGGACCTTTGGCCCAATGGTTTGGGCGCCTACTCTATCCCCGCATGACCCTGGTTTGAATCGTTTAGAGCGCTACTTTATCCCTTTAATTTTCACTTCCATTGGGTGTTGACACGTGTTACCACCTGATTGGATAGAAAAAATTATTTAATTAAATAATTTAAAATTCATAAATAGAACATTCTAATCATATATTGACACGTGTCACGTTCTAATTGGAAAGTTAAATTTATTTAATTGAATTAAAATAGTGACTAAATTGATAGAATATGTAAATATTAAGGACCAAATATATAATTATGCCAATTAAGCTTAACGGACACGTCACCACCTCTGCTAAAAATTAACGGCCAATGATTTGATTGAATCAATTAAATAGTTTGATGGTCTGATTGATTCAATTGAAAGTTCGGTGGTTACATTAATTTTTGACCATAGTTTAGTAATCTTCCGTGTAGTTTACCCAATTCTAAATCCAAAAAGGTAATCTTCATATCTTCAACTAAAGCTACTTTGAATATATTAAAGGAATAAAATAACACTGAAATTTATGATTGAAGGGTTAGGTTAGGAACTTAAAGATTATCAAATCTTTAATTATTTGGGAACCCAATTATCCGTCTATCCTAATAGATTTGAATCATTCTTCTTAGAAAAATATATGGGAATCTGTTTCATATATCATTTTTTTTTAAATGCATTTGCCATAGGTTTATACAAACACTATGTAACACCCCCAACCCGTATCCGACCCGGATACGAGTCCGAAGTGTCACATTGACTTTTCAAACATTTATTCGTATAAAATAGTGAGTAATTTAAATTTTTTTATAACATTTAACTTATTCAAAACGTTTACAAAATATATAAGAGTTCATACAATTTATATCTTTAGACTACATACCAACAACACTCTATATACAGTACATATATTTTCTGATCTGGCATTTGGTAAGGAGAACTGACCTGTCTTGCTCCGCATTACTCTTTACTCTTCTCGAAACCTACGTGTAAATCACTTACACGCTAAGTCATAGACTTAGTGAGACATATAACACATATAATAAAACCACAAACCATTTCATATAACATAATGCATACTTATATGTATATCATTAATATACTTATCAGTACTTATATCATTATTACTAATTTCTTATACTCACCATCGAGTATCCATGTCATTTCACAACAAAGCATATATATATAGTATAATAACAAGTTATTTATTATCTTTAAAGCCCTTGCATTAGCCCATGTATACATTTGAGAACTTAAGGTATGTGAGTACATTGAGGTTGTGCACTAATGTTGCCACCACAGCTCGTATCAATTCCCTCATGGGGCACCGAACCTTAGTTCAGTATTCGTCCCGAAGGACCCCATATGACCATCTAGGTAAACAGTCCATATGTCCCGAAGAACATAGGTAAACAGTCCATATGTTCCGAAGAACATAGGTAAACAGTCCATATGTCCCGAAGAACATAGGTAAACCCTCGACCCTTGGCATACCAACTATACCACTAGCTCTCTTATCACATAACATGGGCATTAACATTCATAACATTTCAATTTACTTATTAATATTCTTTTTCTTATGAACATATATCTTTTCTTTTCAGTAACGTACCAAATGTATGTGTAATCATTGATCTTATAATCACATGTTCATTCTCTTCGGTCGCATACCATATGTATGTGTAAACATATATCTAATATCATATAACACGCATCACAAATGCAAGTATTCACATAAATCATTTCTTATAGCTTTATTCATATCACATATTCATATAAGCTCATATCTTATTTCACATATACTTTCCATATAACATATATATCTCATAATCACACAAATCATAACATTGATCACCAATCAATTAACATTTTAAGAGTTACTTCTTACCATAGTAACTCCATCATTGGCTCATCGCAAGCCAAATGTTTATTCAATAATATAAGTACAAATTAAATTGCACTCACCTTAGCTTTGCTTTGATTCGATTCTAATCCTTCAGTTGATTCAGAACGGAATCACATTCTATATCTACATAATCATACATAGATCTATATCAGTATCATAACTAATATACTCTAATGGTTCACTCTTTAGACCAAGAGAAAAGTCAATTTCATCTTTTAATGAAGGTATGCATCGATGCACTACTGATGCATCGGTGCATAAAATGTATTCGATGTTGTATTATTGTTGAGATGCATCGATGCACTCCTTATGCATCGATGCACCAATTGCATTCGATGTTTCATTATTAATGGGATGCATCGATGCACTACTTATGCATCGATGCATGAATTGCATTCGATATCTTTATTTTAAAAGAGTGCATCGATGCACTACCAATGCATCGGTGCACATTCAAACAATTTCTGGGTTTTAACCTTGATGCATCGATGCACAATGAATATGCATCGATGCACTCTGCCCAGAATCCTCTTTTTGAACCCGAAAATCATTCATTTTGGATTAAATCCTTCATGTTTCATCCCCTTTTTCATTCTTAACTCTAGTATACGTACTTAAACCAATCTATATTCATTTATTTCATCTTAAACCTCAAAATCCTATCTTCCATATGTAATTCAATAATTACATCAATTTTGCAACATGTTTCAAATCCAATTCTATTACTTCATATCTCTTACTTAGATAGATAACAAGTCAAATTCCTTCTCAAAATTCACTTACTAACTCTTTTCCAGAATTTCCTTAAGAAACTCATTTTCTTTAATCTTTCATAACTTCTTTATCTTTTGATTTTAGGACAACTTAAGCTTTCCATAAGCTTAAGTATTACCTAATGATCAAAACCCACTCTTAAAATAAACAAATAATCAGCTAACAAGGAATCTTACCTTTGCAAGCTTGGCTCTTTCTTTCTCTCGTACATGAAGAAGAAGAAGAATAAGAAGATGAAGAGAATATCTTACCTTTACTGAAAATCCCGGGAATTTTTAAAACTTTCATTAAAACGAAATACATTAATTTACATAAGACCACAAAATACAAAATCGATCAGAGTATTCATAATTAACACTTATTACATGCCAACATTCTATACATAACCAAGTACATACTTTGTCAATTACTTCTGATCTGATCTTCTAGTAATGATATTGTCTTTACCACTTCTATTCTTGCTCTTCTCGTTTCTTGGTACCTACGTGTAAATCACTTACACGCTAAGTCATAGACTTAGTGAGACATATAACACATATAATAAAACCACAAACCATTTCATATAACATAATGCATACTTATACGTATATCATTAATATACTTATTAGTACTCATATCATTATTACTAATTTCTTTCTATCATGTAAGCATATATTGAACCTTTCTATACTCACCATCGAGTATCCATGTCATTTCACAACAAAGCATATATATATAGTATCATAACAAGTTATTTATTATCTTTAAAGCCCTTGCATTAGCCCATGTATACATTTGAGATCTTAAGGTATGTGAGTACATTGAGGTTGTGCACTAATGCTGTCACCACAGCTCGTATCAATTCCCTCATGGGGCACCGAGCCTTAGTTCAGTATTCGTCCCGAAGGACCAGTCCATATGTCCCGAAGAATCTAGGTAAACAGTCCATATGTCCCGAAGAACATAGGTAAACAGTCCATATGTCCCGAAGAACATAGGTAAACAGTCCATATGTCCCGAAGAACATATGTAAACCCTCGACCCTTGGCATACCAACTATACCACTAGCTCTCTTATCACATAACATGGGCATTAACATTCATAACAGTTCAATTTACTTATTCATATTCTTTTTCTTATGAACATATATCTTTTCTTTTCAGTCACGTACCAAATGTACGTGTAATCATTGATCTTATAATCACATGTTCATTCTCTTCGGTCACATACCATATGTATGTGTAAACATATATCTAATATCATATAACACGCATCACAAATGCATGTATTCACATAAATCATTTCTTATAGCTTTATTCATATCACATATTCATATAAGCTCATATCTTATTTCACATATACTTTCCATATAACATATATATCTCATAATCACACAAATCATAACATTGATCACCAATCAAATAACATTTTAAGAGTTACTTCTTACCATAGTAACTCCATCATTGGCTCATCGCAAGCCAAATGTTTATTCAATAATATAAGTACAAATTAAATTGCACTCACCTTAGCTTTGCTTTGATTCGATTCTAATCCTTCAGTTGATTCAGAACGGAATCACATTCTATATATACATAATCATACATAGATCTATATCAGTATCATAACTAATATACTCTAATGGTTCACTCTTTAGACCAAGAGAAAAGTCAATTTCATCTTTTAATGAAGGTATGCATCGATGCACTACTGATGCGTCGGTGCATAAAATATATTCGATGTTGTATTATTGTTGAGATGCATCGGTGCATAAAATGTATTCGATGTTGTATTATTGTTGAGATGCATCGATGCACTCCTTATACATCGATGCACCAATTGCATTCGATGTTTCATTATTAATGGGATGCATCGATGCACTACTTATGCATCGATGCATGAATTGCATTCGATGTCTTTATTTTAAAAGAGTGCATCGATGCACTACCAATACATCAGTGCACATTCAAACAATTTCTGGGTTTTAACCTTGATGCATCGATGCACTATGCCCAGAATCCTCTTTTTGAACCCGAAAATCATTCATTTTGGATTAAATCCTTCATGTTTCATCCCCTTTTTCATTCTTAACTCTAGTATACGTACTTAAACCAATCTATATTCATTTATTTCATCTTAAACCTCAAAATCCTATCTTCCATATGTAATT
The DNA here is from genome assembly GCF_006381635.1 of Hibiscus syriacus. Taxonomy (NCBI): domain Eukaryota; kingdom Viridiplantae; phylum Streptophyta; class Magnoliopsida; order Malvales; family Malvaceae; genus Hibiscus; species Hibiscus syriacus. The sequence goes on along the minus strand of NW_024062804.1, from coordinate 72,479 downwards.
CAATAATTACATCAATTTTGCAACATGTTTCAAATCCAATTCTATTACTTCATATCTCTTACTTAGATAGATAACAAGTCAAATTCCTTCTCAAAATTCACTTACTAACTCTTTTCCAGAATTTCCTTAAGAAACTCATTTTCTTTAATCTTTCATAACTTCTTTATCTTTTGATTTTAGGACAAGTTAAGCTTTCCATAAGCTTAAGTATTACCTAATGATCAAAACCCACTCTTAAAATTAACAAATAATCAGCTAACAAGGAATCTTACCTTTGCAAGCTTGGCTCTTTCTTTCTCTCGTACATGAAGAAGAAGAAGATGATGAAGAGAATATCTCTTCATCCTTATTCCCTCTAACATATATATCCTTATCATATTTATTTTTAATTCATTTATTAGTTAAATGACCATTTTGTCCTCTACTTCATTTGATGATTACTAACAACTTTTAGGATTTATTTCCAGATAAATCATTGAACTAATCCATTCTTCTACTTTAATCAGCAAATTCTGAAACTTTACCATTTAGTCACTAACCCATAGTTTGGGATGTTACAACTCTCCCCTCCTTATAAGAAAATTCGTCCTCAAATTTTCATTGCACAAGGAGCTAAAATACTTTCTATACTTCTACTATTCATTTTCACCTATTACTTCTTCAATAAATCTTTCGTGATATCATAAACTTCACTTTATTGCTTAATTATTCCTTTAACTTTTTCCCTGAATTCTAATGGGACACCTTCAACATATCCTACTTACTCGAACACTCTGCCCTAATAAAGTTGTCATTACTACATCACTATAAATAATTTCTAATTACATTCTCAATTCTTTCACAAAATTACTTCTAATCGATGAATATGCAAACCCATATCAAACAATAGTATAATGTATCTATTATATCGTAGAAAAGTACCTGCTATTATCTCTGGATCATTAAAATCTTCATTAGTATTAATATTATACACTCGAGCAGTGGAGCGTATTTCCTGTTGAGTAGAGGATTCAAGTTGGCTTCTGCCTCTACCTCTTCCTCTCTGAGACATCGAAGCATATTGCTCCGATTGTACTGACTATTTTGTTCCTAATGGAAAATCTCTTACGAAATGTCCCGTTTCACCCCATCGAAAACAAGCTCCAGAAACCATTCTACATATTCCACCATGGTATTTTCCACAAGTCTGACAATGTCTCTGTTGTGTTCTGTCCTCATCAGATCCTACTGATTGAGTCTGTCTCACTTTCATTTGATTTGATTCTCTAACAGAGGATACTACCGATCCAGATCTTGCCTGAGACTGAAAACCAAAATCTCTACCTCTCTTGAGTGGTGCAGAACTCGATGAAGCCCCCATTATTTTAGATGGTTGGGTTCTTTGATCTTTAAACCTTTCATTTTGAGCTCTCTCTAGAGCTTTAGCACGATTTATGATTTCTTGAAACGAGGACAAGTTCAACACTATTAACATTTCTTTCAATCTCAGGGGCAAGCCCTCTATAAACCATTCACACGCATCCTTCTCTGTTGGAATTAACTCGGCCACAAAACGACTTAACTTGTTAAATTCACACTCATATTCATATACAGTGAAATCTAATTGCTTTAGATTTAAGAATTCTTGCTTCATTTGTCTGATAAACTGGTCTCCTATATACTTGTGCTTAAATTCTTCTAAGAATAAGGACCAAATCACTTGGTTATTTGTCATTCTCAGAGTGACATTTGTCCACCAGATTCTTGCTTGCCCACGAAGCAAGGAGACCACTCCATCTAACTTTTCCACATCAGAATAGTGGAGTCCATCTAACATTATTTTCACATCATTGAGCCAAAGGTCCGCAACAACAGGACCTTCCTCAACTTCACCTTTGAATTCAGGAGCTCATAATCTCTTTAATTCCTTTGCTACATTCATCCTCTGAGTAGAGGAAGTAGGAGGTTTAAAACACGTCAGAATAACGTCCAACGTCCTGAAGAAAACATCTTGATCTTGTACAGGCACTCCAGTAGGTGACTCTTCTTCACCTTGACAACTGTCGTTTCGGATGTCAAAATAATTCCTTATTCTCAATCAATAAATTAAGGAAATGCGTAGCAAAGAGAAGTAAGGGTCGATTCCACAGGGACTTAGAAAATTATAAATTTCTGTCTGAATTATTTATGCCAAGCGTGAAACAGTAAAAATGGGGGGATTTTAGTAAAAGATAATAAAGTGATTAAATAAAAGTAATTAAAGTAAAAATAAGAAGATGAAGATTGTGAATAAATACGGTAAAAGTAGCCTCAAGCTTCGCTTTGATTCAATATCCTTTAGATCATCGAATAAGATTTTCTCTTCGGGATTCACGTCGGTTACTTTGTCTACAAGGGCTATGCTTGTGACTCTATCTTGTATATCGAATACCCAAGGCAATCTTTGATTCTGGCTTCGGTAGTTGATTCTAACAACATCTATTGTCGTAGATCAAATACCGTTTAAGTTCGTGGCGACCGACTCGGATTATTGTTTCTATAACCGTCAATTCCGATCTCAATTCCCTCTTGGCGAAGCTATCTCGCCAAGTGTGTTCCCAGGAAGTCGAATTGCTTTCTATAAGCCGAATCTTCCTCCCACACGTTTAATCGCAACAACTTCTTAACCAAAGTCAATCTTTGATTTTTGAAAACTGTTTTGTTTTTGAAAAAATAAGCACAGAGATTGAGAGAGAGATTCCGAAGATATTAAGGGACCGTTTTAATTCTTCCGTTGGAATTGAATCATCGCGACAGCTCTCGGCTTATGAAAAGTTTAGCTAAGCATGACAAAAGTCATACTTAGCATAAAAATAAAACTTGAAAATAAAGAAAAATAAAAAGAACTTGAAAAGGAAAAGAGAAAACTTTTATAAAAACTAGAGAGAAAAGAAGAATGTATTCTGAATGATCTTTTTAGGCTTACCCCAAGTGGGTATTTATAGCCTCTCAAAGCCTAAAGGATAAGCAAAGAAAATAATAAAATAATACAAAAGATAATTGTTTTTAAATTTAAATTCAAACTTAAACTAGTCTCCTAATGCAACTCTATTCGTCAATCTTCCAGAAGGCGTGCAGAAGAAGTCTTCTAGAAACCGCCTATGACTGGACCTTCTAGAAACTACCACGTCATACCGCGTCGTGCCCAGAGTCGTGCCCATGTCTCCAGCCGTGACCAAATAATAAAAAAAATGCAGAATTCGCCCGTTTTGTAACAAATTTTGGAAAATAATGACCTGTACGAAAACAAGCACAACACGACCAAATCAACAGCAATAAATCCACAAAACCGAAGAAATAACGAGCAAATATTAACTATTCTGAACACTCATCAAATTCCCCCTCACTTATCTCATGCTTGTCCTCAAGTATGATTAACCAAATCAGTCAAAAACTTCATTAAACATTCTTTCTCAAGTTTCACATTTAGGGAAGCAAGGTAGAGACCACAGTAACTATTCAAGTCAAGAAATTAATCAATTGAACATCACCAATTGGAACAAGTTAAGTGCAATTGTAATATCCATTCATTCATTAATTTCAATATTCATAACTCAACACCTTACCGGGATTCACTCAAATCACTCAATGTGTTTGGGGTAAAGAAACGCTCAATGTCAGAATTGACACGATATTACCATAGGCCTGCAAGTAAATCAAATCTCCACTACTAATAAAAACAAGATGCATAAATCAAAGGGTCTTTTATTGGTTGTAACGGGTCTTAGGTAAAGGTAGGGAAAAGGCTAAACATAGGGATAAATATTCAAGGCAAGGAACTAACAAATAATAATCTCAACTCCATCAAAACATTAAGCACAACAAGATAAAAAGACAACATATCAAACAACAAATTTCTTTTTGAAATGCATTTTCCCTCTTTGTTGTTGTTTTCGTTTTCCATTTTTTTACGCATTTTTTCTGTTTTTTTTCCGAACAGTTTTTCCTTTCTTTTCGAACTGCTATTTTTTTTCCGATGGAGAATACAATGGTAAAATTATTCACTTGCCCTGAAAAAGGTAGAAAAGAGGGATAAAATAAAAAAGGCTCGGGTTTATGAATATGGTGAACACAAAGAAGCGGGAATAAGCTCAAAAGTGGTTAACTAAGGGAAAATATGCATGGGTAGGCTATTTAGTGGGGAAACGGAATGGTTAATCCTAAGGTGCCCAAATCATCTTTAAGCATCATGTTTATGTGTAATCTCGACAGTATTTAACATGCAGGTTCTAGAATACCAATGCCAAATTCGACATACTCAATCAAACAAAATGAGAGCGAAAATGATATGCTCGTAAAGGCTCAAATCTCACCAAATTGTTTCATGCATTGAGCTAATCACATTTCAACCAACGAAGTCATGGAATATCACAAAAACACCAACTTATCACAATTCATGCTTATCCATTATCAAGAATATCATAACCTAAACAATTATGTGTTCCCAAACAAGCATAGCATTCCAAAAATTTTCAACAAGATAAAGACAATAAATGAAATTTCTGACCAATTCAACCAACACACACTAGATTCAAAAGATAAGCAAAGAGAAATTCAATCCTACACTCTACTCCCCCTCACTTAAAGCGTTTTGCCTCAAAACGAAAAATTAAAGTGTAAGAGAAAGAATAAAGTACTCCCCGGATTTAATGTCGTCCACGGTTATGGTGGGAGGTGCAGTGGTGGAAACGTGGTTTGTCTGGGTTGATTCCATGAACTAGAAACATCATCAGGTGGTATCTTTGGTGGAGAACCAACATCTAAATCCCCTGTAAAAACATAAACTTGATGAGTAATAATTGAATAGAAATAGGATCAAAATTTACCTCCGAAGTATTTGCTAAATCGCCGAATGCATCGAACAGGAGAGAGACGGTGAGTGCGAACAATGCTAGGTCCGGAACGGTGAGAGGCGGTGAGTGCGAACGCCGAACGATGTGGTCGGAGTGTTTGGTGCTAGCTTCGGCATCATCGTGTTGTTAGTTCCTCATGCGCACCATCGTGGATGGAGGGGATGAAACACGTTATCAAGGCGTAGATGCCGCCGGTGGTGAGTAGAAGGAAGGCGATGATTTCGTGCTTTGGGAGGGGAGCGATCGGGGATGGGGGAGATGAAGAGAGTTGGGTTAAGTTTGGCTCTACCGTGCGTTGGGGGTGGGTGTTTGAGTTGGAATGAAATATGGGGTTTTGTTTTTAATGATAAAGTGTTTTGAAAATTGAAAAAGGTAGATGAAAGGTGATAGGGTAGGGTCCATGGTATAGTAAAATAAAAAAGGATGAGAAGGGATTGGGGTGATAGGCGGCAGGAAGAAAACAAAAAGGGAAAAGAGAAAATTGAGGTTTTGCTAACGTGCGTCGGTCCCTTCTATGAGTTTTGCTAACGTGCGCCGTTAATGGAACAGTGCGCACAGCTGAGCTTCTCTTCTTTTCTTGCTTTGTTCGACTATTTACTGCTCAACAAACTCTGAAATTAGCACTGTTCGAATCATAATCTTGCAAATCCTCGTCGTTTAAGTTTGAATAAAAATATTTGATTCCTGTAAAATAAAAATAAAAATTAAATTAAACATGCTTGAATGAATAAAAATAAAATGAAACAAAAAGTAAAGATAAATAAAAAAATATGACGAAATTGAAAACAATGGGTTGCCTCCCATGAAGCGCTTTATTTAACGTCATTAGCTCGACGACCTGGTTCAGACTACAGGTTTCGTGACAAACACTTCAACTTCATTCCTTTTTTCCAACTAAGAAATTCTTCATGAGAAATTCGAAAATTCTCACAAAGATCTCTTAAAATCTTGGCCAGAAGTGTCTGTGCGTGGAGTCTCCTAGCTTCAGCTTCGTTCTCCAGGTTGTACTCCACTAATGTGCCCGGATTAGTCCTGGTCATAAATCAGAAACAAACAAAAAATTAGTAACTTTGGCGAAGTCCCCGGCAACGGCGTCAATTTGACAACTGTCGTTTCGGATGTCAAAATAATTCCTTATTCTCAATCAATAAATTAAGGAAATGCGTAGCAAAGAGAAGTAAGGGTCGATTCCACAGGGACTTAGAAAATTATAAATTTCTGTCTGAATTATTTATGCCAGGCGTGAAACAGTAAAAATGGGGGGATTTTAGTAAAAGATAATAAAGTGATTAAATAAAAGTAATTAAAGTAAAAATAAGAAGATGAAGATTGTGAATAAATACGGTAAAAGTAGCCTCAAGCTTCGCTTTGATTCAATATCCTTTAGATCATCGAATAAGATTTTCTCTTCGGGATTCACGTCGGTTACTTTGTCTATAAGGGCTATCCTTGTGACTCTATCTTGTATACCGAATACCCAAGGCAATATTTGATTCCGGCTTCGGTAGTTGATTCTAACAACATCTATTGTCGTAGATCAAATACCATTTAAGTTCGTGGCGACCGACTCGGATTATTGTTTCTATAACCGTCAATTCCGATCTCAATTCCCTCTTGGCGAAGCTATCTCGCCAAGTGTGTTCCCAGGAAGTCGAATTGCTTTCTATAAGCCGAATCTTCCTCCCACATGTTTAATCGCAACAACTTCTTAACCAAAGTCAATCTTTGATTTTTGAAAACTGTTTTGATTTTGAAAAAATAAGTACAGAGATTGAGAGAGAGATTCCGAAGATATTAAGAGACCGTTTCAATTCTTCCGTTGGAATTGAATCATCGCGACAGCTCTCGGCTTATGAAAAGTTTAGCTAAGCATGACAAAAGTCATACTTAGCATAAAAATAAAACTTGAAAATAAAGAAAAATAAAAAGAACTTGAAAAGGAAAAGAGAAAACTTTTATAAAAACTAGAGAGAAAAGAAGAATGTATTCTGAATGATCTTTTTAGGCTTACCCCAAGTGGGTATTTATAGCCTCTCAAAGCCTAAAGGATAAGCAAAGAAAATAATAAAATAATACAAAAGATAATTGTTTTTAAATTTAAATTCAAACTTAAACTAGTCTCCTAATGCAACTCTACTCGTCAATCTTCCAGAAGGCGTGCGGAAGAAGTCTTCTAGAAACCACCTCTGACTGGACCTTCTAGAAACTGCCATGTCATACCGCGTCGTGCCCAGAGTCGTGTCCATGTCTCCAACCGTGACCAAATAATAAAAAAAATGAAGAATTCGCCCGTTTTGTCACAAATTCTGGAAAACAATGACCTGTATGAAAACAAGCACAACACGACCAAATCAACATCAATAAATCCACAAAACCGAAGAAATAACGAGCAAATATTAACTATTCTGAACACTCATTATACCTTGTCCAGACATCTATAAAAATACAACCATATAGTTCTATTAGCAAAACAATATACTTACTATTCCATCAGATCAAAAGTTTCCACTATTTTGTTGGCATGTATACCTTATAAGACACTCTAGTCTTCGGTTTATACCGAGAATCGACTAAACCGTAGCTCTGATACCATTAAATGTAACACCCTTAACTCATATCTTACCCGAATACAAGTCCGAGGTGTCACATTGACTTTTCAAACTTTGACTCTTACTGAAAATCCCGGGAATTTTTAAAACTTTCATTAAAACGAAATACATTAATTTACATAAGACCATAAAATACAAAATCGATCAGAGTATTCATAATTAACACTTATTACATGCCAACATTCTATACATAACCAAGTACATACTTTGTCAATTACTTCTGATCTGATCTTCTAGTAATGATATTGTCTTTACCACTTCTATTCTTGCTCTTCTCGTTTCTTGGTACCTACGTGTAAATCACTTACACGCTAAGTCATAGACTTAGTGAGACATATAACACATATAATAAAACCACAAACCATTTCATATAACATAATGCATACTTATACGTATATCATTAATATACTTATCAGTACTCATATCATTATTACTAATTTTTTTCTATCACGTAAGCATATATTGAACCTTTCTATACTCACCATCGAGTATCCATGTCATTTCACAACAAAGCATATATATATATAGTATCATAACAAGTTATTTATTATCTTTAAAGCCCTTGCATTAGCTCATGTATATATTTGAGAACTTAAGGTATGTGAGTACATTGAGGTTGTGCACTAATGCTATCACCACAGCTCGTATCAATTCCCTCATGGGGAACCGAACCTTAGTTCAGTATTCGTCCCGAAGGACAAGTCCATAGATCCCGAAGAATCTAGGTAAACAGTCCATATGTCCCGAAGAACATAGGTAAACAGTCCATATGTCCCGAAGAACATAGGTAAACAGTCCATATGTCCCGAAGAACATAGGTAAACCCTCGACCCTTGGCATGCCAACTATACCACTAGCTCTCTTATCACATAACATGGGAATTAACATTCATAACAGTTCAATTTACTTATTCATATCATTTTTCTTATGAACATATATCTTTTCTTTTCAGTCGCGTACCAAATGTACGTGTAATCATTGATCTTATAATCACATGTTCATTCTCTTCGGTCACATACCATATGTATGTGTAAACATATATCTAATATCATATAACACGCATCACAAATGCATGTATTCACATAAATTATTTCTTATAGCTTTATTCATATCACATATTCATATAAGCTCATATCTTATTTCACATATACTTTCCATATAACATATATATCTCATAATCACACAAATCATAACATTGATCACCAATCAAATAACATTTTAAGAGTTACTTCTTACCATAGTAACTCCATCACTGGCTCATCGCAAGCCAAATGTTTATTCAATAATATAAGTACAAATTAAATTGCACTCACCTTAGCTTTGCTTTGATTCGATTCTAATCCTTCAGTTGATTCAGAACGGAATCACATTCTATATCTACATAATCATACATAGATCTATATCAGTATCATAACTAATATACTCTAATGGTTCACTCTTTAGACCAAGAGAAAAGTCAATTTCATCTTTTAATGAAGGTATGCATCGATGCACTACTGATGCATCGGTGCATAAAATGTATTCGATGTTGTATTATTGTTGAGATGCATCGGTGCATAAAATGTATTCGATGTTGTATTATTGTTGAGATGCATCGATGCACTCCTTATACATCGATGCACCAATTGCATTCGATGTTTCATTATTAATGGGATGCATCGATGCACTACTTATGCATCGATGCATGAATTGCATTCGATGTCTTTATTTTAAAAGAGTGCATCGATGCACTACCAATGCATCGGTGCACATTCAAACAATTTCTGGGTTTTAACCTTGATGCATCGATGCACAATGAATATGCATCGATGCACTCTGCCCAGAATCCTCTTTTTGAACCCGAAAATCATTCATTTTGGATTAAATCCTTCATGTTTCATCCCCTTTTTCATGTTTAACTCTAGTATACGTACTTAAACCAATCTATATTCATTTATTTCATCTTAAACCTCAAAATCCTATCTTCCATATGTAATTCAATAATTACATCAATTTTGCAACATGTTTCAAATCCAATTCTATTACTTCATATCTCTTACTTAGATAGATAACAAGTCAAATTCCTTCTCAAAATTCACTTACTAACTCTTTTCCAGAATTTCCTTAAGAAACTCATTTTCTTTAATCTTTCATAACTTCTTTATCTTTTGATTTTAGGACAACTTAAGCTTTCCATAAGCTTAAGTATTACCTAATGATCAAAACCCACTCTTAAAATTAACAAATAATCATCTAACAAGGAATCTTACCTTTGCAAGCTTGGCTCTTTCTTTCTCTCGTACATGAAGAAGAAGAAGAAGAAGAAGAAGATGAAGAGAATATCTTTTCATCCTTATCCCCTCTAACATATATATCCTTATCATATTTATTTTTAATTCATTTATTAGTTAAATAACCATTTTGTCCTCTACTTCATTTGATAATTACTAACAACTTTTAGGATTTATTTCCAGATAAATCATTGAACTAATCCATTCTTCTACTTTAATCACCAAATTCTGAAACTTTATCATTTAGTCAATAACCCATAGTTTGGGATGTTACACACTATTACCCCTTCCACGATAACTTGGTCAAATTCCACTATTGATCACTGTTTTATGTATAGATTATGAATTAAATTTCTATATTTACTTTTTAATTCTTATAGTTTTTCAAATTTTAAAATTTCAATCTTCACCTAAACTACAAATATTACATTTGTTAATTAAATTTTATTACCAATTCCTCTAGAATGCAAAAGTTATAGATTCAATTTAAGTTTTTTTAATTTGATCATTTTAATTCTCGCAATTTTTTTTATATTGTCTATATATTATTTGAAATAAAATTTAAAATTCAAAAAAAATATAAGAATTAAAATATCAAATTAACGTATAATACCTAAATACTCATATATGGTACAAGAACTAATAACAAAATCTAAATTTTTAATATATATTTTACCTAAAACAGTTCTCGTTCCCAATTAAACCTAGTGAGCAGTTTCGTACGGGCTGCTCCATTCGCACCCTTAATCTGAAGCCGGATTTTCCAAACCAGTAGACTGGGCTCTATAAAATTTGTTGATCACTTGATCAATTTTTTATAGGGTAAATTACTTTTTGATCACTCGATTTTTACTGGGCTATATAAAGATGTTCAAAGCATGAATAATCCAAGACAATTTAAACAGACAACGAACATATACTGAAGCCAAAACAGTAAACAATAATTACAAAAGGGAATTGACATGACACGAATTCAAAGTTTCCATCTAATTATATCATCTGATTAATTAATTAATTTATATATTAGAAATACAAATAAAGGTGCATGAAAACATGAGCAAGGGCAAGAAGACCAGTGGAAATGCAGGGACAAACAATACACTAGAGCCAAGGTACAAAAGAAAATCACATGGTTCCATACTTCACATACATGAATAGCTTCATTAATCAACATTGTCCATAAATTAAAGACACAAAGAGAAACAACACATTAGCATTAATCAGACTAGGTCATCCATCATCATCACTCCAAGCTCAAGCTATAGCAGCATCTGCAACAATAATATAATCAAATATCAGAAGAAAAGAAAAAGAGAAGACAATGCTCATTACTTGGTCAAATATTTTGATACTAACAATGAAGGATAATTGGAAATCGACCCCACCAATTTTAACGCCAGACATAACAGTCCGGTGAGGATATTGTCATGGGGCCAGAAAATAGACCAGATTGGGAAGACAAACAGTGTCGGGATTAATTCGACGGTTTCCTCGTTGGTTTTATACATTTGTAGTGTTATTTTTGAAAAAAAGGGTTATGAGTTTTATCCCTATCCATTGGGAAATGACAGTGAGGAAAAGATTCGGTTTCTCTCTTATTGGACACCCAACTTTACCTAACCATGCAACGAATGGAGCACGTACAACAAGAACCAGCTCACATATATATAGTACAACAAGAAAGGAATGTAAAGACTAAAGAACCAGTCGCTGTTAGGACATCCACATTACTGTTGTTTTGTAGGGTTGGAAAAAGTATACCTGGGGACTGAAGCAGAGACACAGATTCAGTGGATTGACGTGTCTTTTTAGCAACAGCATCAATTACGGTGGCCTTGCACAGTCCCTTGCCTTCCAGCTCCGGATGGATCTTCCTTTTCAACATCCTCCTCATCATCTAATAACCCAAACCAATTTGTTCAATCCACTCAATTTCGCTCAAATTTCCGCCTTATTTTTTTTTTATAAAAATTATGAAAACTTCAACTTTTTAATCAATCAGATGGTCAGTTTCATAACTACCTTTTTCCCTTTTCCCCTCATATAATTATTGAATTTTAGGTTCTGATTTGTCATCTTTTATTAACATATCACTTCACACTCTAAAGCTCAAAATTATTATGTAAAGTCTCTCGTGTATTTCGATCATTATAAGGTTTAATTACGCTCCAATGCCCCTACTTATTGATCTTTTGAAATTTAATCCTTTTGTTTTTTTTCCTGTTCAAGTGTAACATTACTTTTATTTTTAAATAAAACAAGAGAGAAACTAAAGTCCTATAATTAAAATTAAATGGACTATATCTTAAAATTAAAACAAGAGAGGCATAAGTAGACCTAATTATCATAACATTATAATTTGGTACACTAGCATTAGAATAAAAAAACTCTACAAAGAAGTTTACATACTTCTATGTTTTTTTTATAAGGACATGTTGCAATAACCTAAATTATTTATAGATTTTATTTTCATTCCAAATCAAAACATTCATATTTTTTCTACCGAAAGCTTTAATTTTACATCTTAATTTAAACTTGGTTAAAAAAGGGAGGGGGGGAAAGAGAAATGGAGAGTGATTATTGTGCAAGTGAAAGGAGGGAGGCAGAGGTTTTATAAATACTCACATGGTGTAGCATTTTGATGGGGCGAGAATCTTCACCAACTTGAGGAATGAGTTTCTTGGCAAAGGAAAGTCCATTTTTGGTACGAGCAGATGGCTTTTTGCTTGAATCTGAATCCAATTCCAGTGGGCAGGGCTTCTTTTTTATGTCAGAGTCCTCGGAGAAGAGGTCGGCCAATGTAGTTCTTCTCCTCAGCTTTCCGGAATGGCCCTCAGCGACCTCCAAGTCAAACTTAATATCGGGATCAGTAGACCCACTGACCCCATCAACCATCATCATCACGTCAGTTTCTCCATAAGTCGCGTGATCAACGTCCTCCAAACTGTGCTCGAAAGCACTCAACACCAGTGGGTTCTCTTCTTCATCACTGTCATTCTCAACATCTTCTTCATCGTTATTATCGGTGTATAGTTCTTCCTCTGCTTCCTCTTCATCGTCGTCGTCGTCTTTGTAGCTTCCCGGAGCTAAGTAGTCGTTTTGTTTCAAAGGATCGAAACCGAAAGTGCCGATTGTTAAAATGCCATCTCGCCAACCATCCAGCATGTCGGAAAGTGCTACCTGTTCGAGTAAAGCTTTCGTGTTGGAATCGATTGCAAGCGAATCAGTCTTCTTAACATTTCGAGCAAGCCCATCTGCACAAAAACCATCAACTCTATAGAAAGAATGCATGATAATGGAAATAAGTTAGAAAATATTATCAAACCTCTGACGACGTTCTGATGGAACCTCTTTTGCACCCAGTTGAAGATCTATTAAAATTAAAATTAAACAAGAAAACCCAAATTGATTCATTAGATAGGGAAATCAAAGAAACAAATATATGGGAATGTTGTAGTTTACCTTCATTTGTTCACCCCCAAGCTTGAGTTTGGTGAGAAGAACAATAATAAATGTGAGAGGGAGGGGCCTGGTGGTGGAATGTTTTTTTGATCGAAGCAGAAGCATTGCAATGGAGGGGGTATGGGAGTTAGGCGGCGCCACGTGGAGAAAACGAGTAGGGCCTAGAAATTAGGGTATGTCTTGAGGGACTCATGACATGTTACTATGTGCGTGTTGGGTGTATCTGGCTTGATCGATGTGGCGAAATTCTCGAAATGATATCCCTTCTCCCTTTTACTTTTCCATCTCTATTAGGCCTTACTAGCTCTCTCTTCCATTTTCTCATCTTTCTTCAGATTCTTTCGCGTTTAACTGCTAGGGTTTCCACTAAATTCAGAAACAACGTTTAGGCTGGGACTAGCCTCGGTGATCAATTTCTTAGGTTCAACTTACTACGCCTTATTTCTTTTTGACATAAAACCCAAAATTAACCTTCATATTTGTTTGAATGATCATTTTAGTCGTTCTTTTTAACATTTTACCCTTAAACATTTTAATTTTTTGTCAAAATAACTCACGTCGAAAAGAAATTATTAATTGAATAACTACCAATATATATTGATGACGTGATATTTTTATATATGTTTAATTACTGTTGTGATATATATTATTTTACCCAATGTGATGACATGACATATACCTCATAATCTAAGATGATGATGTGACGTATCATGTCACTTAAGGAATGATATAATATGTACCACATCATTCAAAATGATGATATGATATGTGTCATGTCAACAAGTATATAAATTTGAAAATTTCATATTAGCAACCTACGTGATCGTTAGTCAAATTAATGATTTTCATCCAACAAGAATTATTTTAACCAAAATTAAAATATTAGGACTAAAACAATTAAAAAAACCTAAAACGATTGTTCAAATAAATATTTAGAGTCTAATTTTTGATATTATACTTTTTTTTTTGGTGTTAAAAACTACCCTTCCTCCTTTAGGCATTTCACATGCCAAAGTTATATATTCAATTTTATTTAGAAAAAATGAGTGTTTAATCAAATTATTATTTTTAATAATTCTTATCTAGAGAAAGGAAAAGAGAATTTTTTACTCCTAATAGATATTAAACCCACAACTCAAAGGAATAAAGAGATATCAACTAAAAGCTTTTAACCACTTATTACATAAATTATTAACTAATCAATTAACTTTGCTAAACTCATTTTGAAATCTAAATAATTCATTTAATTGAATACACAACCATGAAATAAAAATTATTTCTCTTTGACTAAGAGTCGTGGCATTAATGTATTATATTAGTCTCAATCATTTATTTGAAAATACTTGTTGACTCGTTATCCTTTTCGCAATTGGGTGTGCATTATATCTAGTACCCCATTCATGCATGTGATGTTCACTCACGAGCCAACACTCAATATATATAGATATGTCTGCCTAACATCTATAAATTGCTTAAAATTTTATTAATGAATAGAATTTGGTATGCTCTAGTAGCTTTTCCAATTTCCAATAACATTTATTTTCGTAACGAAGGTAAATGTCTTTTTCCGAAATAATTATCAATGTCATTTCGGTGAATACCTCCTTCAGAACAAGTATCAATCCTACAATTAATCTCTCTTTTGAAATAAGTGCAAGTATTTTAATCTCACTTTCGGAACAATTCTTATTCTGTCTCGAAACGACTTTTATTAAAAACATTTTTACTGAAAAAAATTATGACCGGAATAGGTTTCATTAAGAAAAGTATCACTATATATATATATATATTCATTACGAGACGTGTTTATAACAAGTATTTTTCATGGTACAACTTTATCAAAGTAGAAATACGTGCTTTATTATTATCATAAATAAAGTTTTAAATTTTAATAAAAGTATTTATGAGATAAAGATCACTTCCATTTCAACTAATAGCTCATTTTTCCATGAAAGGGGGCTTTGTTTTAGTAAGAAATTACAAGTAGAGAAGACCATTCTAAATCAAAGATCTATCCACAAAAACGTACAAGAAAGTATCCAAATCGCAAATATAGTTTGGTAGATTTATAAAATAATTAATTTTTGTTACAAATCTTAATAATAAAATATATAGGCTTTGGATTGAAATATTGAAACATATTTATCTGATTAAGCATACTTCATTACAAATTCTTCCAACATATCTTAATTTTGATATCTTATTTAAAAAAGTGAACTTTTTATTGATTAAACATTTTACCACAAAAGAAAAACCTGTGCGTGTGAAACCAATGGAGAAGAGATGTTAAAATGAATAACGTTTTTCTATTATCTCACACTGATAAGTTTACAGTACAGATATATTTATATAGTTCCTCTAATTAAAAGAAATTTAATTAGAAACTTAGGTTTGTAGTTCCTGTAGACACCCGTTTTTGTCCGGGTCTTTTTTGTATATTATTATTATTATTATTATTATTAT
Organism: Hibiscus syriacus; assembly: GCF_006381635.1. Taxonomy (NCBI): domain Eukaryota; kingdom Viridiplantae; phylum Streptophyta; class Magnoliopsida; order Malvales; family Malvaceae; genus Hibiscus; species Hibiscus syriacus. The sequence goes on along the minus strand of NW_024062804.1, from coordinate 56,804 downwards.
TATTATTATTATTATGTTTATTAATTACATATTACAATTTTTGTAGGCCACTAAAGCCCAGATTACAGAAGGTCCATTCCCGGAGCCCAACTAGCTAAACCTAATGGCCCAGTACCCTGAACCAACCCAACCCATCAGATTAGGGTTTCAAACCCTAAAACAGATTAGGGTTTTAAACCCTAAAATCGATTAGGGTTTCAAACCCTAAAACAAATTAGGGTTTCAACCCTAATCCCCTCAATGCCCAGCCGCCTCATTTCTGGCCATTGGATCTGGACCCATCCAACGGTCCAGATCACACAAAGCTTAGGGTTTGAAACCCTAAAATATCATCAGCTCAGCCGTTTGGTCTCCCAGCCGCCGCGACTTCAACTCCTCAGCTTCCCAACAGTGAGCCAATCACCGAGCCACCACTCCGATGGTCCAGCCGCCGACCCAACTGCTCCACTATCGTCATCTACAGCAGAACCAATCAAACAGAAAATAAAACATCATCAACAGTGGACCAAATCACCCTCAAATCTAAAACCCATTAAAGAAGTCCTAAATCCCTAAATATTTGGCTTTTGGTACTAACCCGAGCCTAGGAACATGATTCCTATCAAATGGAGATGATGATTCTCAGCAAAAAAAGACCATAAGAAAGAGACATGCAAGGACAGGGGATTCATTCGGGTTCAGAGACAAAAAAAGAAGAAGGAAAATACCAAGGAAAAAGAAAAACAGAGGGAAACGAAAGAAAAAGCAAACAACCTTGAGAGAAAAAAACTGAGAACCACAAAATAGAGAAAGAAATATTCGTACCTGGATTCGGAGATCATCGGAAAGCCCAGAAGCCGGCGGCCTTTTCGCTTCTTTCAAAGGTAACCATCTAGATTTAGGAGGTTAGGGTTTATTCTAGGCCGATTAGGGTCGGTTTTCGAGTAGAGGGTGAGAGCGGAGGAGTTTTTGAGTCTTTTGGCTTCCTCCGGCGGCCGTGCGCTGCCATGCGCCACCGTCGGCCCCCGCCGTGGGAGCCTTCGGCTGCCGTGGCCTTTTTTCGGTTGAGAGAGTTTCAGAGAACTCTGAAACTCTCTATCTCTCTTCTCTCTTTTCAAATGAAGCAAATGAAGGATGAGAAGAATTTAGCCCATGTTTTGGGCTTTTAATTCCCACCTGAAACGCGACCGTTTTGCCCTCAACCCCATCCGTGTTTTCGAGTTATGGTATAACTACACTTTTAGTCCTCCTAGCTTTGTAAACTTACCCGCGTGTTTTGGGTTTTTAGGGTCTAATGTCACTTTTGGTCCCTGATTCTTTGTAACCGTATTATATAGTCAGTAAATGAAATTTATTTTATTTCGATTTCGAGCATTCATTTTTAGAACTTATATTTTAGTCCTATGATTGTATGATTACGATATTTTTGTTATGTTGAATTTTGGACATTATGTTTGTAATAGTTTCATTTTAGTCCTAAGTTCTTGTGTTGTGATATTTTGTGGATGTTTGAATTTAGCCATCATATTTGCAAATGTTCTATTTTGGTCACTGTCTGACATTTTATTTAATTACTTTTTGATCCTCCATGTTTCTGTGAAATTTCAATTTAGTCCTAAGCTTTACTTTTGGGTTATTTTCACTTCTAGTATTTGACTGTTTAATGTTTGTGATATGGCTCTAAATTATTTTTATTTTTTATTTAGTCCTTTAAATTTCGGTTAGTGCTATTTTGGTCCATTAACTTTCTATTTTTTTTGTTTAGCCTCCTAAGTTTCTGTTTATATTATTTTAGCCCCTTAAATGTTTTTTTATATATTTATTTTGGTTTGTAATACTTACTAATTTGTATGTTAGTCATTTATGTATGGATGCGTATTTTGCTCATTAGTTAATTATTTGTATTGTGTAAATAATGTGTTTAATTTAATTTAATGTAAATCTTTGTATTTCCGATTACATTTATTTTCATTATATTTTTATCTATGTATGAAATATTCGATTATATTTTCAAGAGTACGTATGCGTAGAATGAGCGTGGAAAGTACCACTTGATCGAAGTGGTGTGATCCGATACGGCATTTTAACGACATAGGAACTTGTAACAAGTTAAATATATTTTACTAATTAATTTGTGCAAATGATGCAATGTGTGTTATTTTAAATAGTAATTTATTTTATTTTATGTAAATGTAAATTTCAAAATTTGCATTTGTATTCAATTCACGTTTTAGTTAATCAATTTATTTTTATGTAAACATCGTTTTATGGTTATATTCGGTTCATATTGTTTTTCATAATCAAAGATAGAATATTCTTTAACAATGAAAAATAGTTGAAATAGTTTTCCCGACGAAGGATTGCTAATTTCAAGATTTTTTATCGAGTTAAAGGATTTTCTTTAAATAGTTGATTCGAAGCAAATTAATAAATGTTCGATAAATGGATCATATTTTAATTTTATATTCGACTCATAAATTTTACCATTTACGACGATGTGTAAGCGACATAGTACCAAATTTGGGCGTTGTGGTGGTGCTTACCTTTCCCCACACGTAACCGACTTCCGAATCCATTTAAATGAATTTTTGGTAACGCGGACCGAATTTTGTCTTAAAAAATGATTTTTCTTAAAATTGTTTTTAAAAGATATTTTTAGGTATTCGACCTACCTAACCCAAAGGTCGATGGCGACTCTTTTCTATTTTTATTCAAATCAATTCCAAAATCACCAAATTTTTCCAAATTAAAGTCATAATTGTTTTTAAAAATAATATTGAATTGTTTTACAAAAAAAATGGTTATGACAGCTTGGCGACTCCGCTGGGGACTTTTTTTGAGAGTCAGGCTGTATGTCGTTTACATATTGTCATCTTGGTGGAAATTATGATTTCTAGTTTTTAGTTAATTTATGATCCGTTTATTGAAGTTTTTAATTGCTTCATTTTTAATTATCATACTAACATTTTATCTTTTTGCTTTCAGCTCTGCCCAAGTTTTTGTCGAGTTTTTTTTTCTTTTCATTTCGAGTCAAAGGTAGGTATGTTCCTCCTCACACACATCACTCGCATTGGCATAACATAAGCTCTAGACACGAGCTTCGATCCAAATTAGTTGGGGTGAATGCTTTACTCTCGTAAGAATTTATTCTTCGTATGAGTTTTAGCAAATAACCCATGGGATACATACCTTATACCTTCGTAGGGATTTATTCCTCGTACGGGTATAAGACAGTGAATCCCCTCGATTTGAACCCGTTCCGTTTGAAACCTGTAATGGGTGAGGATCGAGGGTCTGGCAGCCCAAGGGGGCACCGACATCAAGGACAATTCGAGTCCCTTTTTTCCGTTAGAGCCGAAACCAAGCATATAGTGAATCATAGAACGATCACCCTAGGTATAGTCATACCGAACCTTTGTCCGTCAGTAGGTACCCAAAATAGGTGTACACGAAGGAGGAACGATTCTAAACCTTAACCATTTAAATTTGTAGAATATATTTTTTTTTCCGAATAAAGCATGCGAACTAGATACCATGCGGTTAGGACCAATTTCTTGAAAATAGATCATTTTGGGTAGCTAGCATGTCCGGGTAGGATTGTTATTTAATTGAAAGCATGTTTGGGTAGATATCATGACGGGGTAGGTGTTATATCCATCTCTGAATTACATTTTTATTTGTATCAATTATTTTACATGTACTAACTTATTTTTCTCTTTTGTTTGTGTATACTAACTTATTTCTTCTCTTTTGTTTGTGTCATTTTGTCATTTGCATTGCATTGCATTGCATCATCATAATGCAAAAGTGTTGATCCGTAAGGGGATATTCGAGAGAAAATTTTCACAAGAAGAGATAAAAGTTTTCAATCAAGCGATCGCATATACAGACATGCATCGAGGGCTAAAAAGAAGTCCAGAGTACAAGAATGAGATTTTCTCGAAGATCGTGCATCATTCGAGACTGATATGATAATCCACTGATCTACGGAGTAATCCAGCAGTAGATTCTCATCCATAATTATTCCATCGTTAACCATCAGGGAGTGAAGCACAAACTTCAGCATAGAAGAGGTATTGATGGAGTTAGTTTACAGAGCATTGAGGGGCATCGGTTCCAAGTACAAAGATCCGAGACGAAGCAGTGAGCTCGAAGATTGTGCATCATTCGGTACTGAGATGATGATCCACTGATTCAAGGAGTAATCTAGCAGTGGAGTCTTATCTACAATCATTTCATCGTTAGTTATCAAAGAGCGACACGCCGACCTCACTACCACCGAGGCATTAACGGAGTCAGATTACAGAGCGCTTGAGGGGCATCATTATTGAGGACGAAGATCCGATATGAAGCAGTGATCCATTCCAGGCTCACCATCTAAGCGAAGACATGTCTGTAAAGTGGACTGTCTTGTAATGTGAAATTTTTTATCTCTGGTGGGAATTGTTCTACGGTATTTATCGTTGGGGTCAATATTTTTGCATCCGCATTTGTATCATTGCATTTTATTCAACATTCATTTAAGCATTGTTACGTTCATTAATCATACCTTGTGGGAAACTTTGAGGAAGCGCTTCTAACTGTGCAACTGCATTCACACAATATTGAAAATGGATGCAAAATTTGAGGAATTGAAGAAAGAGCTGAACGAGAGTTTGCAAAAGTTGCAAGCAGAGTGGGAGGTTAAAATGGAGCAGATGCAAAAGACCACCGTGGATCGTATCTTGCAAAACCAAAAAGACCTAGTTGACCAAATGGTAGCAAAGATGGCTGAGCTTAACCAAGGAAAAGGCAAAGAGAAGATTTCCTTGACCCGTGAAACAGTTGAATGTGTGAAGGCACAGGCTAGTTCACAACCAATTATATCGCCCAACAGGATTTCTAGTCACCTAGCGACGAGAAGAGCCAAGAACGAGATCCCAGATAATTTGAAACAGCGGTGCAGAGAGACATTCCATGGAACGAGGGGACAAAACTCTCACAACGGGATGGATGCAACAGAACTAGTACTAGTTCCTGACCTGGTGCTTCCGCCCAAATTCAAGATGCCTGAGTTTGAAAAGTATAGTGGAACCAGTTGCCTTAATTCACATCTCACGATGTTTATCCAAAGGATGACTGTATACACTAACAATGATCCGATGTTGATCCACTGCTTCCAAGATAGTTTGGTTCGACCCGCTTCTAGGGGGTATAATCAACTGAGTCATACCCAAGTCCGCTCCTGGAGGGATTTGGCTAGTGCTTTTCTGGGCCGATACAAGCACATGATTGATATGGCCCCCGATCGAGCAATGTTTCAGAATATGAAGATGAAGAATTATGAGAGTTTCCGACAATATGCTCAACGAGGGAGGGATGTCGCATCTAAAGTGCATCCACCAATGACTGAAAGAGAGTTCATCACTCTATTCATCGATACATTGAAGTCTCCATATATCGACTACATGATAGGGGTTGCCACTAAGAGTTTCTCTGACATTGTCATGTGTGGAGAAATGATCGAGAGAGCAGTCAAGAATGGCCAGATAGGAGGCACTAGTCATTCCGACAATGAGGAAAGAGATGATATTAACATTGAAGGATCTTATCTAGCTAATCTGGGGACCAAACCTCATAAGGCATTCTGTCGCATCGATCCAATCCCAATGACATATGAGGAATTGCTCCCAATGCTAGTTGAGAGGAACCTTGTGACTCCAGTTCAATCCAAACCAAGAGAGACCCCATATCCTGAAGGCCATGATATTAACGCCATATGCAGCTATCATGTTGGGAGCTCAGGGCATACCACTGACAACGGCAAGACACTAAAGCACAAAATCCATAATATGATTTATTCAGGGGTATCCTAATACTAAGCCAGAGAAGTCATTGCATCAACCACTTGCATCCATAGAGATTGTTTTGTTTGAACTCGTTTTTGTTCTTTCTTCAATGTTTGCTTAAACATTTTTAATCTTTGATGACTGAAATGATGCTATCTTCTAAGGTTAAATAATTGAACAAATTTTAATCTTTAGTTCTTTGAATATCGAATGAATTACATATTCTTTTAATTCTTCAAGAATTATAAATTTTTGACATATGGCAAGATTAGACCTATTTTATCCTGTCTAAAACCCTAAAATAAAATCTCTCAATTTTTACCCGAAATAATTCCTGGTCATTACCAAATAACCAATTTTCGACATTCTATTTCTTTGAGACCTTGAAATATTCTTTTCGACCTTGAAACATTCCCTCTCTTTGAGACCTTGAAATATTCTTTCCACCTTGAAACACTGTATTTACTTTTTTGAGACACAAAAGTCATACCCATACCTTTCTTTGAGCCAATAAAGTCATCATTGTCTTCTTAGACGTAAAACCAACATTTTCTACCAATGAAACCTACAGACATTGAGTACAAGATGTTCACTTGAACATAAACCTTCCTACAAAGAAGATACAGTGTGGGGCATTTCGCATCAATTTTCTGAAGACGAGTATGAGCAATTGAGACATGTTGAGAGCAAGAAGCGAAGAAAAAATAGAATTCACTCAAAATAATTCTATCATGCATTAATTACTGTTTTCATTTAAATAAAAATTAATCTTGAAAATTAATCCCCTGGGGATACCTCTTCTGCAAGGACTTCTGTGTATGAGATGATGAACGGCTTTCTTTCTTTATCCCTTCACAAAAGGAGAAAATATATCCCTTGTGTCCCCTTTGAGCCTGAATGATATTTTCTTTTGATTCAACCCTAACCAAGGATCACCCTCCACACTGGGGGGCAATGTGAAGGAAATCTGAGTGAAGAAAATTGATCCAAATGAGATACCGAAAGGTGAACCAGACGCAGAGTGCAAAGATCAAACCAAAGAAAAAAAAACAAAGAGCAAAGAGAAAAATCAAAGCAAAAATCAAAGAAAAAGCAAAGAACAAAAGAGGACAAAGAACACAGACAAAGAGTCTCCTGACTTAAATGACGCATCAAGCTGTAAACTATGAGATGGATCAAGCACAATCATTTCAGAATCACTTCATTTGAAGATCATAGAACATTAAGAGAAAAACACATGTGAGCAGATTCAAATTGAGCAAGACAAAATCGAAGGCATCAGAATGAATTGATCCTTGGTTTCAATTACCCGTAAACACTTGTTTGGGCCTTTTATCCATTTCTTTCATAACCCTGAACCATGACCTACATTACGTGCCTTACAAGTCCCTTCTAATCATACATGGATTTCTAAGCGGAAGAGACTATCCTCATATTTCATCCCGCCTATCAGGATTAATATTTTACTTATAAAGATTTTCTAAAATCTTTAATGCATGATAGAGAAAAATAACAAAGGGGGGTTAAAGACGTAAAATTCTGAGTAACGTCTTGAAACCAAAGGAGGATTCGAGTTGAAAACCTGAAAGGGCGGCTCGAATATGAAGATTATCACATAGGAGACGATTGCTCAAATCCCTTGATGAGGCATCGCACAACCTGAATAAGAACATGAGAGTTGGGAGTCCGAGAACACTTTCAATAAATGAGTACAGAAGCTACTCCATCAGGCCAGTGAACATCAAATAAATGAGAACACTATACTTTTGACCAAAAATAACCACTTGAGACTTTTTATCCTTCCTTACTTAACCATTTCTCAAAGATAGCATTGATCTTGACACTTGTCAAATAGCTATAATTTATTGAAGGATTAAAAGTGTAATTAATTCTTTGATATCCAATGAACTCTTGTCCTATGATTTGTCAATTGTGAAACCTTAAAAGCGGCAATATTTTCAAAACTTTTGATTAAACATTTTTCAAAACTATTGATATTTTCAGACTTTTGAAAATAAAAGAAGAAGAAAAACATTTTCAAACAAGATAATCTCTCTGGAGGCATATCTTGGAATTCAAAAAAAATATATCTATCTGAAGCTCAAGATCGAAGCTGGGGCAAGAGAAAGCCAAATTGCTGGGGCAAAATTTGATGGAATAAACAAATGGTCTCAGGCCAAGGTTTGTAAGAGTACATTGGTGGAAATACGGACAAGTTGAATCAATGATAGAGTGAAGACTGCTCTCGCGATCATTCTCCTTCTAGATCGAGAAAAGTATACACATACATACATACATACATACATACATACACATACATACATGATACATAAATTTGCATCAAACATTTATCATCATGTGTATTAAAGACATTTTTCTCCTCGCTGGAGGACAAATTCAATAAAAAAATCAAATAAATTTCATCTTGACATCCAACATAACATCCAAGATAGTCAGTCATTAATACATCATTTTGATCTCTCAGGAAATCAAAGCTCAGAAATGACCAGATATCTCTAACTTGAAGAAGCAATGATTTGACTTCTTGAAGTCAACAATCAAGACATTTCCTCAACATACAGGAACAAGAAGACTATCTATCACCTTTAAGGTTTTTTATTGAAGCAAATTTCGTCTCATTTGAGACATTTTTCCTTTAAGATACAAAATTAGAATTTGTTTCACATTAAACAAAGTTGATCTCATTTTAGATCGTATTTATTTCAAAACAAATTTCGTCTCGCTTGAGACATTTTTCCACAAATTTTGAGAATTTTAAAACAAATTGCGTCTCGCTTGAGACATTTTTCCTTTGAGATACAAATTTTGAATTTGATTCACTAAAAACAAAATTAATCTCACCTTAGATTGTTGTTTCTTTCAAAACAAATTTCGTCTCGCTTGAGACCTTTTCCCTTTGAGATCCAAATTTCGAATTTGCTTCACATTAAACAAAGTTGATCTCACTTGAGATCGTTTTCTCAAAAACAAACTTTGTCTCGCTTGAGACAATTTCTCTAAAAACAAATTTTGTCTCATTCGAGACTATATCTTAAAGCAAATTTCGTCTCGCTTGAGACATCATTTTCTCTCATAATACAAATTTCAAGGTTGTTATACTTAAAGCAAAATTAATATCACTTGAGATTTTCAAAGCTGATTTGTCTCGTACGAGACAGTTTCCCCTTTTAAAAAATCCTGAAATTATTTCATTTGAAACAAAATAAACACTTTTGAAAACACCTTTGAGATTATTTCCATAAACAAAATCGACAATATTTGAATCTTTTAAAACGATTTTTTATCTCTTAAAGACAATTTCTTTTGAGGAAAAATCTTTGAGTTTGTTCCTCTTGAAAAAAATCTTCGAGTTTGTTCCTTTTGAATAAAAATCTTGGAGTTTGTTCCTTTGGAATAAAAATCTGTGAGTTGTTTCGTTTGAAAAAAATCTTTGAGTCTATTTACTTTGAAACAAAGTTTTGTCTCTCTTGAGACAATTTTGTGAAAAAAATCTTTGAGATTGTTTCTTTTGAAACAAAAATCTTTGAGTTTGTTTCTTTGGAAACAAAATTTTGTCTCTCTTAAGATAATTTCTTTTGAAACAAAAAAACCATTGAGTTTGTTTCCTTTGAAACAAAATTTTGTCTCTCGAGACAACTTCTTTTGAAAATACCCACCTTTGAGATCGTTTCTATTAAAACAAATTTTGTCTCGCATGAGACAGTTTCCTTTCAATGACATCTTTGAATCGTTTCCCTTCAAACGAATTTTGTCTCTTGAAACATTTTCTTTTAAAACAAGATCATCTCTGAGTTTATTTCTCTGGAAACAAGGTTTTATCCCTTAAAACAGTTTCTTTTGAAGAAAAATCTGAGTCTGTTTCTTTGGAAACAAAATTTTGTCTCACTAAGATACAATTTTCTGAAAAGCAAAGTTTTGTCTCTTATGACAATGTTTTTTTAAAAAAAAAAAAAATCATCATTGAATCTCTTTCTTTGGAAACAAAATTTTGTTTCTCTCGAGACAGTTTCTTTGAGAAAAATCTTTGAGTTTGTTTCTTTGGAAACAAATTTTACCATCATTTGAATCTGTTTTTCTTGAAACAAAACAAACAAAGTCTTTGAGTATGTTTTTCTTAAAACAAAAAAAACATCTTTGAGTTTGTTTCTCTCGAAACACTAATCTTTGAGATCAATTCCCTTTAAACGAATTTTGTCTCATTTGAGACAGTTTCCCTTTAAACGTCGTCTTTGAGTCGTTTCCCTTAAAACGAATTTTGTCTCTTTTGAGACAGTTGCTTTTAAAAAAATATATATCATCTTAGAGTTTATTTTTCTTGAAACAAATCTCTGGGTTTGTTTCTTTTGAAACAAATCTTTAATTTGGTTTCTCTTGAAACCGTGACTCCTAAAGATGGCCAGCCGTCCTCATCATGTAGGAACCGTGTCATCACCAGACCAGATCTCCTCATCACGTAGGATCCGTGACAACCATAGATAACCAGCCGTCCTCATCACGTAGGAACCGTGTTATCACCTTTAGATGGCCAGAACTCTTCATCACGTATGAGCCGTGTCATTCCCCAGATCAGATCTCCTCATCACGTAGGAGCCGTGTCAACCATAGATAATCAGTCGTCCCCATCACGTAGGAACCGAGTTATCACCCTTCCTAAAGATGGCCAAGAACTCTTCATCATGTATGAGCAGTGTCATCCCTCGACTAGATTTCCTCATCACGTAGGAACCATGTCACCCTTAGACGACAAGAACTCTTCATCACGTATGAGCAGTGGCGTCCCCAACAACCAACATTATCCAATTTATAGGAAAATGAAAGAGAACCAGACAAAAACGTGTTGTATTGTCGTCTTTGCCCTATTCTTGTTAACACAAGAATGTGCAAAGAGGGGCAGCTGTAGACACCCGTTTTTGTCCGGGTCTTTTTTGTATATTATTATTATTATTATTATTATTATTATTATTATTATTATTATTATTATTATTATTATTATTATTATTATTATTATTATTATTTATTAATTACATATTACAATTTTTGTAGGCCACTAAAGCCCAGATTACAGAAGGTCCATTCCCGGAGCCCAACTAGCTAAACCTAATGGCCCAGTACCCTGAACTAACCCAACCCATCAGATTAGGGTTTCAAACCCTAAAACAGATTAGGGTTTCAAACCCTAAAATCGATTAGGGTTTCAAACCCTAAAACAAATTAGGGTTTCAACCCTAATCCCCTCAATGCCCAGCCGCCTCATTTCTGGCCATTGGATCTGGACCCATCCAACGGTCCAGATCACACAAAGCTTAGGGTTTAAAACCCTAAAATATCATCAGCTCAGCCGTTTGGTCTCCCAGCCGCCGCGACTTCAACTCCTCAGCTTCCCAGCAGTGAGCCAATCACCGAGCCACCACTCCGATGGTCCAGCCGCCGACCCAACTGCTCCACTATCGTCATCTACAACAGAAACAATCAAACAGAAAATAAAACATCATCAACAGTGGACCAAATCACCCTCAAATCTAAAAACCCATTAAAGAAGTCCTAAATCCCTAAATATTTGGCTTTTGGTACTAACCCGAGCCTAGGAACATGATTCCTATCAAATGGAGATGATGATTCTCAGCAAAAAAAGACCATAAGAAAGAGACATGCAAGGACAGGGGATTCATTCGGGTTCAGAGACAAAAAAAAAAAAGAAGGAAAATACCAAGGAAAAAGAAAAACAGAGGGAAACGAAAGAAAAAGCAAACAACCTTGAGAGAAAAAAACTGAGAACCAAAAAATAGAGAAAGAAATATTCGTACCTGGATTCGGAGATCATCGGAAAGCCCAGAAGCCGGCGGCCTTTTCGCTTCTTTCAAAGGTAACCATCTAGATTTAGGAGGTTAGGGTTTATTCTAGGCCGATTAGGGTCGGTTTTCGAGTAGAGGGTGAGAGCGGAGGAGTTTTTGAGTCTTTTGGCTTCCTCCGGCGGCCGTGCGCTGCCATGCGCCACCGTCGGCCCCGCCGTGGGAGCCTTCGGCTGCCGTGGCCTTTTTTCGGTTGAGAGAGTTTCAGAGAACTCTGAAACTCTCTATCTCTCTTCTCTCTTTTCAAATGAAGCAAATGAAGGATGAGAAGAATTTAGCCCATGTTTTGGGCTTTTAATTCCCACCTGAAACGCGACCGTTTTGCCCTCAACCCCATCCGTGTTTTCGAGTTATGGTATAACTACACTTTTAGTCCTCCTAGCTTTGTAAACTTACCCGCGTGTTTTGGGTTTTTAGGGTCTAATGTCACTTTTGGTCCCTGATTCTTTATAACCGTATTATATAGTCAGTAAATGAAATTTATTTTATTTCGATTTCGAGCATTCATTTTTAGAACTTATATTTTAGTCCTATGATTGTATGATTACGATATTTTTGTTATGTTGAATTTTGGACATTATGTTTGTAATAGTTTCATTTTAGTCCTAAGTTCTTGTGTTGTGATATTTTGTGGATGTTTGAATTTAGCCATCATATTTGCAAATGTTCTATTTTGGTCACTGTCTAACATTTTATTTAATTACTTTTTGATCCTCCATGTTTCTGTGAAATTTCAATTTAGTCCTAAGCTTTACTTTTGGGTTATTTTCACTTCTAGTATTTGACTGTTTAATGTTTGTGATATGGCTCTAAATTATTTTTATTTTTTATTTAGTCCTTTAAATTTTGGTTAGTGCTATTTTGGTCCATTAACTTTCTGTTTTTTTTTGTTTAGCCTCCTAAGTTTCTGTTTATATTATTTTAGCCCCTTAAATGTTTTTTATATATTTATTTTGGTTTGTAATACTTACTAATTTGTATGTTAGTCATTTATGTATGGATGCGTATTTTGCTCATTAGTTAATTATTTGTATTGTGTAAATAATGTGTTTAATTTAATTTAATGTAAATCTTTGTATTTCCGATTACATTTATTTTCATTATATTTTTATCTATGTATGAAATATTCGATTATATTTTCAAGAGTACGTATGCGTAGAATGAGCGTGGAAAGTACCACTTGATCGAAGTGGTGTGATCCGATACGACATTTTAACGACATAGGAACTTGTAACAAGTTAAATATATTTTACTAATTAATTTGTGCAAATGATGCAATGTGTGTTATTTAAATAGTAATTTATTTTATTTTATGTAAATGTAAATTTCAAAATTTGCATTTGTATTCAATTCACGTTTTAGTTAATCAATTTATTTTTATGTAAACATCGTTTTATGGTTATATTCGGTTCATATTGTTTTTCATAATCAAAGATAGAATATTCTTTAACAATGAAAAATAGTTGAAATAGTTTTCCCGACGAAGGATTGCTAATTTCAAGATTTTTTATCGAGTTAAAGGATTTTCTTTAAATAGTTGATTCGAAGCAAATTAATAAATGTTCGATAAATGGATCATATTTTAATTTTATATTCGACTCATAAATTTTACCATTTACGACGATGTGTAAGCGACATAGTACCAAATTTGGGCGTTGTGGTGGTGCTTACCTTTCCCCACACGTAACCGACTTCCGAATCCATTTAAATGAATTTTTGGTAACGCGGACCGAATTTTGTCTTAAAAAATGATTTTTCTTAAAATTGTTTTTAAAAGATATTTTTAGGTATTCGACCTACCTAACCCAAAGGTCGATGGCGACTCTTTTCTATTTTTATTCAAATCAATTCCAAAATCACCAAATTTTTCCAAATTAAAGTCATAATTGTTTTTAAAAATAATATTGAATTGTTTTACAAAAAAAATGGTTATGACAGTTCCATTGGATTTCAGCTAGAAATTTTGTTACCTGAATTGCAGAATTAGTATCTAATTCTGTTAAACAGAAAAAAGTATATTTTATCATTCCATTTTGTTTTTCAAGATTTTCCAAAGATTTAGCAAGTGCTGATGAAAGTCAACTTATGGCCAAAGTGAATTTTGGTACGACGGTGTGTGCCTAGTGTAATTTGGATAAACTGGAATCAAATATTAAAAGAAATTAAATCATTAAAATTTAAAAAACATATAATAATCTATTTTGGGGTTGATTTATTGTTTTTTCAAGCATTTCCCCCTTCATTTTGGGTATTTGTATCTTACTTGTGTACGTACATTCAACAATGATTTATGAGTTTGAGAGTGAGAGAACATTGCGGATATTGGCGAAAAAAGATGTGGTGATGTTGGATCAGAAAAGTGAAAAGCAGTACAGCCAATTCCAGGCTGACCAGAAGCCTGAGACCACTTAAACATGGTCTATATTTGCTCTCTGTTTCCCCTGTTTTGGCGCAGACGTCCTTCTGTATATGGCTGGCTAGCAATTTTCCTGTTTTTCTTCGCTCATTATTGGCCGTGATGTGATCGAACCTCCAATGCTCTTGGTCCGGGTTTGTCACTACTTGTTGGAGTTTTTACTCACCCGAATTACCCAAAAAAAATAGCAATAATTTTTATTTCCAAATCTTGACGAGCTAAAATTAGAAAACCCACATCGAAGTTAATTGTAAATGAAAAGGATTTGGTTCATTCAAAATGTCAAACCTTCCTTATTCCCACATGTTGGATCAAACTAGTAATATATACATAATTTTTTTTATAATAATTTGGGGTAGAATGAATACCAATATTAATTAAGTTTGATTATTAAAAAATTACATTTGCTAAGCTGATGTTGCCCCCACTATATGTACCTCGCCGCTGCTGCCGATGCCTTCCATCATTAACCTACCTCAATAATGATTATGCCCACGTTCACGACTAATTCCACAATCACAAATTGTATGCTACAGCTCAACTAGGCAAATTACTTTTATATATGCCACAAAATAGTCTCACCATGTTTTGTATGATTTTAAAAATTATTAAAATCTTAGAGTAAACACATTTAGTTAGTTGGTCAAAGGTTATAAACTTATTATGAGCACTCTCATTTCTTTTTCTAGATTTCCTCTTTCCTTTTTAGGTAGGATAAGGATTAAATTTATGATTTGTCAAAAAAAAATTAAAATTTTAAAAAAAATTAAAAAAATTATTAACACAATAAAAAAGTTATAATTACTTTTTTTTCAAAATATTTAAAAAAAACTATATTTATATATATATTTCAAAAATTATTAATTTATTTTTAAAATATCAAAATGATCATCAAATCATTAAAAATAATCACATCAATACATTGAACTAATACGTTAATATTGTTACGATCAATGTTGGTTAAAGACCGAAACTAATACAACTAATAATTTTGGAAACAAAATTAATTCATTTTAAAAAATAGAAATAAAATTACTAATTTAGATATGTAATATTTCTAAAAGATGTCTTTAAAAGTTGTAATTGTTTGTTTGTTTGCTACTATGTGTATATACCTAAACATAATTTATATGATATTATTATTTGCACGTTATTAAATTAGACCATAAATGAATCAAGTCGAGCTTGAGTAGTGTTGAACTCGTATCGATTCAAAAAGTGTAAAATTAAGTTCATCTCGATTCGAAAATTCATGTGTTTAAAATTATCAAGTTTGACTAGTACTCAAAATAAAAAATTGAAGCTCGACACAAGCTCGAAAAAATTTGAACTCGAAGTATTCTTAGATTTAGGTCAAACCTAAACTTTAAGTACATGAAAGCCTTATATTGTAATATAAATGTTAATATTAATAATAATTTAATTTAAAAATCTAAAAATTTAATATATTATTTTTTTAGTTGTTCGCGAGCTTTTCGAATCGAGTATTAACTAGTTTCAACTCATTAAGAATTTGAGTGGAGTTCAAACTCAAATTGAATCTATTTGATTCGAGAGTTGATCAAACTTTAATCGAATCGATCTCGAGTAACTCACTTGTTTTTATTTATATCCCTAGATCAAATAGCAGAATAATCGAATAATAAAGTATTAAAAACAAATTCGAGTAGTTTCAATAGAAAAAAATAAGGGGGGGGGGGGAATTGATCGGGCATCTGTCCTCGTTAGTGCACTGAATAAAGTAAAGATGACAACTATTTGGTTTACAAACCTTTCAAATCCGTTCACCATGCTCTAAATTTGATTTGGTAGGTTCGGCCAAAAAGCTATTACAGGTTTTTACTCTTTTAGAGGTAAGGAAGCACAACAAATACAAATACCAAGGATATTTATAATACGCCTTCCTTCAAATTCCATCCTTTTTTTTTCTTCAAAGTGATACTTTTGTAGCTTCTTCTGACGAGTATGGTGAATGTTAGGTTTATGCGTAAGAAATTAAAAAAATATTAAATAAATTAACACAAATATATATATATATATATATAAATGAAAAATACAACAATAATTATAATAACATAAGAAGGGAGAAAAGTTTGGGCATCTTATAATTGACATTATAGCTTCCTAGCTGTCCACATTAAAGATATATATCAAATTAAAAGGTAAATTAAATGGCACGACACAATATACATCTTGACATAAAGCTGCCTGTTTATACGTCAGATTTGTTTATTTTGAATTGATGGAGCAAAAAAACAAGTCGACTCAGGAAAACGATCTGCTTTCTAGGAGCAAGAAGAAGATTAAATCGTCTGAGAACAACTCGGACGTTGGAATGAAAGAAGCTATGGAGATTGAAGAATCCCTTGTTCCCCACAACACTGTAAGGGACGTGAAAGTGGAGATGGACAAACCGTCATATCGGAATATGCTCGTGGGTAAAAGCATTATTAATGGATTCCAGGATTCAGATGAATTTGGTCCTACCAATGTGAATGATGGTTTGATTGCCGTTGTCGTTAAAGATTCCTGGCCGACGCTAGTTACTTCTGATAAGTTCAGGGCAAGTCTTCATGTCCGATGGTCCAATTGTCTGATCCTGAAGCTTCTTGGCAGATCTATTGGTTTTCGGGCTCTTGATGAGCGGCTTCGAAATTTATGGGCGCCAACGGCTGATTATGAATTGATTGATGTAGGGGACGGTTACTTCCTTTCTAAGTTCTCCTCTTAGAAGATCTCCGGTTCGTGCTGGAAGGAGGACCATGGATCATCTATATCCATTACTTACAGTTCGCAAATGGTTTGTTGATTTTCACCCGTCTACGACGACCATCGATTCTACTTCGGTTTGGGCCCGCTTTCCTAGTTTACCTGTGCATTATTACAACGAGTGTATGTTATTCGCTATGGAAAATTCTATTGGTCGTGCTTTGAAAGTTGATCAAAACACCAGTTATGCTTCTAAGGGAAGGTTCGCTCGAGTCTGAGTGGAGGTTGACTTCGGTAAGGCCCTGATTTCGAAAATTGAGAATGGAAGATGGTAACCTATAGAGTATGAAGGATTGCCGTTAATTTGCTTTAATTGTGGGAAGTTTGGTCACCGTGATTGTCCAGCACCAAAGGAAGCTGGAAATAACTCTGGGAGTGTGGTTAAGGACAAACCGGATGGAAGCTCGGTAGTAACGGTTGCCGATAAGGTCATATCGTTGGAGGAATCTGTGATTTCTGGCTCGTCAGACTTTGGTACCTGGATGATGTGTTAAAAAAGGGATATTTACAGAAAGAGTACTTCATATATTTCATATATCTAAAATAATGTTTACAAGGCTAAAGTATTTATATACAATCACACTAACTGTTACTAATCTAACTAACACACTAACAAATTAATAACATACTAACTAACTAAATAACTGACAGCTAACACTCCCCCTCAAGTTGGTGGTTAAAGATGTTAATTAACCCCAACTTGGAAATCAAATATCTATGTTGTTGAACTCCCAAAACTTTAGTTAAAATGTTTGCCCGCTGCTCTGTTGTCTTTACATGCTTGGTTTCAATCATTCATTCTTGAATTTTTTCTCGAACAAAATGACAATCAATCTCAACGTGCTTTGTCCTCTCATGAAAAATTGGGTTTGCTGCTATTTGAAGAGCAACCTTGTTGTCACACATCAAGTTTGTTGGTCATATATTTTTTAAACCAAGTTCACTCAATAAACTTGCCAGCCAAACTATTTCTGCAACAGTTATTGACATACTACGATATTCTGCCTCGGCTGATGATCTTGTGATAACTCCGTAAAAAGGTCATATTTGTGACATTTTCACTTAAGTTATTGACTGTCTAAGAGCCCATTTAGAATCATATAGATGTATTTAGGAGCATATAGTTGCATGTGGTGGAATTATGTTTGCCGCGACATTTTATTTTGCAATCAGTGCTGCTTTATGGGGAAGGTGTTTGTTTGGTGATGTGCAAGATTTGGGAGCAAGGAAAAGCAAAAACAAAATGATGTGACATAAGGAGATTGCAAAGAAGAATGCAAATGCCAAAACAGTTGGCATTTCGAGAACGATCAAAACGAAAGAAGATATTTTTAGAGCCAACTGTCCCTATCTTCACGTGATCTATACGCGTGGGAGACACCTGCCTGGAAGGGACCAGCGCTGCTGCAGCTGATCCTATTGGACATGCCTTGCTCCGCTGATCCTGTCGGGCCTCTACCTGCTGCAGCATGATCCTGTTGAGTACTCAGCCAACCACCCAAGTTGGACCATTGCCAGCTACCCAGGGGGATCATTGCTAGTTCTGCCCAACCCTCACGTGAATGAAGCATGATTTGGGGTATCCTAGAAATTTCAACACAAATTCCTAGGTTAATTATCCCCCTATAAGTAGAGGATGAAGCCACAATGGAAAAAAGACTTTACACACGCCGCCAATAGCAAAAAATTCAGAGAGAAAGTTCTCCACCAATCCTATTTACCGTGGCATTCATCCGTTGACAAGCTAGAGGGAGTGGAATTCTAGGCATCCGAGAGAAACTAGTTCGCTGGGACAGTTCGTGGTGGCCAAGGGAAGCTCCGACAGTGCACATCGAAGGCTTTTCCTCATTTCCTTTGCTCTTTGCTTTCATTATTTATCATTTGGGTTATAAGGAACAGATTAACTTGCTTTGTGATTGCTATATTCGAACCCCACCATGAACTAATCCTATTTGATGGGAGTTCATTTTGGATATTTAAGATTTGCTTTAATGAATGGTTGTTTTTGTATGTTATTATCTGTTTTGTTTATGGAGCTTAGTGCCTTAAGGTTATAGGAGCTATGAGAGTAGCCATTCCTTAGGAGATTACTTAGTGTTCGAGAGAATGTCTAGGTAGCACATCCTTAGTGTTCGAGAGAAACTAGGGAGGATCCACATAAGCAAGGGGTTCTAGATAGTAACTAGGCCTAATCCACCTTAGAGATAAGGATATGATTTCATTCGACTAAAAGAAGTTGTGCGTGAGCGATAGGTTATATGTTAATTCTGCTGCAAAAAGGTATTGCCGAGACATATTCTGTTATCTGATCCAATAGGATCACTGCAGGGGCTAACGCCAACCGGTTTTGCCAAGGCATCTTCAATCCGTTGAGTCCCTTAACTAGAGATAGCATAGGGAACCCTTAGTAGACTCTGTCGAGAAGATAAGACATAGAAGTAAGACCATTATGAGAAGTAGAATTAGATTTTCCTAAGTTACTCCTATCACTCATTCCCATAGTAGCTTTTCGTGTGAGGAAGTTAAAGTCCTAGTAATCAAATCCAGTAATTACATTTTATTTTACCTTTACATTTTTATTTGGTTGCACTCAATACAATATAATTTGCCACGACATTTGCATCCACTTTGCCTCAACATATCCATTTGCTATCACACTACCATCATTCCATTTCCATAACATCCATTTCACTTTGCCACAACATTCTCATTTGTACATACCATCACTAACTTTACTTAGGTGACATAGTAAAGAGCTTTGATTAAACTTATCAATTTCCTCCAATCCTTGTGGAGACGATACTCACTTATCACTGTATTACTTGTTCGATTGTGTATACTTGCACATATTTCTGCATTACTATTTAGTAATCACAAACATCGGGCAAGTTTTTGGTGCTGTTGCCGGGGATTGGAATATGGAAGTTAATTTGTTTTGTCATAGCATTTTATTTTACTTGTTTATTTTTTAGATATTTTTACTTTTATTTTCCTTATAATTTTCAGGTTTTTCTCGGTGTATGACCATAAAACATTCGAACGAGCCATTAGAACTAGTTGAACCTGAGATCGAGAGGTTTTTTAGGTAAAGAAGACATGCTTAACGTGCAAATATGTATTAAATCAGAAATCAAGGTATTGATCATGAGGATGATCCGAATGTCGGGGCAATTCAGATGCTGGGAATGCAACCAGACCTCGTGCCATTTGTGATCACTTAAACCCAATCTTAGATGACTTAAATCCTAGAATTGTGGCACCAAAAATCCAGGCAACCCACTTCGAGTTCAAACATGTCATGTTCAATATACTGAATTCCATAGGGAAATTTGGGGGTATGCCAAATGAAGATGCTAGACAACATATTCGTAACTTCTTGGAGGTGTGCGACTCTTTTCGTCAACAAGGAGTACATGAAGATGTATTGAAGTTAATGTTATTTCCATATTCTATGTGTGACCGAGCAAGGGATTGGTTGATTGGCGTTCCAGTGGGTTCAATGGAGTCTTGGAATGACCTGTACAAAAAATAATTTGCTACGGTATAATCCTCCAAACATTAATACCCAACTGAGGAATGACATCGCTTCTTTTTGTCAAGCTGATGACGAATCAATGTATGAATGTTGAGATCAGTATAAAGGATTGCTTCGCAAATGTTTGAATCACTATTTTCAAGATTAGACGCAAGTGGTGATAATCTATAATAGAGTAAATGCGCCCACGAGGATGATCCTAGATGCCTCGGCAAATAAGACATTACTTGACAAATCACCTGCAGAGGCATTTGACATTCTGGATAGGATTGCGAACAACGATTATCAATTTCCATCTACAAGGCTTGGACTTGGGCGAAATCACATGGAGCTTTCTAGTTGGACTCTAAGGATTCAGTGTCCGCCCAACTTGCTGCTATTGCCAATATGTTGAAGAATTTGCAAAGGCCAAGTGAGGTGAGAGAAGTAAATGCCAACCAATCAAGAATCCATGAGAGTGAGTGCCCAACCAATCAAGAATCCATAAACTATGTGGGCAACTACCAAGGCAACAACAACCCCTATTCTAACACATATAATCCTGGATGGCGTCAACATCCAAACTTTTCGTGGGAAAATCAATGAACCAACAATATTAATCAACCAGTTCGACAGTAGAATTTCAATGATTCCCAAGGTTTTCAAATGAATATGCCATGTCATAATTCTCACAAGAGAGAGTCATCTTCATCTAACACAAGTTCTTTGGAAGCCACAATGCAAGAGTTCATAGTAACTACGAAGACAATGCTGCAAGATCATGTGACCTCCATCAAAAACCAAGGAGCCCTGCTTCAGAGCCACAGTTTATCTCTGAGGGCATTGGAGGGTCAGGTTGGTCAAATTATCGCGGCATTACAAGAACGACGACCAGGACATCTGCCTAGTTACACTGAAGTCACAAAACCTCATGATAAAGAACAATGCAGTGTACTAACTCTACAGAGTGGTACTCAAATCAATATCTAAGACAAGTATAGGGGAAGATCGAAGAATGATTTACCCCCCTGAAACCGTGCAAGTTGATCAAGAATTGTCAGAAGAAATATCAGTAGAAAATGATAAGGATGAGGGTTCATCACGTAAAGTGACTGAGGGAGAAAATAAAAAAATGCCAAGGCAAACTCTGTTTCCACTCATTCAGTACAAGAAGTCATACCCCCACCTCATTTACCGCAGAGATTGAATAAGCATAACGAGGACATGCATTCAAGAAGTTTGTTGACATTCTTAGTCAACTTCATATCAATGTTCCTTTTTTGGAAGCTATGGAACAAATGCCGACATATGCTAAATTCCTCAAGGAGATTGTTACCAAGAAAAGAAAGGCTGAGCAGTACGAGACAATTGCCATGGTAAAAGAATATTGCTATTCCTTATGCAAGCTACTACAAAAAAGACATGATCCAGGCAATTTTATCATTCCATGTTCGATAGGAGACAAATATGTTGGAAAGGCACTATGTGACCTTGACTCAAGCGTGAACTTGATGCTTAAGTCAATTTTTGTAAAGCTTAGTATAGGAAATGCGAGACACACCTCTGTCATCTTGCAATTACCCGATCGTTCATATGTTCGCCCCGAAGGGCGAATCGAAGATGTCATTGTGCAGGTTGACAAATTCGTATTTCCAGTCGACTTTCTGATTTTGGACTGTAAGGTCGATGCCACAACACCCATAATCTTGGGGAGACTATTCCTAGCTACCGATCGCATTCTTATTGACTGCGAGAAGGGTGAGCTGACAATGAGAGTGGCTGAACAATGTGTCACTATGAATATCTTCCGATCTCTCAAATACATGGATGATTCTGAAGCATGCCAGAGCATTTTCGAAGTGAATTCATTTATAGCAGAAGAAGCAGATCAAGTTTACCATGGCATTTTCATTCATCTGGAAACTGATGAGAGGCTATTTGAAGACTCAAAGGCTGAAGATCCTAATGACTTTAATTTCGAGGAGCAGCAGACTAGCTTCCTCACAGATAGCCCAGGTACATGATTTGAACCTCTTAATTTTGAAGAATTTATTCCTCCTAAGCCCTCATTACAATATGCTCCTACCCTAGAGCTAAATAATTTACCATAAGATCTTAAATATGCTTATCTGGGTAGTAATAAAACTTTACCTGTGATTATTTCCTCTGCCCTTACTCCTAACCAAGAATGTAGTCTGCTAAGTGTTTTGTCATAGTAGAAGAAAACGTCAGGATTGACGACAACATATCTGAAGGGAATAAGTCCAACCATTTTCATACACAAAATCCTACTAGAAGAATGTCATGGAAAATCCATAGAACACGCAGCGAAGATTAAACCCAATCATGAAGCAAGTTGTTATGAAAAAAATTCTCAAGTGGCTTGACGTTGGAGTGATTTACCCAATTTCTTATAGTTCTTGGGTAAGTCACGTCCAATATGTGCAAAAAAAGGGAGACACGATCGTGGTGACAAGTGAAGAAAATGAGTTATTTCCAACACGTACTATCACCGGGTGGCGAATCTGCATGGACTACCGCAAACTCAACAAGGCCACCAAGAAAGATCACTTCTCTTTGCCGTTCATCGATCTAATGCTAGATCGACTAGCTGGAAAGGCATATTATTTCTTGGACGGATACTCGGGGTATAATTAAATTGCCATCGCACTAGAGGACCAAGAGAATATAACGTTCACGTGTCCCTATGACACTTATGCTTTTCGAAGAATGCTTTTTAGACTCTATAATGCCCCGACAACTTTTCAGCACTGCATGCAAGCCATATTTTCTGACATGGTTGAGGACTTTCTAGAAATCTTTATAGATAATTTTTCTGTTTCTAGAGATGACTTCGAAAAATGCCTCGACAATCTGGCAGTGGTACTCAAGCGATGTGAGGAGGCCGATCTCGTGCTGAATTGGGGAAAATGTCACTTCATGGTGACCGAAGGCATTGTTCTAGGCCATAAAATTTCTGAAAAGGGCATTGAAGTGGACAAAGCGAAGATCGAGGTGATTGAGAAATTACCCCCACTAACTTTTGTCAAGGGTATTAGGAGTTTCTTTGGACATGCTGGATTTTATAGACGATTCATCAAGGACTTCTCCACGATATCCAAGCCCTTGTGTACCATGCTTCAACAAAATTAGTCATCCGTGTTCGATCAAAATTGCCATGGTGCATTCAATGAGTTGAAACGAAGACTTATCTTTGTACATATCGTGGTTCCCCCATATTGGACGTCACCGTTCGAGTTAATGTGTGATGCAAGTGATTTTGTCGTGGGAGCTGTGCTTGGGCAACATAGAGGTAAAATTTTCCATGTTATATATTATGCTACCCGTACCTTGAATAAGGCACAATTGAACTATACTACCACTAAGAAAGAATTACTTGTCGTGGTATTTACATTTGACAAGTTTAGGCCATACTTGATAGGCACTAAAGTCATTGTTCACATTGATCACTCAGCTATAAAATACTTAGTGAACAAGAAAGATGCCAAGCCTAGACTCATTAGGTGGATATTACTACTGAAGGAATTTGACTTAGAGGTAATAGATAAGAAATGTACTGAGAATCATGTTGCAGATCATTTATCTAGGCTAGAGTACATTTCAGAATGCTATGACATTTTTGATATTAAAGAAGAATTTCCTGATGAGAAAATTTTCTATGCTACGATAATTCCTTGGTACGCTAGCCTTGTTAATTTTCTTGTTAGTGGTATTTTTCCTTATGAATTAAATAGCCAGGGTAAGAAGAAGTTTCAGCATAATGCCATGTTCTATTTTTGGGGCGAGCCGTATTTGTTTAAACAATGCGCCGATCAGATGATTCGATGATGTGTCCCTGAAGAGGAGCAACAAGACATTCTACACCATTGGCACACAACTCCCTGTGGAGGGTATTTTGGAGATGCGAGGACTGCTACTAAGGTCCTCCAATCAGGCTTCTATTGGCCATCACTTTTTAAGGATGCTCACGAGTTTTGCAAAGCATGCGATAGATGCCAGCGCACTGGAAACAGTTCCAGATGACACAAAATGCCATTGTAAAATATTTTGGAGATAGAGCTCTTTGACGTTTGGGGCATTGATTTCATGGGACCGTTCCCATATTCTTTTGGAGATTTATATTTTACTTATGGTGGATTATGTATCTAAGTGGATTGAAGAAATTGCCACATCGAGGAATGACTCTAAGACGATACTCAAATTCCTTCACAAGAACATCTTTACTCGATTTGGAGTACCAAGAGCCATCATCGGTGACGAGGGCACTCATTTTGACTACAAGTTAATTGCCAAGGCATTACAAAAATATGGAGTGCGACGTAAGATTGCCACGACATATCACCCACAAACCAATGGGCAAGCTAAAGTGTCCAATAGGGAAATCAAGCAAATCTTAGAGAATGTGGTGAACACTAGACGGAAGGACTGGTCCTTGAAACTAGACGAAGCGCTCTGGGCTTATCGGACGACATTTAAAACACCTATGGAAATGTCACCTTTTAAGATGGTATATGGAAAAGCCTGTCACCTACCCGTGGAGTTTGAACATAAGGCATACTGGGTGATCAAGAAGCTGAACTTCGACGCACAATTAGCTGGGGAGCAAAGGTTACTCGATTTGAATGAAATAGAAGAGTTTCGAGCACAAGCATATGAAAATGCCAAGCTTTTCAAGGAAAAAACAAGAAGTGGCATGACTGAATGCTTTTACCATGGCATTTTCATATTGGCCAGCAGGTGCTCTTGTTTAACTCAATGCTTAAGCTCTTCCCTAGGAAAATGAACTCACGATGGTCGGGACTATTTGAAGTACACCATGTTTACCCTCATGGCGCTGTGGATATCAAGAACATGGTTGACAGATCCATTTTCAAAGTCAATGGTCTGCGTCTGAAGGCTTATCAAGGAGTTCCGCCCATGTGTGACAAATCAACACTCCTCTTGCACGATATCAAAACTGGCCAAACATCTTAAAGATGCCGTTGCATTTTAGATTTACTCCTATGCATAAATAATACTTTACTTTGCTATCACTTTATTCTATCTTCTTTTTAGTGATTATTATTTTTTGTTGCAAGATCAAGTCCACACAACTGGCACATGAGGATTGTATGGTAAAAGTAATAAGAAATGGGCGGCAACAAGATAAAAAGAAGAGGGAAATCTTTTTCATTTTCACTTTTGCTTTAGGGTTTTTTTTACTTTTGTCATTTTCCCGCCCATACTGTCCGCTTTTTATGAGTACTATAAATGGTGCGGAAATATGTGCAAGTATACACAATCGAACAAGTAATACAATGATGAGTGAGTATCATCTCCATGGGGATTGGAGGAAATTTATAAGTTCAATCAAAGTGCTTTACTATGTCACCTAAGTAAAGTTAATGATGTTATTTTGCAAATGAAAATATTGTGGAAAAATGAATAGATGTTGTGGAAATTGTCTGATGGTGATATGGTAGTAAATTGAGATGTTATGGCAAATTGAATTGTGTTGAGTGCAATCAAATGAAAATGTAAAGGCAAAATAAATTGTAAATATTGGATTTGCTTATAAGGACTTTAGACTCCTCACACGACAAGCTACTATGGAAATGAGTGATAGGAGTTACTTAGGAAATTTAAGTCTACTTCTCAGAATGGTCTTACTTCTATGCCTTCTCTTCCCGACAGAGTTTACTAAGGGTACCCTATGCTATCTCTAGTAAGGAACTCGACAGATTGAAGATGCCTTGGCAAAACTGGTTGGCGTTAGCTACTGCAGGGATCCTATTGGTCCAGATAACATGATATGTCTCGACAATACCTTTTTGCGGCAGCATTAAAATCTAACCTATCAGTCATAGATAACTCCTTTTATTCGAATGAAATCCTAGCCTTATCTCTAAGGTGGATTAGGCCTAGTTACTATCTAGAACCCCTTGCTTAAGTGGTTCATCCCTAGTTTCTCTCGAACACTAAGGATGTGCTACCTAGACATTCTCTCGAACACTAAGTAATCTCCTAAGGTATGGCTACTCTCGTAGCTCCTACAACCTTAAGGCGCTAAGCTTCATAAACAAAACAAAATATAACATAGAAAAATAACCATTCATTAAAGCAAAACTTAAATATCCAAAATAAACTCCCACCAAATAGGATTAGTTCATGGTGGGGTTCAAAATAAGCAAGCACAAAGCAAGTTAATACGTTCCTTATAAAATATGAAAGCAAAGAGAAAAGAGTAGGAGGAAAAGCCTTCGACGTGCACTGCCAGAGCTTCCCTCGGCCATCACGAATTGTCCCAGCGATCTAGCTCCTTTCGGACGCCTAGTTCGCCACTTCCTCTAGCTTGTCAACGGAGGAATGCTACGGCAAAAACGATTGAAGAAAAAAAAGATCTTTTTCTCCGAATTTTTAGGCTCTTAGCGGCTGTCTAAAATTCTCCAAAGTCTCATCAAAAAGTCTGGCTTCATCTCCTATTTATAGGGGAGAATGAATCTAGGGTTTTGTGTTAAAATTACATTAGTACCCTAAATTTCATTCCTTTTATGTGAGAGTCAGTGCAAAGATGGTAAATGGCCCCTCCTTTATGGCTGATTACAGAAATCACATTTTATGTCATGATAGCTGGCTCTTACTAAAAATATTTTCTTTGACTTTTTCTGCCCAGAAATGCCGTCTGAGTTATCGCGACAATCACATTTTGCTCAGTAGTCTTATCATGTCATGGCAATTCCCTTTTGCTTATCATTGTTCCCAAATCCTGCACATCATCAAACAAAACACCTTCCCCATAAAGCAGCATTGATTACAAAATAAAAATGCCTCGGCAAACAGAATTCCAACACATGCAACTATATGCTCCTAAATGCATCTATATGATCCTATATGAGCTTTTTGACAGTCAATAACTTAAGTGAAAATGTCCCAAATATAACCTTTTTATGGAGTTATCACACCCCCTAACTTAAGCTATTGCTTGTCCTCAAGCAATGTATAATATTAAACAAAATAAAAATACCATGGCAAGTTCAGAAGCAAAATAGTTATATGGCCTAGTTCGCCACTTTCTCTAGCTTGTCAACGGAGGAATGCTATGGCAAAAACGATTGACGAAAAAAAAAAGATCTTTTTCTCCAAATTTTTAGGCTCTTGGCGGCTGTCTAAAATTCTCCAAAGTCTCATCAAAAAGTCTGGCTTCATTTCCTATTTATAGGGGAGAATGAATCTAGGGTTTTGTGTTAAAATTACATTAGTACCCTAAAGTTCATTCCTTTTATGTGAGAGTCAGTGCAAAGATGGTAAATGGCCCCTCCTTTATGGCTGATTATAGAAATCACATTTTATGTCATGACAGCTGGCTCTTACTAAAAATATTTTCTTTGACTTTTTCTGCCCAGAAATGCCGTCTGAGTTATCGAGACAATCACATTTTGCTCAGTAGTCTTATCATGTCATGGCAATTCCCTTTTGCTTATCATTGCTCCCAAATCCTGCACATCATCAAACAAAACACCTTCCCCATAAAGCAGCACTGATTACAAAATAAAAATGCCTCGGCAAACAGAATTCCAACACATGCAACTATATGCTCCTAAATGCATCTATATGATCCTATATGAGCTTTTTGACAGTCAATAACTTAAGTGAAAAGGTCCCAAATATAACCTTTTTATGGAGTTATCACACCCCCAAACTTAAGCTATTGCTTGTCCTCAAGCAATGGATAATATTAAGCAAAATAAAAATACCATGGCAAGTTCAGAAGCAAAATAGTTATATGGGATATAATTTCAGCCCTCAGAACATTTGGCTTCAACATGCTAGACTAGTTTAAGAAATCAAGTAATGTCCCCTAAGGCAAGATTCTTTGTGTGGGTGTGCGCGTGTTTGTATCCAATCCATGCTTAACAAACCTAAAAATTTTCTACGCAAGTTTTCTTGTTTTGCCACGACATTTACAATTTTTACTCCCACAATGTTTTCTTTTCCTTTTTGCTTTTTTTAACACTACTAGGAGGGGAGTCATCCCATCACACCTACCATCCCACACTTTAGGTGAAAGGGAGCAAACCTTCCACCCCCGAGCTAATAAGGTAGAGTCATCCCGTGACTACTTTCATTCACTCATATACCATAACTGCCATTTGTTTATTTGTAGTTTCCAGGAAATGCTATGGCATAGTGGAGTGTCCCT
This sequence comes from Hibiscus syriacus, assembly GCF_006381635.1. Classification (NCBI taxonomy): domain Eukaryota; kingdom Viridiplantae; phylum Streptophyta; class Magnoliopsida; order Malvales; family Malvaceae; genus Hibiscus; species Hibiscus syriacus. Next base: position 28,228 of record NW_024062804.1, on the reverse strand, counting down.
ATACAGATATGTCGAAGTATTTATTCACAACTTCATTTTTTCTTTTTTCTTTTTTTTTCCTCTTTTTTTATAAAGTGGGGTTTTCATCGTTTATGCCAAGACATGCAAGAGTTCTCTTATAAAAAAATTCTAAGTTCCTTAAGCATAAAAAACATACAATCATGTATTCAAAGGTTTCAAAGAAGCAAGTCAAAGAAGCAAGTCCTAGAGTTGGTTCTATCATTCTCAATAGTCATGTATATTCAATCCTAGCCATCAAGAATTCATCATCATCAGGCATCCTTAATTTATTCCAGAAAACCAAATCAACCGCTTACTAATGTCATGGCATATTCATTCTACTAATACTATCATGCAATGATTTAAGAGCCCTACCTCCCCCGAACTTGAGAGAATTATTGTCCTCAATGCTTACTAAAAACTAAGTAAAACTAAACTAAATACTATGAAATACAATGCAAGATACCTTGACTTTACGCTTGTGGTGGTGCGGTGATCGTGTGACGTGTCCGCTTCCAAAATTGAGTGGGGCTGGAGTGTTTAGAATCTGATGCTGGTACAGTTGAAAGTTGTATGTACCCTAACCTTGCAAAGAAAAATAAAATAGTCAATTAAAAAGAAGCGAAATAAACATTTATTTATGCACAGGAGTAATTTTAAAATGTCACGGCATCCTTAAGATACTGGGCCAGTATCAACTTCATGCAAAAAAAAATGCAGTCTTGTCATACAATGGTGAGACTCCTTGGTATGCCTTCAGGCGCTGGCCATTGACTTTAAAGACGGACTCATCATCCATGTTCTTGATATCCACAGCGCCATACGGGTAAACATGGTGGACTTCGAATGGTCCCGACCATCGTGACTTCAGTTTGCCAAGGAAGAGTTTAAGCCTAGAGTTAAACAAGAGCACTTTCTGTCCAACATGAAAATGCCGTGGCAAAATAATTTTGTCATGCCACTTCTTCGTTTTTTCCTTGTAGAGCTTGGCATTTTCATATGCTTGTGCTCGAAACTCTTCCGTCTCATTCAGATCGAGCAACCGTTTCTCCCCAGCTAATTATGCGTCGAAGTTCAGCTTCTTGATTGCCCAGTATGCCTTATGTTCTAGCTCAACTGGCAGGGTGGCAGGTGTAACACCCCCAACCCGTACCCGACCCGGATACGAGTCCGAGATGTCACATTGACTTTTCAACTTTGACACTTAAAGAAAACAGGGAAATTTTAAACTTTCATTAAAACAAAATACGTTAATTTACATAAAAGAGACCACAAAATACAAAATTGATCAGAGCATTCGTAATTAACAACTTATTACATGCCACCACTCTATACACAACCAAAATACCTACTTTATCAATTACTTCTGATCTGATCTTTTAGTAGTGATATTGTCCTTGCCACTTCTATTACTGCTCTTCTTGTTTCTTGGTACCTACGTGTAAATCACTTACACGCTAAGTCATAGACTTAGCGAGGCATAACATAAATATATGTATACACATGTATAACAATGAATTTATGAACATGTATTCTTATCATTGATCAGGACATTTCAACTTTCATGTATCTATTACACTATAACATATATGATGATAACATGTACACATAACACATACATTCTCATGTTAATTTCACTTTAATTTATCTTTGGATTGCCCATGTACATTATTGAGAACAAAAGGTACGCGAGTACACTAAAGTTGTGCACAATGCTGCCACCACAGCTCGAATAAAATCCCACTAAGGGCACTGAATATTTGTCCCGAAAGACCATTATGTCCCGAAGGACCACTATGTCCCGAAGGACCGTTGATAATCCCTCAACTCTTGGCACGCCAATTATACCTACAGCTCTCATATTAAATAACATGGGCTTAATTATAATTACATTTCTCATTTCATATCTATTTCATCACTGTCCATGTAAACACATAAGTCACTTCATATGATCATTTCCATTATTTTCACATACCTGGAAGGATTCTTTGATAATTGCATTCATTCATATAATATCATGTTAAATCATGAATGAAAAATGCATGGAATCACTATAACGTTAACACACATATATATATGCATGTGCATGAATATGGAATCATAAATTCAATGATAAGAGATAAACTTATCACAAGTCTTATCTCAATTCTATTTCATCTAGGATATGCACTCACCTTAGCCTTGCTTTGACTCGATTCTAATCTTTTGATTGTTCCGGAATGAGATTATGTTCTAAATCTACATAGTAATACATTGATACATATCAGTATACTAATTGATATATTCTAAACTATCACTCCTTAGGCTAAAAGAAAGCTATTTTCATCTTTTAATGAAGGTATGCATCGATGCACTACACCATGTATCGATGTATCCCTTGACGGGTGCATCGATGCACTATCTATGCATCGGTACATAAATCACATTCGATGTTTGTATTTTAAGCGGGTGCATCGATGCACTACTTGTGCATCGATACACTGATCGCATTCGATGTTTTTATTTTAAAAGAGTGCATCGATACACTTCAGGTGCATCGATACACCTTGAACAATTTCTGGGATTTTACCTTTGATGCATCGGTACACATTGAATGTGCATCGATGCACATAGCCCAGAAATGTTATTTTAGCTCGAAAATCTCTTCATAATCTTCTCAACACTTTATATTTCCCATCTTTTTATATCCTTAACTTGTATACATCTACTTAAACTAATTAATACCCATTCAATACCTCTTAAACTTAAAAATTCAATCCTCCGCGTAGATTTCAAGAATCTCCCTCAATTTCTAACATGTTCTAAATCTAATTCTAACACTTCGTAAGTCTTAATTAAGTCGACGACAAGTCAAATTCAACCTCTAATTTAAAATATGAACTCTATTTTAAAATTCTTCCTACACCCTTCATCTTATTGCTTTAAAGCAAATTAAGCTTTCCTTAAGCTTAATTAGCATCTAAGGAGCAAAACCAAACTTAAATTTCAGCAAACAATTAACTCATAAGAAATCTCACCTTTGTTTTGACTTCTTCACGTGTGGAGAAAGAAGAGAAGAAGAGAACTCTGGAACCTTGTAACATCCTCAATACCGGGTTAATGATTAAATTGTAAAGTTTCAGAATTTGGTGACTAGAGTAGAACCATGGATTAGTTCAATGATTTATTTGGAAATAAATCATAAAAGTTGTTAGTAATTATAAGATGAATTGAAGGGCAAAAAGGTCATTTGGCAAGGAAGATTTTTTATTTTCCTTATAAGATAAGGAAATCATGTGGGAAGAGAGAAAAGGTTTCAGAGTTCTCTTATCTTCTTCCTTCTTCATACGTGAAGGCTTGACTCAAAGGTGAGTTTCTTGGTTTGTTGATTAATTATTGATTTTAAGGTTGAGTTATGATCATTAGATGATAATTAAGCTTAAGGAAAGCTTAATTTGTTCTAAAACAACAAGATTAAAGATATAGAAGAGATTAAAGAAAATGAGTTTTTAGATGAATTTCTGGAAAAGAGTTAATAAGTGAAATTTGAGAAGGAATTTGACTTGTCATCACTAAGAATAAGAGATATATGAAGTTAGAAATGATTAATAACAAAGTTGAAAGTTTAGTAAGATTATTAAATTTTAAGAATCATGATGATATATGGAAGATAAAGATGGTTTATATGGATATAAGTTGGTTTAAGTAATGGTAGTTGAATTTAATGATATAATAGGGTCTTCAAATAGAAGAATTGAATGCAGAATTGATGATTTTTGGGCTTAAAATGCAAATTCTGGGCAATGTGTATCGATGCACATATGCACATTGAATGTGCATCGATGCACTCTTTAAAGAAGAAACATCGAATGCAATTGGTGCATCGATGCATAAGGAGTACATCGATGCATCCCCTTAAAATGAAAACATCGAAGGTGATTTGTGTATCGATGCATGGGTAGTGCATCGATGCACATGTTAAAGAATGCATCGATGCACTGTAGAATACATATTTAAAGAAGATTTAAGGTCGTGTTCTTAGTTAAATGATGATATAAAACGAATTTGGTTATTATAAGGTAGTTAGAGATGGATTCATGAGGTTGAGTGACGAAAATGGATGTTATTTTCTACGTGATTAGTGACATTATATGAAATTTCAGAAATGTTCAAAGGAAAATGCATAATGGAAGGAGAGAAAAGACATATATGGATTAAAGTTACTAGTTACTGTTTATATGATAAGTGACAATAGATGGATATATAAAGGAAAAAGGTAGTTGAAGAACTAAAGGAATGAAAGATTAAGTAAAGGAAGTAGCATGAGAACATTAGAAGATATGTTCTTATTGATATGTTCAGTGAAAATTCGAGGACGAATTTTCTTTAAAGGAGGGGAGATTTGTAATATCCTCAATACCGGGTTAGTGATCAAATTATAAAGTTTCAGAATTTGGTGACTAGAGTAGAACCATGGATTAGTTCAATGATTTATTTGGAAATAAATCATAAAAGTTGTTAGTAATTATAAGATGAATTGAAGGGAAAAAGGGTCATTTGGCAAGGCAGATTTTTTATTTTCCTTATAAGATAAGGAAATCACGTGGGAAGAGAGAAAAGGTTCCAGAGTTCTCTTCTCTTCTCTTCTTCCTTCTTCATATGTGAAGGCTTAACTCAAAGGTGAGTTTATTGGTTTGTTGATTAATTATTGATTTTAAGGTTGGGTTATGATCATTAGATGATAATTAAGATTAAGGAAAGCTTAATTTGTTCTAAAACAACAAGATGAAAGATATATAAGAGATTAAAGAAAATGAGTTTTTAGATGAATTTCTAGAAAAGAGTTAATAAGTGAAATTTGAGAAGGAATTTGACTTGTCATCACTAAGAATAAGAGATATATAAAGTTAGAAAGGATTAATAACAAAGTTCAAAGTTTAGTAAGATTCTTAAATTTTAAGAATCATGATGAGATATGGAAGATAAAGATGGTTTATATGGATATAAGTTGGTTTAAGTAATGGTAGTTGAATTCAATGATATAATAGGGGCTTTAAATAAAAGAATTGAATGAAGAATTGATGATTTTCGGGCTTAAAATGCAAATTCTGGTCAAGGTGTATCGATGCACATTGAATGTGCATCGATGCACATTGAATGTGCATCGATGCACTCTTTAAAGAAGAAACATCGAATGCAATTGGTGCATCGATGCATAAGGAGTGCATCGACGCATCCCCTTAAAATGAAAACATCGAAGGTGATTTGTGTATCGATGCATGGGTAGTGCATCGATGCACATGTTAAAGAATGCATCGATGCACTTCAAGGGGAAATAAAAATAAATCTTTCTTTCATTCTAAGAAATGATAGATTAAAGTAGATCAATTGGATAATGATAAGTAACAGTACATGATTATGTAGATATCGAGCACGAACAAGTTCCAGGATGACTATCAAGTTAAGATTCGATCGAAAGAAAGGAAATCATAAAAGTGGATTGGAACTTAGTGATGCCCAGGTGAGTGCATATTAGTTAGTCTATGGCACTGAATGGAAACAAGACTTGCGACAAGTCTATTTCCTATATTAGAATGCATGAATATATGATTATACGTATATGAATGACATGAATTGTATGTATGCATGATTATATGTGTTAACATGCTTTTGAATGTAATGATATAAGAAGTATGTGCTATGTGACTGCATGAGAAAGATATGAGCCATATGATATGATATATGTGAACATGAGAAAACAAGGTGTAAGACATGAACTATGTAGATAATAAAGATTTAAGTAATAACAAGAGAAAGTGGTATACACTTGGTGGTATAAATACCCAGAATTATATGGACATGTAATATAGGTTAGGTAATGAGGAATTATGGGTCTATATGACTAGGAGAAGATATAAGAACCATGGGTAAAATATATAATAAGTGTACACAAACTCTAGGGAATGTTATAAGTGGAAGGGAACTATATGACATATAGTATATTGTAGGGCAATGATTTATGTGAAATATGATAACCAAGTATAAGTTATGTAAGTTAGATTCTATGTAACTAATATGACAGACTCATATAATTAAATGAAGACTGAAATAAGTTGATTAACATTGATGTATAAATATGATAGAAAATGAGAATCAGATGTAACTAAGAAACACTGGCATAAGTTATTATACTAACATTTAATAGTAGTTATATAAGAATTATATAGGAAATTATATGTGAATATAGGTTTAGATAATAAAATATGTGAGGTTGAATTAAGTAAATATATAGAATTAGTATAAACTTTGTATGTTGTAAGGGATTATGCAAATCGGTAAGATAAGTTATATGGTATTAATATAAGGGTATATGCATAAAATTATATGAGATGAGTTGTGAAGCTATGTGATATGCTATGAGAAATGACACATGTGAATACATGAGCTTATATGAATTAGTGATGTGAATGTATATGTGAATATAAGTAATATGAGCTACGTGCTTATGAGATATGAATATTGAACATGAGTTATATGAAAATAAGTTAAGTAATTACATGTGCAAATGGAAATGTTATGTGAAAAGCTATGTGGCTATGTGAAGATGTGTAATGGTATAAAAGATAATACTCATGTTATGTGATATGAGAGCTAGGGGTATAGTTGGCATGCCAAGAGTCGAGGGAAACAGTGGTCCTTCGGGACATAGTGGTTCTTCGGAACAATCAGTGTTCCTTCGGGACATAGTGGCCCTTCGGGACAAATATTCAATGCCCCTTGAGGGAATTATACGAGCTGTGGTGACAGCATAGTGCACAACCTCTATGTACTTGCATATCTTTAGTTCTCACATGTGTACATGGCCTAATAAAGAGATAATATAAATAAACTGGATATGATGATATGTTTGTTTCCTTGTGAAATGTTATGTGTGATATATGATTGTACAAATGGTAATTATAAGATCATATGATAAAGGAATCTATGATAGTGATAAAAATGAAGATGATGATAGTGCTTGATTGTATATATTATATGATATAAGTGAGTACATGTTAAGATATATGATATGAACATGAGAGATTATATAAACAAGAGAATAAGAGATATGAATGATAACGACATGTATGTATGTATATAGTGTATTTGTTACATGAATAAGAATATGAGTGATATGCTATTATAGTGGTAATTATTCATGCATGATTACAAGTTATAGTTTACATTATATGTTTATTTCCTCACTAAGTCATAGACTTAGCGTGTGATTGTTTCATACGTAGGTTATAGAAGCGAGAAGAGAATCGAAGAAGAGCAAGACAGGTCAGCATCTCCCTTACAAAAATTTCAGATCAGAAAATAGATGATTTAAATGTGTTTGGTTATTTTGAATATAGTTGGCATGTACTAATTGATTGAGTTAAATATGCTCTGATCAATTTTGGTTATTGTGGTCAATTTATGTAAATAAACCGCTTTTACTTTAATGAAAGTTTTAAATTTTCTTTGAATTTTTGTCAAAAGTCAAAGTTTAAAAAGTCAATGTGACACTTCAGACTCGTATTCAGGTCGGGTACAGGTCTGAGGGTGTTACAAACCTTGTGTTTTTCTTCATTCTTTTCCACGTGTAGCTAATATATATATCTCTTCTTTAATTATTTCCTTGCAAATGACCATTTTATCATTCAATTCCATCTTCCTTACAATTTAACCCTATACCAAATTACAATACTATTCAATTATTCTGCTTTAATTACCAAAATTCTGAAGTTTTACAATTTAGTCACTAACCCGGTATTGAGGCTGTTACAACAGGCTTTTCCAAATACCATCTTGAAGGGTGACATTCCCAAAGGTGTTTTAAATGTCGTCCGGTATGTGCAGAGCACTTCATCGAGTTTTGGGGACTAGTCTTTCCTTCAGGGGTTCACCACCTTCTCAAGAATCTGCTTGTCATCACGATTGGACACTTCGGCTTGCCCATTTGTTTGTGGGTGATATGCCGTGGCAATTTTATGTCGCACTCCGTATTTCTGTAATACCTTGGCAATTAGCTTGTTGTCAAAGTTGGTGCCCTCATCACTAATAATGGCTCTTGGTACTCCAAATCGAGTGAAAATGTTCTTGTGAAGAAACTTGAGCACTATCTTCGAGTCATTCCTTGGTGTTGCAATCGCTTCAACCCACTTGGATACGTAGTCCACCGCAAGTAAAATGTATAATTTTTCAAAAGAATATGAGAACAGTCCCATAAAATCGATGCCCCAAACATCGAATAACTCTATCTCCAAAATATTTTGTAGCGACATTTCGTGTCGTCTGGAAATGTTCCCAGTACACTGGCATCTGTTGCATGCCTTGCGAAATTCGTGGGCATCCTTAAATAGAAATGGGCAGTAGAAGCCTGATTGGAGAACCTTGGCAACAGTCCTCGCACCTCCAAAATACCCTCCACAGGATGTTGCTCCTCTTCGGGGACACATCGAATTATTTGATCGGCACATTGCTTGAACAAGTTTGGCTCGTCCCAAAAATAGAACTTGGCATCATGCAAAAACCTCTTTTTGCCCAGGCTGTTCAATTCATATGAAAAAAAAACACTAACAAGAAAATTAACGAGGTCAACGTACCACATAATTGTTGTGGCATATAAAATTTTCTCGTCAGGGAATTCTTCTTTAATATAAAAAATGTCATGGCATTCAGAAATGTTTTCTAGCCTAGATAAATGGTCTGCAACCTGGTTCTCTGTACCTTTCCTATCAACTACCTCTAAGTCGAACTCTTGCAATAGTAATATCCACCTAATGAGTCTAGACTTGGCATCTTTCTTGTTCACTAAGTATTTTATAGCTGTGTGATCGGTGTGAACTATGACTTTGGTGTCTATCAAGTATGGCCTAAACTTGTCAAGTGCAAATACCATGTCAAGTAATTCTTTCTCAGTGGTGATATAGTTTAATTGTGCCTCATTCAAGGTACGACTAGAATAATATATAACATGAAAGATTTTACCTCTACGTTGCCCAAGCACAGCTCCCACGGCAAAATCACTTGCATCACACATTAGTTCGACATGCCGTCCAATCTGGGGGAACTACGATCGGTGCAGAGATAAGTCTTTACTTCAGCTCTTCAAATACGCCATGGCATTTTTGATCGAATACAAACGGTTGGTTCTGTTGCAGCAAGGTGCACAAGGGCTTGGATATTGTGGAGAAGTCCTTGATGAATCGTCTATAAAATCCAGCATGTCCAAGGAAACTCCGAATACCCTTAACAGAAGTTGGTGGCGATAGCTTATCGATCACCTCGATCTTGGCCTTGTCAACCTCAATGCCCTTTGCAGAAATCTTATGGCCTAGAACAATGCCTTCGGTCACCATGAAGTGGCATTTTTCCCAGTTCAGCACGAGATCAGCCTCCTGACATCACTTTAGTACCTTTGCCAAATTACCGAGGCATTTTTGAAAATCATCTCCAGAAACAGAAAAATCATCCATGAAAATTTCCAGGAAATCCTCAACCATGTCAGAAAATATGGTTTGCATGCAGCGCTGAAAAGTTACCGGGGCATTAAAAGTCCAAAAGGCATTCTTCGAAAAGCATACGTGTCTTAAGGACACATAAATGTTGTCTTCTCTTGGTCCTCCGGTGCGATGGCAATTTGATTATACCTCGAGTATCCATACAAGAAACAATAAAATGCCTTGCCAACAAGTCAATCCAGCATTTGATCGATGAACGACAAAGGGAAATGATCATTCTTGGTGGCCTTGTTGAGCTTGCAGTAGTCCATGCAGATTCGCCACCCGGTGACTGTGTGTGTAGGTAGCAACTCGTTGTTTTCTCTTGTCACCACGGTCGTGCCTCCCTTTTTTGGCATACATTGGATGGGGTTCACCCAAGAGCTATCCGAAATAGGGTAAATCACTCCAGCATCAAGCTATTTGAGAATCTCTTTCATCACAACTTGCTTCATTATTGGGTTCAATCTTCGTTGTTGCTCTATGGATTTGCCATGGCATTCCTCAAGCAGGATTTTGTGTATGCAAATAGTTGGAATTATTCCCTTCAGATCTATCATCGTCCATCCTAATGCTTTCTTATGTTGTGACAAAACACTTAGCAAACTAGATTCTTGGTTAGGAGTAAGGGAAGAGGAAATAATCACAGGCAAAAGTTTCATTACTACCCAGATAAGCATATTTAAGATGTTGTGGCAAATTCTTAAGTTATAGGGTAGAGCATGCTGTAATGAGGTCTTGGAATGAACAAATTCATCAAAATTCAAAGGTTCAAACGCGTACCTGGGCTAGCTTTGAGGAAGCTAGCATGTTTTTCATCGATAGTAAAATCATTAGGCTCTTCAGCCTTTAAGTTATCGAATAGCCTCTCATCAGGACTTAGCTGAATGAAGTTGTCATGGCAAAATTGATATGCTTCTCTTGCGATTACTGTATCCACTTTTAAAATACTCTGGCATTCTTCAGAATCATCCATGTACTTGAGGGATCGGAAGACATTCACAGTGACATGTTGAGCAGCCGCTCTCATGGTCAACTCACCCCTCTCGTAGTCGATGAGAATACGACCGGTAGCTAGGAAGGGTCTCCCCAAGATAATGGGTGTTGTGGCATCGACCTCACAGTCGTCCAGAATCAGAAAATCAACAGGAAAAACGAACTTGTCAACCCGTACGATGACATCTTCAATTCGCCCTTCAGGACGCATATGTGAACGATCAACTAATTGTAAGATGACGGATGTGGGTCTCACATTTCCTATCCCAAGCTTTACAAAAATTGACTTAGGCATCAAGTTCACACTTGAGCCAAGGTCACATAATACCTTCCCAACAAATTTATCTCCTATCGAACATGGGATGATAAAACTGCCTTGATCATATCTCTTCGGTGGCAGCTTGCTTAAGGATGAGTAAAATTCTTTTGTCGTGGCAATTGTCTCATACTGCTCAACCTTTCTTTTCTTGGTCACAATCTCCTTGAGAAACTTAGCATATGTAGGTATTTGTTCTATAGCCTCCAGAAAAGGAACATTGATTTGAAGTTGACTCAGAATGTCAATAAACTTTCTAAATTGAATATCCTCGTTATGCTTTTTCAGTCTTTGCGAAAAATGAGGTGAGGGTCTGGCTTCCTGTACTGACGGGGTGGGAACAGAATTTTCCTTGGCATTTTTGTTTGCTCCCTCAGTCACTTTACTTAATGAACTCTCATCCTTATCCTCTTCCTCTGGTGCTTCTTCTATCAATTCTTGATCACTTGTACAGTCTCAGGGGGTGAATTATCCTTCGATCTTCCCTCAAACTTGTCTTCGACATTAATTCGTATACCACTTCGTAGAGTTAGCACACTACAATGCTCTTTTCCATGAGGTTTTGTGACTTCAGTGTCACTCGGCAGATGTCTTGGTTGTCGTTCTTGTAATACCGCGACAATTTGACCAACTTGATTCTCCAATATCCTCAGCGACGAACTGTGGCTCTGAAGCATAGCCCCTTGGTTTTTTATGGATGTTGCATGGTCTTGCAGCATTGTCTTCATTGTTGCTATGAACTCTTGCATTGTGGCCTCCAAAGAATTGATGTTAGATGAAGATGGTCCTCCCTTGTTGGAATTATGCCAAGGCATATTCGATTGAAATCCCTGGGAGTCATTGAAATTCTGTTACCGCACTAGTTGATTAGCATTGTTGGTTCCTTAGTTTCCCCACAAAAAGTTTCGATGTTGACGCCATCCAGGATTATATGTGTTAGAATAGGGGTTGTTGTTACCTCGGTTAAAGTTACCTACATAATTGATGGATTCTTGATTGGTCTGGCAGTCACTCTCATTGTGATTGTCGTGGCATAATAAACATGTTGAATGGGTTGCCTTTACTTCTCTCACCTCGCTTGGTCTTTGCAAATTCTTCAGCATATTGGTGAGTTGGGCGGACACTAAATCCTTAGTGTCTAGCTCGAAAGCTCCATGTGATTTTCGCCCAAGTCCAAGCCTTATGGATGGAAACTGATAATCATTGGTGGTAATTCTATCCAGAATGTCAAATACCTCTGCTGGTGATTTGTCAAGTAAGTTCCCATTTTCCAAGGCATCTAGCATCATCCTCGTGGGTGCATTAACTCCATATGTAGAACATCACCACTTGCGTCTAATCTTGAAAACCATGATTCAAACATTTACGAAGCAATCCTTTGTATCGATCCCAGCACTCATACATCGACTCGTCATCAGCTTGACGAAAAGAAGCAATGTCGTTCCTCAGTTGGGTGTTCATGTTAGGAGAATTATACCGCAGTTAAATTTTTTGCACAGATCAGTCCACGACTCCATTGAACCCACTAGAACACCACTCAACCAAGCTCTTGCTCGATCACGTGGGGAAAATGGAAATAACTTTAATTTCAGAACATCATCGTGCACTCCTTGTTAGAGAAAAGAATCACACACCTCCAAGAAGGTACGAATATGTTGCCTGGCATCTTCATTTGGCATGCCCTCGAATTACCCTCTGGAATTCAAGATATTGAACATGACATGTTTGAGCTCGAAATGGGGTGTCATAATTTCTGGTGCCACTATTCCAGGATTTAAGTCATCTAAGATCGGGTTTAAGTGATCACGAATGGCACGAGGTCGGGTTGCATTCCCAGCATTTAGATTTGCCTCGACATTCTGATCTTCCTCATAACCAATGCCTTGATTTCCTATTTGATACATATTTTCATGTTGAACACGTCTTCTTTGCCTAAAAAGCCTCTCGATCTCAGGTTCAACAGGTTCTAATGGCTCGTTTGAATGTCTTCTGGTCATACACTGCGAAAAACCTGAAATAGATAAAGAAAATAAAAAGTAAAGCTATTTAAAAAAATAAAATAAAAATGCTTTGACAAAACAAATTAATTCCAGTTGCCAATCCACGACAACGACGCCAAAAACTTGTCCACTTTTTGTGAGTACTATAAATGGTGCGGAAATATGTGCAAGTATACACAATTGAACAAGTAATACAGTGATGAGTGAGTATCGTCTCCACATGGATTGGAGAAAATTTATAAGTTCAATCAAAGCACTTTACTATGTCACCTAAGTAAAGTTAGTGATATTATTTGCAAATGAAAATGTTGTGGCAAAATGAATGGATGTTGTGGAAATTGTCTGATGGTGATATGGTAGTAAATTGAGATGTTATGGAAAATTGAATTGTGTTGAGTGCAATCAAATGAAAATGTAAAGGTAAAATAAATTGTAAATATTGTATTTGCTTATAAGGACTTTAGACTCCTCACACGACAAGCTACTATGGGAATGAGTGATAGGAGTTACTTAGGAAATTTAAGTATACTTCTCAGAATGGTCTTACTTCTATGCCTTCTCTGTCCGACAGAGTTTACTAAGGGTACCCTATGCTATCTCTAGTAAGGAACTCAACAGATTGAAGATGCCTTGGCAAAACTGGTTGGCGTTAGCTACTGCAGGGATCCTATTGGTCCAGATAACAAGATATGTCTCGACAATACCTTTTTGCGGTAACATTAACATCTAACCTATCGCTCATACACAACTCCTTTTAGTCGAAGGAAATCCTAGCCTTATCTCTAAGGTGGATTAGGCCTAGTTACTATCTAGAACCCATTGCTTATATGGTTCCTCCCTAGTTTCTCTCGAACACTAAAGATGTGCTACCTAGACATTATCTCGAACACTAAGTAATCTCCTAAGATACGGCTACTCTCGTAGCTGCTACAACCTTAAGAAGCTAAGCTTCATAAACAAAACATAATATAACATAGAAAAATAAGCATTCATTAAAGCAAAACTTAAATATCCAAAATAAACTCCCACCAAATAGGGTTAGTTCATGGTGGGGTTCGAAATAAGCAAGCACAAAGTAAGTTAATATGTTCCTTACAACCCAAAAGATAAAATATGAAAGCAAAGAGCAAAGGGTAAGAGGAAAAGCCTTCGACGTGCACTGCCGGAGCTTCCCTCGGCCACCACGAACTGTCCCAGCGATCTAGCTCCTCTCAGACGCCTAGTTCGCCACTCCTTCTAGCTTGTTAACGGAGGAATGCCACGGTAAAAACGATTGACGAAAAAAAGAGAGATATTTTTCTCCGAATTTTTAGGCTCTTGGCAGCTGTCTAAAATTCTCCAAAGTCTCCTCAAAAAGTCTGGCTTCATCTCCTATTTATAGGGGAGAATGAACCTAGGGTTTTGTAATAAAATTACATTAGTACCCTAATGTTCATTCCTTTTATGTGAGAGTCGGTGCAAAGACGGTAGTTGGCATCTCTTTTATGGTTGTTTGCAAAAATCACGTTTTATGCCATGACAGCTGGCTCTTACTAAAAATATTTTCTTTGACTTTTTCTGCCCAGAAATGCTGTCTGAGTTGTCGCGACAATCACATTTTGCTCAGTAGTCTCATCATGTCATGGAAATTCCCTTTTTCTTATCATTGCTCCAAAATCCTGCACATAATCAAACAAAACACATTCCCCATAAAACAACACTGATTATAAAATAAAAATGCCTCGGCAAACAGAATTCCACTACATGCAACTATACTCCTAAATGCATCTATATGATCCTATATAAGCTTTTAGACAGTCAATAACTTAAGTGAAAAGGTCCTAAACATGACCTTTTTACGGAGTTATCATATACCCCACCAACTCATTAAATACCCCCTTATTTTTTTTGCTTTGTTCTTATCTTCTTCACTTTTTACTATTTCACTTTGTTTTATTTCTTCTTCTTCTTCCCTTCTTAGCGTCGAAACTCCATAGCTAAAAACTTCAAGCTTTTTCAATTTTTCTTTGTCTTGTTCACTAATCATGGTGAGATCTCATCCTTCTAGTTCGGCTGCAATATCTCCATCCTGTTTCGTGGATGAAGCCGAACAAGAAAGGTTTTAAAACCTTAAAAACCATCGGGTGTTCTTCGAGTAAGGTTTTATCTTCTCTGATGAGGAAGATGCCGACCTTGGCAGTTATGTACTTGACATTGTACACCAGCATAAGTGGCAAAAATTTGCCAAGCATCTTGAGAACATAAACGCGTCGCTGGTGAAGGAATTCTACGCGAACATCACTGAGCCGAATCAGCATATCGTGGTGGTTCATGGTATTTCCATTCGCTTTACTTCATCGCTATTAATCGCTATTTTAATTTGCAGGATGTTATAGATAACCACACCACTTTCACGAAAGAGGCATGCAATGAAACTTACCATGGTATTTTGGAAGACCTTTGTCTTTCCAATACACAGTGGAATGTCCAGCAAATGAGCCGAAGAATGGTGGACCGAGAGAGGCTTCAGCGGAAGGCCAAATTGTGGAATCACTTCATGAAGCACAAGCTTCTCCCGATATCCCACAACACCACCATTTCATTGCAAAAGATGCTTCTTTTGCATTCCATTTTAGTAGGGTGTTCCATCGACATAGGCAAAATCATTGTGGAACAAGTTCATACCTGTCTTATGTGACATATCAGTGCCTTGGTATTTCCAAATCTCATTACGACTCTCTGCCATAAGAAGAAGATGCCCGAGGAGCAATTTGACGAGATATTGCCTGGCATGACTGGTCTTAAAAAGGCCAAGATTCCTATGTTGCTTGGATTGAAGGAAGCCAAGGGAAAGGAGAAAGAGGAGAATACTTCTCGTGCTGCTGCAACTTCAAATGCTAAGGCAAAAGCAAATGCCCTAGAAGAGGTCACTAAGCGCACTCAAGCACAAGTCGAGCAGCTGACCGACAAGATGATGACCTACTTTGCCTATGCCAAGTGCTGAGATGAGTTTCTTACCAACGCTTTCATAGAGATTCTCCCGCACACAAATTTTAACATCTCAGTCTTCTCTGTCATGCTTTTGCAACCATCTGAAAATACCGAAACATCAAAAGATGTTCACCAGCCCGATAGTGAAGAGGTTCACTAGCCAGCCGATAAGGAAGAACCAGATGATCCTGATCCATTCTACACTGTGTCGCCAACTGAGCATCGAGAAGAAGAGCTCCACCTTGCAATTGTACCAGAACCCCTGCAACTTATTGAGCCACTAGAGGAGGAACACCCCGAAATGTCGCAACCTGCAGAGCCAATGAAGAATGAACAACCTAAAATGACGTAGTAATTTCCTTTGCGAAGGAGTAGATGTCGACTAAAGAAGGTGTCTAGGCGTAAGTAGCCCCAGCTTTCCACAGTCCTAGAAGGCCCCAGTACTCCCCCTATTGCGCCAGCATCAGACTCTGAACACTCCATCCTCACACAACTGCGAAAGCGCACACATCGTACGGCCGCCACACCACCACAAGCATGAAGTCGAGGTACCTTGCATTGCATTGCATTTCATAGAATTTAGTTTAGATTTTCCTTAGTTTTTAGTAAGCATTGAGGATAATGCTTCTCTCAAGTTTGGGGGAGGTAAGGTTCCCAAATCATTGCATGATAGTATTAGTATAATGAATATGACATGACATTAGTAAGTGTAGAATTAGTTTTCTGGAGTAAAATAAGGATGCCCGATGATGATGAATTCTTGATGGCTAGGATTGAATGTACATGACTGTTGATGATGATAGAACCAACTCTAGGACTTGCTTCTTTGAAACCTTTGAATATATGTTTTTCATTCTTGAGAAACTTAGAAATTTTTTATAAGAGAATTCTTGAATGTCGTGGCATAAAACTTTGAATGATGAAAACCCCATATTAAAAAAATAAAGTTATGAATAAATGCTTCGGCATATCTGTAGAGGGACACTCCGCTATGCCATGGCATTTCCTGGAAACTGTATATAAATAAATGGAAGCTATGGCATATGAATGAATGAAAGAAAGTTGTAACGAGATGACCCCACCTGATTAGCTCGGGGGTGGAAGGTATTCTCCCATTCACCTAGAATGTGGGATGGTAGGTGTGATGGGTTGATTCTACTCGTACCAGAATAAATGAAATAAAGAAAATAATGTGGGAGTAAAATTTGTAAATGTCGTGGAAAAACGAGAAAGCTTGCTTAGAAAATTTTTAGGTTTGTTAAGCATGGATTGGATACAAACACGCATACTCTCACACAAAGAATCTTGCCCTAAGGGACAATACTTGATTTCTCAAACTAGTCTAGCATGTTGAAGCCAAATGTTGAGGGCTGAAATTTTATCCCATATAATTATTATGTTTCTAAACTTGCTATGGTATTTTTATTTTGCTTAATACTATCCATTGCTTGAGGACAAGTAATAGCTTAAGTTTGAGGGTGTGATAACTCCGTAAAAACGTCATATTTGGGACCTTTTCACTTAAGTTATTGACTGTCTAAGAGCCCATTTAGAATTATATAGATGTATTTAGGAGCATATAGTTGCATGTGGTGGAATTATATTTGACGCTGCATTTTATTTTACAATCAGTGTTACTTTATGGGGAAGGTGTTTGTTTGGTGACGTGCAGGATTTGGGAGCAAGAAAAAGCAAAAGGAAAATGGCGTGACATAAGGAGACTGCTGAGCAGAATGCAAATGCTGAACCAGTTGGCCTTTCGAGAGCGATCAAAATGAAAGAAGATATTTTTAGAGAAGGTTATCCCTATCTTCATGTGATCTCTACGCGTGGAAGACACCTGCTTGGAGGGGACCAGCACTGCTGCAGATGATCCTGCTGGACACGCACTACTCTATTGATCCTGTCGAGCCTCTACCTGCTGCAGCATGATCCTGTCGAGTACTCAGCCAGCCACTTAGACTGGATCATTGCCAGCTGCCTAGGGGACCACTGCCAGCTCTGCCCAGCCCTCATGTGAATGAAGTATGATTTGGGGTATCCTAGGAATTTCAACACAAATTCCTAGGTTAATTCTCCCATATAAATAGAGGATGAAGCCACAATAGAAAAAAGACTTTACACACGCTGCCAAGAGCCAAAAATTCGGAGAGAAAGTTCTCCACCAATCCTATTTTTCATGGCATTCCTCCGTTGACAAGCTAGAGAGAGTGGCGTTCTAGGCGTCCGAGAGGAGCTAGTTCACTGGGATAGTCCGTGGTGGCCGAGGGAAGCTCCAACAGTGCACGTCGAAGGCTTTTCCTAATTCTCTTTGCTCTTTGCTTTCATTATTTATTATTTGGGTTGTAAGGAACGGATTAACTTGCTTTGTTCTTGCTATATTCGAACCCCACCATAAACTAATCCTATTTGGTAGGAGTTCATTTTGGATATTTAAGATTTGCTTTAATGAATGGTTGTTTTTATGTTATTATATGTTTTGTTTATGGAGCTCAGTGCCTTAAGGTTGTAGGAGCTATGAGAGTAGTCCTTCCTTAGGAGATTACTTAGTGTTCGAGAGAATGTCTAGGTAGTACATCCTTAGTGTTCGAGAGAAACTAGGGAGGAACCATATAATCAAGGGGTTCTAGATAGTAACTGGGCCTAATCCACCTTAGAGATAAGGATATGATTTTATTCGACTAAAAGAAGTTGTGTGTGAGCGATAGGTTAGATGTTAATGCTGCCGCAAAAGGTATTATCGAGACATATCCTGTTATCTGGACCAATAGGATCACTGCAGGGGCTAACGCCAACCGATTTTGCCAAGGCATCTTATATCTGTCGAGTTCCTTAACTAGAGATAGCATAGGGTACCCTTAGTAGACTCTGTCGGCCAGATAAGACATAGAAGTAAGACCATTCTGAGAAGTAGACTTAGATTTTCCTAAGTGACTCCTATCATTTATTCCCATAATAGCTTGTCGTGTGAGGAAGTTAAAGTTCTAGTAATCAAATCCAGTATTTACATATTATTTTGCCTTTACATTTTCATTTGGTTGCACTCAATACAATATAAATTGCCATGACATTTCTATCCACTTTGCCTCGACATATATATTTGCTATCACATTACCATTATTCCATTTCCACAACATCCATTTCACTTTGCCACGATATTCTCATTTGTACATACCATCACTAACTTTAATTAGGTGACATAGTAAAGAACTTTGATTAAACTTATCAATTTCCTCCAATCCCTGTAGAGACGATACTCACTTATCACTGTATTACTTGTTCGATTGTGTATACTTACACATATTTCTGCACCAATATTTAGTACTCACAAACAGCGGCATCTTGTAATTGTGTTTTGTTTCTTAGATTTCCAAGGTAGCAATGAGTCCCCCAATTTTATACAAAAACCACTCACTGATCTCCTGGTAATTGGGCAAGTTGCCCAATCTGAATCACAAGAAGCTTGAAGTTGGCACGAACTTGTTGCACTTTATAAAACTCATTGACCTAGATTACCTTTAATATACCTAACCACCCTTAAACTTGTTGAACTATGTTTTGATATAACAATTATGACAAAATATTTTGGACTTGAATTGAATTTATTTAAAGTTTTCAAAAATAATTCGAAGTTCATTTAACTTGGAATTGAGCACAAAATTATTTTCTGGACAAGCAGTATCGATACTGTTCTTATAGTATCGATACCTCCTGAACAATATCGATATTGTTCATATGATTCCGATACCAAATGTAAGAGAAATATTGATACTCACTAGGTAGTATCGATACTACCGGTTTTGCTCAAATTCCAGAATGTAAAAATGGTATTGATACCCAAAGGGTATAGATACTACTTTACATAGTAGTATCATACCATAGGCTTAGTATCGATACCATAAGGCCCAACAGCTACTACAACTAGTTTTATTTAAAATTAACAAATGTATATCGATACTCCCTGTAGGCAGGAGTATCGGTACCCTCTGTACTGTGTAGTTTTATTTTGCAAAGAAAACATCCCCAATGGCTAGAAACGACAACAACTTCATTCCAACATATAAATACAAGTTCAAGACACTTGAAGAATGGTTAGAACACCTATCCAAGCAATCAAACACAAGAAAAGAATTTGTTATTCTTATTTTCTATTCTCTTGTAAATATTGTGTTTTAGTGAGCTTTAATTTGTAAACATCATACCTTTGAGAGGTTTTATTTGTTTACTAATTTTTACCTTTTGTAAATGAGATTGGTTCTAGTTTAGCCAAGTGAAAAACTAGGGAGTGTAAAGGTTATCTCTTGATCCTGTAAAAAGAAAGAACAAATTAGTGAATTTGTTAGAAAATCCTTGGTGAGGAGCTAAGGTAGTAGAGGTAGACTTAGTTGAGAATTCGAACCATTATAAATCATTGTGTCAACTTTTCTATCTTTTATTCTCCTTACTCGCTAAACAATTTTTACTAATTTACCCCTCTTGCACACTTTTCGATTAATCAAATTGAGCCTCTTCGATCCTAACAATTGGTATCAGAGCTTGACTCATTAGAAGGTTTAACAACCTTGAGATGATCCTTAAAGAAGCTCTACCGATTCCCAAAGCAACTGAGAAAATGCCTTCCACCTCCGGCTCGTTACTCATGGAAGACTCCCAATCCATCAACAAGCCTTCATACTTCAATAGAGCCAACTACCATCATTGGAAGAAATGAATGAAGCTATTTATCCAATCCAATGATCTTGATGCATGGGAGATGATCGAGAATAACTACTCTTCTCCAAAGAATAATAAGAATGAGTGGTGTTGAAAACATTTTTGTTTCGATATAACAAATTAGTTTAAATGACTTTTAAGATTTTACAAATGATTTTCTAAAGTATATTCGATTCAATTAATCGAATATCAATTATTACTCCAAGTCTTTTAAGATCAATTTCAAACCTTACTAAATGTGTAAAATTGTGTTTTATACTTATATATTTTGAAACAATTTTCACAAAGTATTTTGAACCAAAATCAAGCCTAAAATCAATTTTCAAAGTGATGCACCATCCATCCATCGATGCACCATGAAATAAATTGAGCATCGATGCATTTCATGCATCGATGCACATACCATACACCGATGCACTGAGGATTTTATGAAAACATCGAATACATTTGATGCATCGATGCACCAGCCATGCATCGAGCACTATGGCTATTTTGAAACATCGAATGCACTTGATGCATCGATGCACTCTTAGTGCACCGATGCACTAAGGATCCAACGGTCAAAATATTTGAATTTTACACTGATGCACCGATGTACCATGGGTATGCATCGATGCACTGACGCTCACAAACTGATTTTATTAATTATTTTTACACTTAAACGGCTATATTGACTCCACTAAGCATCCCCAACATTCAGAATCATTTGAAGGTGTATTTAAACAAGCTTAGAAGCCTTTGATCAATAACAAGAAGCATCAAGCAACTAGAATCAAGAGAGAATCAAAGAGAAAGCATCAAACCTTAAGTTTGAGCATTTCAAGCCTATTTTTCATTCAATATTCTTTTTGCTTTCAAGAACACTTATTGTGCTCAATTGTATTTATTCTTGAGTGTTCTTTCTTTGTTCTAGAATTGTGCAAACATATTTGCCTTGTGAGGTTATTCTTGTGAGTTTGCAAATTTGTAATCTTCTCTTTGAGAAAAGAGTGTTCTCAATAATTGGGGTATATTCTTGAGAGAGTTGTAAGGTTATCTCTTTGACCTCAAAAGAAAGAACAAATTAGTGAATATGTTGAAAAATCCTTAGTGTGGATAGATAAGGTAGTGGACGTAGACTTTGGTTGATAAAGTCGAAGCACCTAAATCGTGTGTAATACTTTTCTGCAAAAGCTTCCACAAAAATTTAATTGCCAATTCACCCCCTCTTGGCCGATTCCGTCAATCGATTAACTCAACAATTGGTATCAGAGCCTCACTCATTTGAAGGTTTAATCGCCTCTTGAGTCGATTCGAGAAGAGTTACATCGATTATCAAGTCATCAATGGCCTCCGCTTCAAATTATGACTCCGGTCTCGATTCGATGCCCGTCAACAAGCCTCCTTTCTTCAATGGGGCTAACTATGCCTATTGAAAAAAAAAAGAACGATGTACTTCATTCAAGAAAGTGACATGGGAGCATGGAATGCCATAGAAGAATGATATATCAAGCCTCTCACTCATCCAAGATTGTGGAGTGAATGAGATACAAGAATGTTCCAGCTCAACTTCAAAGCCATCCATATCATATTTTGTTCTCTTGGACCAGATGAATACGAAAGATTTTCATCTTGTACAACCGCCAAAGAAATATGGGACAAACTTCAAGTCACTCATGAAGGTACCAATGAGGTAAAGAAATCTGAAATTAGTATTCTAACCCATAGCTATGAAAATTTCAGGATGAAACCAAATGAAGATATCAAAGCTATGACGGATAGATTTTCAACAATTTTCAATGGTCTCAAATCATATGGAGAAATCATTTCAAATGAAAAGCTTGTGAGGAAGTTAGTCTACTCCCTTCCAAAATCGTTGCAATCAAAGAAGACGGCAATCATCGAGTTTAAGGATCTAACGTCCTTAACTCTTGAAGAACTAATCGGTTCCCTTCTCACTCATGAAATGATGTTTGAAGATAAAGTGGACCTCGATAAGATTGACGAGACACCAAAGGAGAAGGAGAATAAGAAAAACATTGGAGTTGCTCTCAAATCCACAAAAGATAAGAGTGATTCAAATGACGATAATGATGACGAGGAAATGACATTATATTCCAAACGATTCAGAAAGTTGATGATGCCCAACTGAGGAAGAAAATTCAAACGTCATGAAGGCGTCAAAACTGAATCGAAGGAGAAAGACCCGATCATTTGCTATAAATGCAAAAAGCATGGGCATGTCAAATATGATTGCCCACAATTGAAGAAAATGGTCAATCCAAAAAGAAGAACAAGACTCATGTAGCTACATGGAGCGATGAAGAAGGTTCCGATGAAGAGGAACAAGAAGTTGCAAACTTGTGCTTGATGGCTATCGGGGAAGATTCTAAGGTAACCTCTAACTCATTCGATTTGGATGAATTATCTTATGATGAGTTATTAGAGGATTATAATAGGTTGACTTCGGATTATAAGACTCTATTTTCAAAAACAAAAATGATATTTCAAAATTGAAAAATTAAAAGTCTTATATAAGACCAAAAATGACTTGAAAGTAAGATCAAAGAATTGCAAATCAAAATTAATGATTTGAAAAGAAAAATACTGATTTGCATAACTAACTTTCAAAAGTTCATGATGATCATCAAAAGAATATCGATGATCTTAAAACTTCTTTTAATAAGGTTAGAACAAAAAGTTTTGAAAAAGGTGAGAATTCAAAATCCAACTTTGTTAAGAAAAGTTTCAGAAGCTACAATCATAGAAGTCCTCAACGAACCTTGAATGGTAAAATTGTTAGGAGTATATGGGTTCCTAAAGAATTCATTACTACTAAAGATAAGGATGTCCTTTATAATGGATACCAAAGGGGACAAGGATTTTAGAAACTAATGAATATGGACCCAAAAGAATTTGGGTACCAAAAATTAGAAATTAATCTATGTTTGTAGGAAAAGGAGCATTGCTACAAGGCACGAGAAACAAATCCAAATCCATGGTACCTTGATAGTGGATGCTCGAGACACATGACCGGAGACAAAAGCCGGTTCATAGAGCTTAACGCCAAAAATGGAGGAGAAGTGACTTTTGGTGATAATTAAAAAGGTCACATTGAAGGTATTGGTAATATCTCTTCCATACAAATTAAAAATGTGTTATATGTGAATGGATTAAAGCATAATCTATTGAGAATTAGTTAACTATGCGATAAGGGATTCAATGTCATGTTTGGAATTAATGGTTGTAAAGTCATTGACATTGCATCTAATCGGGTTATGCTTGTTGGTCATAGAATATGAAAACATACATGGTGCATTTAGATTCTATTGATATGACTAATTTGTGCTATTGAAGGATGAACATGATAGTTGGTTATGGCATAGAGACTAGGGACACTAGTATGAGTGTTTTGCAACGGCTAATTCAAGTGATTTAGTTCGAGGGTTGCCTAAGCTTAAATTTGATAATGATAAAATCTGTGATGCTTGTGCAAAGGAAAACAAAAGAGTTTCTTTAAATCCATTAATGATGTGTCAACTAGTAGAGTATTACAATCGATACATATAGATCTTTTTGGGCCAACTAGGACTACTAGCTTGGGTGGAAAACAATATGTATTTGTCTTGGTATTCTAGATATACTTGGGTTCTATTCTTAAGTACTAAAGATGAAGCATTAGAAAATTTCATCACATTTTCAAAAGTAATACAAAAATAAAAAGGTTACTCTATCACTAGTATTAGAAGTGATCATGGTACTGAATTTGAAAATCTTGGATTTAATGAGTTTTGTAATTCTAATGGTATTAGCCATAATTTTTTAGCACCTAGAATCCCTCAACAAAATTGAGTTGTTGAGAGGAATAATCGACTTAGAAGAAGTGGCTAGAACCATGCTTTGTGAAAATAATTTGCCAAAATTTTTGGGCGGAAGCCAAAAATACCTCTTGTTATGTTGTAAATCGAGTAATGATTAGGCCAATTTTAAAGAAAACTCCATATGAAATTTTTAAAAATAAAAAGCCTAACATTAGTTTTTCATCCTTTTGGATGTAAATGTTTGTTTTGAACAACGGTAAAGAAAATCTTGGCAAATTTGATGCTAAAAGTGATGAAGGAATTTTTCTGGGTTATTCCTTAAATTCTAAAGCTTATCGAGTATTTAATAAAAAAACTTTGGTTGTAGAAGAGTCTATACATGTTGTTTTCGATGATAATCTCCTTCCGAGGAAGGATTCTTATTTGAATGATGATGTAGGTATTATAATACAAATGACGTTAGACATGACGTTGGAGAATCATCAAAGAAAGAAACGAAAGATGAGGAAACTCATGATCCTCTTGAGAATCCAACCATTGAAGAAAGGGAAGTATCTTACCAAAGAGAGTACAACTATGTCAAGGATGGTGTGAAATTATAGGTGATCCATCCAAAGGGTAACTACTCGATCTTCTCTTAGAAATATTTGTAATTATGTTGCATTTATTTCATGCATAGAGCCTAAGAACATCAAAGAAGCATTAAAAGATGAACATTGGATTATGGCTATGCAAGAAGAATTAAATCAATTTGAGAGAAGTAAAGTATGGACATTAGTTGAAAGGCCTAGTAATAAATCTACTGTAGGTACTAGCTGGGTATTTAGGAATAAGCTTGATGAGAGTGGTAACATAGTGAGAAACAAGGCTAGACTTGTTGCTCAAGGGTATACTCAAGAAGAGGGCATAGACTATGATGAAACATACGCTCTGTAGCTAGGATGGAAGCAATTAGAATGTTATTAGCATTGCATGTTTTCATGAATTTAAATTATATCAAATGGATGTTAAAAGTGCATTTTTAAATGGTTTATAAAAGAAGAAGTGTATGTGGAACAAACCTCCAGGTTTTGAAAATTCAAAAATTCCGGATCATGTTCTTAAATTGACAAAAGCACTTTATGGTTTAAAACAAGCTCCTAGAGCTTGGTATGAAAGATTGTCAAATTTTTTAATTGAAAAAGGTTTTTTCAAAAGGAAAGGTTGACACTACATTGTTTTTAAAGCATAAAGGTAAAGATTTATTAGTAGTTCAAATTTATGTTGATGATAATATTGGTTCTACTAATGATGTTCTTTGCCAAGAATTTTCTAAGCTAATGAAAAGTGAATTCGAGATGAGCATGATGGGGGAGCTCTCATTTTTTGGGACTCCAAATCAAGTAAAGAAAAGATGGCATCTTCATCAATCAAGCTAAATATGTCAAAGATATGCTCAAGAAGTTTGGGCTGGAAAATGGGGAAACCTTATGACAATCCAATGAGCTCATCAACAAAGCTGACTTAGATGAAGAAGGTAAATGTGTGGATGTTAAATTATATAGGTCAATGATTGGTTCTTGCTCTATCTAACTGCAAGTAGACCAGACATTATGTTTAGTGTTTGCTTATGTGCTAGATTCAATCATGTCCTAAAGAATCACATTTACTAGCTGTCAAGAGGATCTTTAGATACCTTAAGGACACTCCTTGTATAGGACTTTGGTATCCTAGAGACTCTAGCTTTAGCTTGCATGCCTTCTCAGATGCGGATTATGAAGGATGCAAATTAGATAGGAAAAGCACCTCTGGTACTTGCCAATTCCTTGGAAATATGTTGATTTCGTGGTTTTCAAAGAACAAAATTGTGCTGCATTATCTACCACTGAAGCCGAATATATTTCAGCTGGTAGTTGTTGTGCACAAGTTTTATGGATGAAACAACAACTTTTGATTATGGAATTGAAGTAGGTATTATTCCTATCAAGTGACAATACTAGCGCTATTTGTCTCACTAAAAATCCCATCCAACACTCTAGAACTAAGCATATTGAAATTAGACATCACTTCATTAGAGACCATGTCGCTAAGGAAGATGTAGTTCTAGAATTGTTGATACTTTGCACAATTAGCGGATATTTTTACAAAACCTTTAGATAAGGAAAGATTTTGGACACTTAGGAGAGAATTAGGTTTAACTGACTTTCTTTACTTAGTGTTTAAAATAATTTTAGCACTTTTAAGAATAAATGAAAAATGCTTATAATGATAATTTTTGATTGCATTCATTGCTATTAGTTAGGGGGAGTTTGTTATTTGGTGAAAATTAATGTTCAAATGTTGTGTTAAAGAGAAATATTGATTGTTTAAACATGATTAATTTTCATATATGAGTTGTCAATACCACTAGAGCTAATTAATTTAGCATTTTAATGTTTAAAACATATTTTGACATTTTGTGCTTCATGCATCGATACACTTAACAGTGCATCGATGCATCCCTTTGAATGTTCATCGATTCATCTTGCTGATGCACCGATGTACGCCTTGAATGTGCATCGATGCACAGGGTCATGCATCATGCATCCAAAATACCCTCATCCCCCTCGTCTCCCGCCGTTCGGCCCT
The DNA here is from genome assembly GCF_006381635.1 of Hibiscus syriacus. Taxonomy (NCBI): domain Eukaryota; kingdom Viridiplantae; phylum Streptophyta; class Magnoliopsida; order Malvales; family Malvaceae; genus Hibiscus; species Hibiscus syriacus. The sequence goes on along the minus strand of NW_024062804.1, from coordinate 1,320 downwards.
CTCACTCTAAATCTCCTCTTGCTCAAAATCATCGAAAATCATCGATTCTTCGTGCTTTTCATCTTCAAAACTGCTTATATCATTAAAGCGTGCAAAATAACTCCTCATCCCTCTCAATCCGAATTTTCAAGGTAATATTTCAAAAACCTCTATTTATTGATTTTTGATTTAGAACTAGTTTTGATTAGTTCTAGGATGAACATTATATCGGGCATTGATTGTTTGTTGGTTCTAAACTAGATTTTATACCAATTTCGTCAAAACAAAACAATTTTTCAAGATTTTTTATTTAATTTCGAACTTAATATATATATATATATATATATCGAAATATATATATTTTTTATTTAATTGTTGTTTTCATGAAACTATATTATAATTAAATAGTTTTCAAAACATGTCCATTGGGATATGGTTTATAGAACCTTGAATTATTGAGGACTCATTGAGTTTTGGGATTGATGTGCATACATGTGTTTCAAATTGCAGGTGATTCCTTATTCCAATTTCCTTTAATCATGTCAAATCCTAAACGACCTAGGTCATCTTCGAGTCGGTCAAACCAAAAAATCCTCCGTCCTCAACCTCTTAATCCCGTTCCTCTTCCACCTTATCTCTATTAGGATCGTGTTTTAACATGCCTGAGCATCGTAGAGACGAATTGTACTCTAGGTACAGAAAACTCTTTCCAAACTTATAGATCGTGAGAGCGTATTCCTTCGCTTCAAGCTATGGTTGACATTGATTTTGAATACCTTCCGATTCTTAAAGCTTGGAAGTTTGATAAATTGTTTAAGCTTAAACCTATCGTCTATCAACAATGGTCTGCATTTTCTATTCCAATGCGTGTGTATTCAAAATAAAACTCAATATGGAACTATAGCCATTAGATCCTATCTTTTAGGCCAATATATTAATATTGACCCGAGACTATAGCTTTTTGATTTGGGTTAGATGATAATGGTGTATGTAATAAGAGTGAAAATGTGGAATATCCCTATGTTCCAAACTCAAGTGTTAGTACTCTACGATCTCATCACGATCATTTTCTCCATTTGATGACTCTTGGTGGTTTTAGACCATCCGGAGGTAGGTACTCCACTTCATGCTAGGGATTTATGGTAGATGTATTGTCTTAAAAATAAAATCAAAATAAATCTACCCCACATTATTCAATCAACTAGTAGACATCATAAACATTGTTCCTTCAAAACATGTTGAAACATTGATTTATGGATGTCTTCTTATTAACCTCTTTATCAAACTTGGTCTAGACGTCTCTCTCGACAATCCTATCCCACTCCAAAATCAAATCAATCT